>NC_073306.1:201047982-201347982 GCF_027595985.1 Sorex araneus
CAGAATGGTTGCCAAGAAGCAACCAACCGTGCTACGGCAAATAAATGGATCCAGAACATGTGGAAAAGGGGCCAGAGAGTACAGTGGACAGTGGACTGACCTGGGTTCAATATCTGGCATTCAGGTACTGTGAGCACTGCCAAGGAGTGATCCCTGAGTGCAGAGCCAGGAGTAAACCCTGAGCACCGCTGCATGCAGGCCCAAAGCAAACCAAAAAAAAAATGTGTTTATACAACAACAACATAATGTTATTCAAAAATGTATCAGGAAAATGCGAATCAAAATTATTTTGAGCTAGCTCATACCAATGTGAGTGGCATATATCAACAACAACAGCAGCATAAAAAAAAAAAAACTGGAAACAACCAGTGTTGATGGGGATGCGGTGAAAAAGAAATCCTCCTTCACTGCTGGTGGGAGTATTATCTGGCTCAGCCTCTGTGGAAAAGTTTCTTTAAAAAAACTAAGAACAGAGCATCTCCATGACCAGGTGATTTCCATCTATCCCACAAACACAAACAACAGTTCAAAAATATGCATGTATACATGTTCATTGAAATACTAAATACAGCAGCAGATGTGCATACACCTTAAATATCTAACAAGTGATGAATGGGTAACAAAGTGGTGACACATATATACACACGAAGAAATATAATGAAAGATGAAACATTGCAGTTCACTGCAACTTGGATTAAATTGTTAAATGAAATCAAAGATCATGTTAAGTGAAATAAGTCAGGCCAAAAAAGAATACTACATGTGCTCACTCATATTTGACATATAGAGAAACAAATTAAGGAAATATGCAATATCTGACTATGGCAAACCCTTGGCCTTTGGCTATAAAACTGAGATTAACACACAGTGAAGAGAGGAGGGATTAGAAAGATACAGTCTAGAAGGGACATGGGGCAGTGATGGAGGGTCTGGGGCATTTGGGTAATGGTGGTAGTGCAGTAACTTGGTACATCAAAACCATGAAAGTTAAAGCCATTAAAGTTAACGCTCTTGTTTAAAAAAAAAAAACAACTGTAATAAGCATTAAATTCTTTCATATGCCAATGTGAGTGAACCTTGAGGATGTTATTTATCCTAAATGAAATAAGATGAAATAAGCCATCACAAAAAGACAGTACTACATGGTTCCAATTATGAAGCTATCTTAAGTAGTCAAACTCCTAGAAGTAGAAAGTTGTGGGGCTGGAGTGATAGCACAGCGGGTAGGGCGTTTGCCTTGCACGCGGCCGACCTGGGTTTGATTTCCAGCATCCCATATGGTCCCCTGAGCACCACCAGGAGTAATTCTTTAGTACAGAGCCAGGAGTAACCCCTGAGCATCGCCGGGTGTGACCCAAGAAGAAAAAAAAAGAAAGTTGAATGGTGGTTTATCAGTTCAATAGATATAGGTTTTTAGTTTTGCAAATAAAAATATTCTAAAATCAGTTGTACAGTAGCTATACAGTAACATCACCTTACTATGTAAGTCAATGTAATTAAGATGAAAATAAAAGTTATTTTGTTTTGTTTTAATTTAGATAAATTTAAAAAATTAAATTTTTTTAATTTAGATAATTTAGAGGAATAGGTAAAGAACTCTTGATAGTGGCCTGGCTGAGAATGAAGTGTGGATCGGTATGAAAATCATTTTGGGGAGGATAGTCACACCCAGTGTTGCTCAAGATTTATTCCTGTTTCTGCGCTTAAGAAACACCACTGGCAGTGTTTGGGGGACCCTATGTGGTGCCCAGGATCAAGCCAGGATAGGCCATGCCAGGCAAGTGCCTTAACCCTTGTACTATTTCTCTGATCTAAAATCTTTGATCATTAGTCTTGATATCCTCCTCAACATCTAGCACAATTCCTAATGTCAAATAACTCGTCAGCAAATATTTTTAACTAAATACTTGTAGACCTACTTTCATATAGCTAGTAGCTCCCAGACTATCACCATTAAATTCAAATCATATGGGTATATCCACACATACATGCACATACTTTGTACATCATATATCAAATTCAATCAGCTCTTTCGACTATACAGTTTCCTTTTTTGTCTGATAAGCTCATTTAAGAGCAAGAACTTGCCAAATGAGTGTTTTAAAATTTTTCAAGTTGAGTTAGCTTGCTTAAGTATACAGAGGGTTCATGTATGTACCTGCAGCGTGCTGTGGTATCACACCATAGCCACCATCGTATCCGACACCACGTCACTCCCCTATGCCTAGGTCGCTTGTAGTCTGCCCTCTATTGGGCAGATTATTGTTTCCTTTTGAAAAATAATTGGGGTATTCAGGGTTGGATTTCCCAAGGTACCCATTTATTGCATAAGCCTCTTTTGTTTAGTTTTGTTCATTTCCGGAGAGATTGCTGTATCACAAATTCTCTCGAACCCACTTTCATTAGGACTTCCAGGGATCCAGTGAGAATAGTTGATATGTTCTGTGATAAGCTCAAGTCCAGACTTGCTATATTTGTTTTCTGGCTGTGGACTTGTGTGTCCGTTTCCTCTGGAAGCCTTTCAAACACTAATAGAATTATTATCTCTAATCTCTGGAAATGTTTCTTTATCCTTTGAATTCTTGCTGTGTTTTATCCAAGATTTTCACACTCTTAGCTTGTTGTATATTAGAGTTATTTATGATTTCCCTGTTTCTATTAAAAACTGGAACTCCTTCGGGAAAGGATCTATGTCTCATTCATCTTGCGTTTCCCATAATTCTTTGTGTGGTACCTTGTACATAGTAGGTTCTTACACAAGCATCCAGTTGTGTTGTACTAACTAAACTATCAAAGAAGATGACTTCTTGTAGTGCCCATATTTTACTTGTTTCATTATCCATGGACATCTAATTTCTTTGGCTGGTCATGAGCTTGTTTCATTATCCATGGACATCTAATTTCTTTGGCTGGTCATGAGCTTGACTCTCGGTAGAATGAGAGCCAAGATCTAAAATTGATCTTTCGTTTAATGAAGGGTGAAACAATAATGTTGTTTATAAATCCTGACCTGAAGGTTTAAGTCATGTACATATGTTAAGGCTTAAATGTTAAAATGTTTAACCCTCTAGTTCTCTAGATGACATTGAAATGCAATGGAAATATTTAAAATTATCGATGAAATTTTTACTAAATACTTTACTTACTTTATTATGTAATTTTTTCATAATGGTGGTTTTTATTGAGAAATTTTTATTGAGCACTTATTTTCATATGCTAGATGCTTGATATCCATCATGAAGTAAAGCTCTGTGTTCTCATGGTATTTGTATTATCTTGGGGATAAATTGATAACTAGAAAATAAAATAAATAAGTAACTTTTATATACTGTGTTGGTTGGATGGTATAACAAAGCACAGATCTTGTGAAAGGGATCAACATGGTAGGGGCAGAGGAAACTTGGTATGTAATTTTAAATAATTGAGGAGGGCTTTATAGTTTTTAAAAAATATTGAATAAAATCCTGCTTTATTTATTGGAATAACTTGCAAAGTACTTATGGTTTCTTTTGCTTATAATTTATATTTTCTCTCCAGATTTCAAACTACTTTTTTTTTACATGGTGAATGCTTGTTTTCTCTGTGTATTTGTCTATTACATTTTTTAATAATTGCAGATGAAGTAGTAGAGTTTAATTGGTGTTTCTGTTTTTTTGGGGTTTTTTTGTTTGTTTGTTTGTTTTTGCTTTTTTGGGTCACACCTGGCAATGCACAGGAGTCATTCCTGGCTCATGCACTCAGGAATTATCCCTGGTGGTATTCAATTCAAGGGACCATATGGGATGCTGGGATTCGAACCTGGGTCGGCCGCGTGCAAGGCAAACGCCCTACCCGCTGTGCTATCACTCCAGTCCCAATTGGTGTTTCTGTTTATGCTCATATATGTTGCTCCCTCCCCAACACTGCCCTGGTGTCACTTTCCACCCACTGCTTCCGCCCCTCTCCCTCTTGGTAACCTCAGTGCTGTGCTTAAAGTCCAAGAGATTATTTTCATTAGACACCTTCCAGCCCAGGCGGGCTTTATTAAGAAATGACCTTTAAGGAAAGCGATGCAGGAGAGGAGGGAAATAGTCATGCAGATTCCCGAGGAAAGAGCACTGAGGGCTCAGAGAGCCATGTGCTTAGAAGCATGGAGTTGGCAACACGCGTAGACATTCACGGAGGAAGATTGCGTGGCTGGAACAGAGTCGGCAAAAGCCAATGAAGTCATTCATAGGTTGGGGTGGGGGGCGGGGGAGCCACGGGGGCGGGGGGGGGGAGACTTGCCGTCAGACCTTACAGGCCATTATAAAGAATTAATTTTTATTCTAGATGCAGTGAGAAATCACGTTATAGAGTATTAAGCAGGAGTCTAACATCCTTTTTATTTCTTTCCTATTTATCTATTTGTTATTTTTTTTTTAATTTTTTTACAGAGCTGGGCTTCCTGGGCTCAACCCAGGCCCTCACACGCTAAGCTACATCCTTCTCCCCTGAGGTCTTTTGGATTTAGTTTTAATTTTTTAATCCTATTTTGGTGCCCTAGTTATTATGGTGCTAAAGTTTATGGTTCTGAGTATGATGGTAAAGTTTATGGTTCACCACCACCGGCACTCACTCAAACTGACGGTAGGGGGAGCAAGAGAGTAGGTGGGAGGCCTCGTGATTGCCCGGGAGAGTGGACAGTCCTGCGGGGGGGGGGGGGGGGGGGGAGGGGGGCGATTGCAATGCAGAGGGGAGAAATAGCTGGGTTCTGGGTAGAGTAAGGTAATGGGGATATTATGGAAACCATTTCTCTGTGATATTCTTTTGTTGACAGACGTTTAACTTTAAAAATGCCTTTGATAATGGTTTCCATGAAAGTCAATCTCTCATTTCTTACCACATTTAATTGATAAATACTGAGCATTCCAAATGGCCAACATTAAAATTGATTAGACTCTAATATATCTCAACCTGAATATTGCTTTCCCCAGAGAATGAAGTTCTTTCTTTTTATGCCTAGTATCCTTTTCTATGAGTAAGGAAATCATACCAATATACTCATTATATTTATAATGTATTATCTCCTTGGATGAAGCTCTTTCCCCTATTCATAGTCCCATGTCTAAGGGAGACTGACAATTTTTCCTTCTTATTGCTTTACTTTAGGGACATCTATATTTTAAAATTAGAATTTTTAGTCTGATGACTTTGACATGAAAAAATAGCAAACAGCCCTGAAAAATATCCTGGCCACGCCTGTCTAGGTGTGTGCATACATGATATGTACAAGCCTTGTATAGTGCGCATATTTTTAATTTGCTGTCCTGTCTTATTTTCGGGTGGGAGGCCAGCTGCTATTTGCAATGCTGATTTTTCTTGCTTCTGACATTCCAGACCTGAGCAATAGCCTGAAATATGACTCTTAAGTATAGGGGTTTGTCCTAACCTGCAAATGCCGCCTCTCCCCAGGACTAGTATGCCTTGGGGACAATTACCAGGCAATTGCAACCTTCAATCTTTTCATGGTTAAAAGGAGGAACACCACACCCTCCTGCATGAGAATGACTGAGCCCTGCTTAATCCTTTCCTAAATGGGGAAATTCCTTCTGCCAGGAGCAGAGCTTCAAAGAGCCAGGGATCATGGCAGGCTGGGGTCAGTGAGGAAAAGCCTGCAGTGAGCAGATATTTTTGTTCTCTTAACAGCCTGGGGAGACCCAGGCAAGGGTCCAGGCTCACACCAACTTTTTCCTTTATTTTTTTTCCCCCTTCATTTTACTCTCTGTGTTACTGTCACAGCCTGATTATGGGATTCTGAATTTGTCTTTTATTGATTTATTTGTTGTTTTTTTCAGTGTTACCCGTATTTGTGGGGTATGGATATATGCTGGTGAATGGATAATAAAAGCGACTCATTCATAAAAGCTAGAAGAGAGAAGCCATCTCGTTCTTTTAAATAATACAGTGGCAACAAACAGTGACGGCTCTTATGGGCTTTGATAAACTCCCAGTTCTTAAGTGTCTGGGCTCGGCTGGTCAGCTGCTTTTGCTGTCCGAAGTGGGTTCACGTTTAGCTCTCGGAAGCCAGAAAGCATTACAGTTCACAGTAGTAAATTTGGGAGGCTGCATGAAAACCCTTTTTGCCAGATACCAGGCACAACCTTAGCCCATTAATTTCGAGGAGCAGGGTCATAGCAATCAAGCTGCAAACAGGAAAATCCAACTGGGACAACTCATTTCCACACATGTACCACTGGGAGCTTCCCCTAGAGAATGTACATGGCCCCCACAGCTGAGGTGTGGGAGCCAAGGGCCGGGTTGCCAGCAGAAATGACGGGAACTCAATAAATTTCTTAGCTTTCTAAGGCGTAAGGGACAAATGTGCATCGCAAGAGCCTCGATCTTTCTTTGAACTCTGGGAGGAAATTAATTGTACTGTGTGTGACTAATGTAAAAGCCCAGAGTCAGGTTTTTTTTGTGTGTGTGTGTTTAATGAGGCTTGGTTTTGCTACGGGCTTTTGTTTTTCTCCATTTTTTCCCCTATTGTCTTCTTTTAATTTGTGTAGGCTCGAGAGGATGGCCTGACTGTGATTCAGCCCCATTCCCTCTCCGTTGTAAACTCCAAAAAGCCAAGTGGGAAGATTATATACAACATCACTCTGCCACTGCATCCAAATCAAGGTAAGCTGTGCAGGAAATGACGCTTTGAGTGATGCTTTTGTCCTTCAGTTCCTGATAGGTTTCCAAGCTCCCCGGTTTTGTCCACTTATGCTTCTTGAGGATTCAAAGAGTTACCATTATTCCTACCCTTTGCCCCTGTTTGTGGACTTTTGTACCAGGTAAGAGAAGAACACGATGGTCAGACAGAGGTGAATGGGCCAGCTCTCGCACCGACGGTTCTGTTACTAAGAATCTAGAGTGTATGGCTGGACTTCAGCTACAGAATTAAATTTCCTCACCCCGCTCCCAGGGGGCTCTATCAAATGGGGACATGGATGCTTGAATTAAGGATAAGGAGCTCTGCCGAGGGCCAGAGCGAATGGGCAGGACGAAAGGCGTTTCCCTTGCGTGCAGTCACTGGTTTGATCATGGCACTGCCCATGGACCCCTAAACCCCTGAGACAGAGCCAGGAATAAATAGGCCTTGGAGGGGCTGGAGCGATAGCACAGCAGGGAGGGTGTTTGCCTTGCAAGCTGCCGACCCAGGTTCGGTTCCCAGCATCCCATATGGTCCCCCAAGCACCACTAGGAGTAATTCCTGGGTGCAGAGCCAGGAGTAACCCTGTGCATTGCTGGGTGTGACCCAAAAGCAAAAAATAAATAAATAAATAAATAGGCCTTGGACATTGCCAGGTGGGTTTTACATATATACATATATGTGTGTGCATATATGTACATATGTATGTGTGTATGTATGCACACACATATATATGTATGTGTATATATATATTTTTTGTTGTTGTGGTTAAAAAAAATGGAGTCTGGAGTAGTAGTACAGCTAGTAGAGCTCTTAGTTTGCACACAGCCAAACAGGGTTCAATCTCCAGCAGCCAATATGCACCCCCCCCTCTCCTCCACCGCCTCCCACCCCTCAGCTATCCAGGAGTGATCCTTGAGGCGGAGCCAGGAATAAGCCTTGAGCTCTGCCCCCAAACCAAAACACTAAAATAAAATCTCTGCAGAGTTTAAAGTGACTGAGCCGCACGTGCGTAATCCCTTTCCCAAATGGCTACGCCACTCCCCTCTGAGGGGAACATGCAAACGTGGATCTGCAGTCAGAGGAGATGTGGGTGCTGCCATCAGCCTCCAGCCTTCGGGCCTCTTACCTTCAAACTTACCTGATAAGCTAGGGTGCTCCTCACAGGAGCAGAAACCAATTTCTGTTATGACTTTCGCGCTCCTGTGTCTGAGGCTGGGCCCCCCAGCCCCACCACAGACCTGAAAGTCAGCCTTTCACGTGGTTGGGTTCCCACTGAGAAATGAAGTTCTAAACATTAAATTGCATTACCCTTTTGAAAAGTCTCCAATGATCAAAAACTTTAAATTTACCCTTCCCTTTTTGTTAATCTGTGGGTTTTTTGTTTTGTTTTGTTTTTTTTGTTTTTTGGGTCACACTCGGTGATGCACAAGGTTTACTCCTAGTTCATGCACTATTCCTCCTGGTGGTGCTTGGGGGACCATATGGGATGCTGGGAATCGAACCCGGTTTGGCCGCATAGCACGGCACACGCGCTACCCGCTGTGCTAGCTCTCCAGCCCCTCATCTGTGACGTCTTAAAGAATTGTCCTCCCTGTGTTGCCAGATAGAAGGAAAGCGCTTGCGGACTGGTAGCCTGGCCGTCTCCTGACAATAGTTGTCAGTCTCAGCCCCTCAGAAGTCGAATTGCTCAGCACCAAATCTCATGCCTTCCCTCCTTCGATTTATTTATTTTTGGTTTGGGGGTCACAGCACCTATAATCAAGACTCACTCCTAGCGCTCTGTGCTGGGATCACTCCTTGCAGTGCAGAGGGACTAGATGCAGTGAAAAGAATTAAGCCAGGGCCTACTGCTTACAAGACAAGCACTGTAACCTCTATCCCCTCTCTCTGTCCCCTCCACCCCCATCCTACATTTTAAAGAGTTACTGGAACAGGAAAGTTTGACCCCAGCATTGCTCTGGACAGGCAAAATTTCAAAGTAACAGACAAATCTGGATCCCTGGTTTATCACAAGCAGAGTGCTGTGTGCACGTCCAGTCTTGACAACAACGAAGGTTCACGTTACTGTTGCCACAGATCACCACAAAGACTCAGAAATAACTAAAGGAAAAACTAGACTGAGACAGATCTCCATTGAGCTTTCCCGGGAGACCCATCAGGGCCATTTCTCAGTGATCTTGACTTTCAAACTGCAATGGGAGAATCTCTTGCCTATGACTTGTGGGGAACCAGCTGGTCAGGGCTGCTTGGGGATATTTCAGTAGAAACGGTATTTCCTGTATTTATTCCACAAATCCCAGACAAGAGTGTAGTGGGATTGCAGACATGTCCTTTTCTTGAATGAATAGACAGCAGTATACCAAGAGCAACCGGGGAACAGTTGTCCCCAAAGCCGAACAGACTCCCACGGAGAGAGGCAGCCGTGTGGCTGGGTCATTCATTTGTCCTCAGCTCCTATCGATGCACGTGTGATTCTCCTCCAGGTACCATTGAATACAAGGATCAGCCTCACTCTCCCATCAGATACTTCTCCCAGGAAGACGTTAACCAGGGCAGAGTCCTGTACCGTCCCCCCACGGCCGCCCCCCATCTCCAGGAAATCATGGCCTTCTCCTTCGCTGGTAAGGAGTCCTTCCTTATTCTCTGGTACCCAAGCTGCTCTCTGCAGATCTTCACGACAGACTCGCCTCTTCCCATCGTCCCTCTGGTAGTCTGACACTGTTTAGAAAAGTTCAACAATAGCTTGAGACTCGCAAGCCAGTGCATCTCCTCATGTTTTATTGACTCACCCAGGCAGGCATCGTTTCCCTCCATACCAGTCCGTGCCTCTTCTATGGCAATTGTATCAAACCCTAAAAATATTGCGTGAGAGAGAAAAAGAGGCATGAAGCCAGTTCTTGGCAGTTTGGGGAATGTAGCTATTCAGAGAGAATTTAATTCCCGTTCAATTGAAAAGTGATACAGGAGCCCTGGAAAGAAAGAAGTGTGTTCAGGGGTAAAATGAGACAGGACAAAGCTGACCAAGATTGAGAGGTCGGTGAAGGCGGCTTCCGGGGGCTGTTGGCAGTGCTGGAATGGTTGAAGCTAACCAGGCTTAGTATGCATGCGGGGGCTGTCCAGGAAGCGTTCCTGAAGGAAGGGCACTGACCCGTGCTGAGGCCCCGGGCAGGAAGAGAATGTGATGTCCTGGGGATTGAAGCGAAGTCAATGTATCTGAAAATGGATGGTCAGGCAGAGTGGGGCTGACTCCCCAGAGGGCCTGTCAGCCTGTCAGGATCTGAACAGTGAGTCCCCTACTCCCAGATGGTAAGACTTGGGGGAATGACTCTTCATGCGGAACTCTGCGTGCAGTCTGATGGGAAAGCATATGAAGTCGAGTCCCAAGTTGATGCCTGTGGAGAAGAGAAAGCCAGTGAGATGGGTGGTACAGGGCCCTGGAGGGTCTTTCACATCAGAACTGAGAAAGCGGTGAAGCTCTAAAAGGAGGAGATGCTAGAGACACCTTCATAAAGAAAAGATGGAGAAAGTGAGTCTCTAATTCCAGCCCTGTGTGTCTTTCCACTACACTAAGACGGGCTGTACCCTGCTCTCCCTTGGCTAAGCAAGGCTGCTGGTTGAAGAGAATATTTTTGAGTCTCTAACCCAAAATATTTCTGCAGTCTTTAACAATATGCACCACTTCATATGATTAAGACAAAAATCTACCTTTATCTGTTATCTTTGTTCATATGAGCTGGTGATTTCTTCCAGTGAGTTGAGCATGAGTTAAGTCATATTAGAACTGTTTGTGAATGTATGGCAAATGCCTCTATACGACTTGCCATTATTTATATAAAGGTAGTCATGCAGAAAATGATTAGCTCCTCAATTAGATTGAAAATCTCCAAGGGAGGGGGTGGGTCTCCTCGCTACAGAGCATCTCCTGTGTCTAGTAAATGGATAACTAACTCCTAGCCCGTGAACATTCTTGCTTCTCTAACCCCTTATTGTAGAAGATCTCTTTTACAAGAAACTCAGGATATCCTGGGATTAGAGAGAAAGCAACTGGTTGAAGTTATTTCTGTATCTGCTGTACTTGCCTGAATTCTTCGAGCCTTTCTAGAGAGAACAGAAGCCTGTCCCATATAATCTATGGGATAAATGCCACTAGATAAATCTCTCACGCTGTTATAGTCTGTAAATCAATGTCTCAGGCATCACTCAATTCCACAATGGAATTGACCTACCAGAGAGCCTTGTCAGTGATATACAACGTCACCCACATTCACCGGTTTGTCGAATTTTATGTACTGATAAAATGGGATCCAATGAATGCATTATAAATCACACTAACGGCTCTGATATAAAATTATTCCATTATGTGGTTCTTTTTGTTATTTAAAATTAGTGCCAGTACCATTAAATTTAACATAACATTATCAAATGACTTAGTAATATTCCCTTAAACCATAGTAATTTAGATTGAAAGGTCCTATACTTTTCTAACCTTTGCCCCATAATTTGTACTTCCACAGAATCTGTCTCTGATCCTAAATTATTTAATGTACTGATTTTTCTCTCTTGTTCTTCCAGGTCTCCCAGAATCAGTGAAATTCTACTTCACAGGTGAATATTTTTGTCTCCATTTTATTAGGAAATGGAAATCTTTCTGTATGAGTCCTTTTTGTTTCATTTGTCATTTACATTTAGGTATTTTCTGTCACTTTCACTGTCACTGTCATCTCGTTGCTCATCGATTTGTTCAAGTGGGCACCAGTAACATTTCCATTGTGAGATTTGTTGTTACTGTGTTTGGCATATTGATATGCCTTGGGTAGCCTGCCAGGCTCTGCTGGTGGGCGACATACTCTTGGTAACTTGCCAGGCTCTCCGAGAGGGGTGGAGGAATCGAACCCACTTTGGCTGCATGCAAAAAAGATGCCCTACCACTATACTATCACTCCTGCTATTTTCTAAGATCTACTTTAAATGTTATGTTATCTATCAAGGATATCATTTTGTTTAGCCCCATCTAAACTTGTCCCAATACCTGTAGAAAATAGGCAATAGTTGTGAGAGTCTTAATTTTTGAGTCTAGAATGCCAGGAATTCAGCCTGCTCTGGGAAAATGTCTCAACCTAATTGTTCTTTTATGTTTTATCCCTAAACAGGGACCATAGATAATAATTAAATATATGTAACCCTCCCTGAGCAATGATTGGCATGTGATCATTCCTGTGGGACACTGTGATGAATAGCGGTCATATATAGTTTTAAAAGAGCCTTTCATTTACAGTCTTGCTACTGTTACTTTTTCAACACAGTTGAGAGCTCTTTGTTTAGAGAATCACAGTATCCTAATTTTAATTCACAGGGCACTAGAAATTATGAACCAAAAAGCAAAGACTGAACCTGCGCCTGCATCCATGCTGGGGTAACAGAGGGACAAGCTTTCTTGTTAAGTCTAGTGTGAGGGTGGTTGACCATAAATAACATTCCTAAATAGCTGAGTAGTTGAAATGAACTATTTCAGGGGAATCAGCCATCCATATGTACTGTCATATTTCATGCAGGGATAAATCTTGGTGGAATACATTCCTCAATCTCAAAGACCTTCTTTTTTCTTTAAAGATTAAAAATTACTTAGAAGAACAGTAATTCCAATGTTGTGTCATTATTGAATCAACTAATTTTCAGCAAGAGACCTTCAGATAATTCATACAATTGGCAGTGATATACTACAGATTATGACATTTTATGTCATAGAATATATGATTTAAATCATGAGAGCAATTTATAACTGCTATCATTTAGTAATTATAGCCATATTGTCAAATTATGTATTATTTTTAGCATGTCAAAACCTAAGAAGCTAAGAGTGATTGTAATAAATAGTCATACATATTTATTACATAGAAATCCTACCTGGATTTCTACCTGTGGCAAATAGCATTAGTAGGATTTTAATACACATGCCTGACTCTTGAGCCTGGATAATTAGTTTAGTCTTGTCTGGGTGAGCATTTGATCATGAAGAGCAACTATTGTGGTAATATCAGTTTAGTTTCCAAGTCTTGACTTTTACCCAAAGATTTGAATTGGTGAAGGGGTGAACAATGAACTTCTCTAGGACTTTACATTAAATAATTCTTGAACCTACTACATAGAGTAGAGGAAATGGACAATGGGTTCATCTGACATGAATTTAGCTTGCTTCTTTCTGAAGTTTCTTTTACTCTTATAGGCAGAACAACTCATGCATTCCTACATTTATTGAAAACAATCTCTTGCCAGTGACCCCTACTGTTCTGACCCAGAATTCTTGAGGGTCAATTCTATGATTACATTTATGTCACTTTGGAGGAAATAAATAGGGCTTACAGAAAAAGTAAATCCACTTTTTTTGGTACATAAAAAATGGGGTTTGGGACTGACCCTAACATACACAATTTTTTTTTTTGCTTTTTGGGTCACACCTAGCAATGCACAGGGGTTATTCTGGCTCTGCACTCAGAAATTATTCCTTGTGGTGCTCAGGGGACCATATGGGATGCTAGGACTTGAACTTGGGTCGGCCGCATGCAAGGCAAATGCCCTACCCACTGTGCTATCTCTCCAGCCCCCAACATACACATTTTTTAAAACAAGATGTAAGTATAGTAAACTTAAACTCACTGCGTGCTACATTGTATTTCAATAGAAGCTTTTTGGGGTTTGGGTGGGGGTCAGAGAGATGGTACCGCAGGTAGGGCATGTGCTATGCACACAGCCAACCTGGGTTCAATTCCAGGTGCCCCAGATGGTCCCCTGATCACCATCAGGAGTGATTCCTGAGTGCAGAGCCAGGAATAACCCTGAACTCCATTGGGTGTGTCCCCAACCACCCTTCCCTGGGGAAAGAAAAAAAAACTTCTTGGGCACTCACAGAGTGTAATGAACCCAGAGGTGTCCAGCAGAAGAGATAGACAGTGAGTGAATATATTTGGACTCAAGTCCTAGAAGCAGTTGGAAGAGCACAGAGGGCTTGTGCAACCTGATGGGAGGGAAATGCCTCGAGGACGGGGCTGGCGTCTGTTCCACTCAGGCACGGGCAGGAAATCGATAGGAAACCAGCAGCACTGTCTTCCTGTTACCGCTGGCAGAGTTCAGATCCCAAGACTGGAGGGCAGTGACCCAGGGGATAACATTTCCGGGTCCCGGCTCCCAGCTTGCTCCTGCTGTACTTGCATCTCCAGGCTCCAAATCCTTCAGTCATCCTTTCCGTTTGTACTGAGATAACATTGGTTAATAACACTGTATCTGGGGAGTACTGTACAAGATTGTGTTAAATTTTGGCTTTTTTTTTTTTGACGTTTTTGAAGACTTTTTAAGTGCAGTTTGGATTCACAATTCAAAATTGAGAAGAAGGGGAGGACATTGCCCCTGCTCCCACATATGTGTAGTCTACCCCCCAAAATCAGCATCATTCCCCTGAGGGCACATTTTTAAGCCAAGGGTGAGCCTACATTGATACGTCATAATTACCAAAAAAAAAAACCAAGGGCACATTCCTGATATGCATTCTTTGGCTTTGGTCCAATGCATAATAGCTTGTCTATCATGATACAAAAAATATTTTTACTACCCGAAAACCTTCTATCTTCTGCTCACTCATCCCCAGCATTCCTCCTACCTCTGGCAAACAGTAATCTTATTACTGTCTTCCATAGTTTGCCTTTTCTAGAACGTCAGATAGTTAAAATCACACAATATGCAGCCGTTTCAGATCAGGTCCTTTTCACTTGGTCGTACGCACTTAAAGTTCCCCGGTGTCTTTTCATGCCTTGTTTGCTCGTTTCTTTTTCATTCTGAATCATGTTCCATCATCTGGAATACCAGTATTTTTATTCCTTCTGAAGGACATCTTGGCTGCTTTTGAGTTTTAACAATTGTTATAAAGTTCTTTGCACGTTTGGGGTGAGTGTGTATGTGTGTGTGTGCGTGCATGCACCGCTCACACACGTATGGTGTACATAAATCTGTGGTTCTTTGGAATCATCACCAAGGACTGCAGTTGTTGTATAGTAGTATAAGAATGTTTTGTTTTATAAGAATCAGCCACACTGTCTTCTAAAGTGACTTGCCATTTTGCATCCCCCGACAGTGGATGAGAATTCCCTCTGTCCCTACCTGTATCAGCCTTTGAGGTTGACAGTGTTCCATCCATTAGTCATTCTGGTGGGCACCCGATGAGATCTCATTTGTATTTCCCTGAGTACACGTGATGGGGAGCACCTTCTCATAGGCATATCTGTCATCGTCTTATCTTAGATTTGGTGACTGTGTTTTTAGGGGAAGAGGCTCCCAACCAGTGCTCAGGGCAACCAAAGCTGCATCTGGTTCTGTTTGAGGGTCACGTGAAGCCAGGGATCCAATTCCTGCCCCATGAGAGATGTGTGCTTAAGCTTTTTAAGCTCTCTCTCTCTCTCTCTCTCTCTCTCTCTCTCTCTCTCTCTCTCTCTCTCTCTCTGTCCATGATTAGTGTCTGTTAAAGTTTTTGACCCGTGCTTAAGTTTAGAGGTGTGTTTTTGGGTTTTGGTGGGAAGCACCCAGCAGTGCTCAGGGGTCTCTTGTGGCGCAGTGCTCTGGAGTCACTCCCAGCAGAGCTCAGGGACCACGTGGTGCTAGTGATGGATGCAGATGTCCCTCTGCAGAGCTTGCCGAATAGCACTTTGTGCTCTCTCCCCAGTCTCACCCTTGCTATTTCACTCCCCCGTCCTTCTTATTGAGTCACTGTGAGATAAATTTGTTTTCTTGGTTTTGAATCTTAAGAACTCCTTATTCATCTTGGGTAACTGTCCTTTGTCTGTCCTCTTGCTCTCTTGACATTGTTCTGCAGCAAATAATTCCAGTTGTAACCAAGTCCAGCATATCAATACTTTTTCATGGGCTGTGCCTTTACTGTTGGATCCAAAAGGTATCATGGTACCCACAACATCTAGATGTTCTTCTGCATGGTCTTTTGGCTTTGCATTTTATTTCATATTTATCCATTTTGATCTAATTGTTAAGTTTTTCCAACACCACACCTCCACCAGAGTGTCTGCTTCCCTCCACCAATGTCTTAGGGTCTCCTCTGGTAAGCCAGTTTTCATGTTCTGTTGCCTTTGACCATTTATTATTCCTTTACTATGGTCTTTCCATTCCGCATTTGAGAAAGAGCATTCTGTATCTGTCCCTCTCCTTCTGTCTGATTTCACTCTGTTCCTTCTATGTAACAGCAAACTTCACGATTCTGTCTTTTCTTGTAGCCAAGTAGTATTGCTTGCTTGCAAAACTCTGACCCTCTATGGCATATGGTATAATATTCTAATTAGGTAATATATGTTGGAAAATAGATTTTTTCCCACTTACTTATAGAGGTAAGAATACACCTTAATGGTATTGATGGCTATGTGTTAGGATCAAAGCGATTTAAGTTTTAGGTTCTCTTCTTTCTTTTATTTTACAAAATAAGGATTTGGAAGCCTCCCTCAGGTCCACCCAGCTGAAAAGTATAACCATCATAAACTATTGAAAAAGTTTGGTCTTATTTGTTTTTAGTTGATTTGTGGATCTTAGATTCTAGGGACCTTGGAGAACTCTGATTCATTGAAATGTGTTCTCAAATCCCCAAAGTTAAGCCCTACCTGTGGTAATCCAGAGAGAAGATTGAATATAAACAAAGAAGCAGTGGCAATAATTTTGACATTTGATTGAATGATAAGGGTCATAAAACCCTCATTCTCATGGGAATAATGTCTTTTCCTCTGAAGTAGGGCTATTCCAGGCTTCTCTAGGACATGGAGTGCATCTGAGACAATCTGGCCATCTCCTTTAGATTTGTTTTCAAGAATAAAGCAAATCTCAGGGCCAGAGCAATAGAACAGCAGGTAAGGCATCTGCCTTGCTCTTGGCTCACCTGGGTTCAGTCCCTGGCACCCCATCTGCCTCCCCCCACCCCCAGTCCTACCAGGAGTGATTCCTGAGTCAGGAATCCAGGACTAAGCCCTGAGCACCTCCAGGTATGCCCCTGCCCATCCCCCCCCCCCAAAAAAGAATAAAACAAATCTGCAAACCTCAAAGCTGAATGGCGTCACAGAGCACTGTTTCCTGGGTCAAGAAGAGGTCAGATTCCTACTGCTTTATTATTAAAGAAGAAACCCATTTCGGGGCTGGAGCAATTGCACAGCAGGTAGGGCATTTGCCTTGCACGCAGCTGACCCAGGTTCGATTCCCAGCATCCCATATGATCCCCTGAGTACCACCAGGAGTGATTCCTGAGTACAGAGCCAGGAGTAACCCCTGTGCATCGCCAGGTGTGACCCAAAAAGTAAATAAATAAATAAATAAATAAATAAAGGAAGGAAGGAAGGAATAACCCCCCCTCCCCCCCTGCAGTCACCTCACACATTTAAAGTAATCAGCCCTACAGTCTGTCCCTGGCCACTGCAGCAGGACAGACAGAGGTGGCGGTGGGTGAGCTATTCCTCTAGAAGGAAAGGGCACAGAAAGGCCCAACGAGAGTCAAGCATCGGGCAGTTCTTCTGCTTTCTTTCCCTCGGGTGATCAGTGTTCCCTTGGATGTCAAAGTATCCAGGGAACTAAAATGTTAAGGTCACTGCTTTGTTCACAAAGGTGTCTCTCATGTATTTAGAGTGCATAATCACGAGCTACACATAGGTCATGAGACCTATCTCTCTGGATATTTTCTGGTCTTTCAAAAATGCTTATTTCCTAATGAAACATAAGTGTGTCTAGTCCTTCTAAAACTATTTAAAGAACATATTTCCCCGGACTATTAGAAGAATGAATAGAATGGAAAATCATTCCACAAATAAAGGCCTATGGCAGGGCCATCTAAGAGGGCATATTTTGAATTACTTTCCTCTCCGCTCACATTTATCAATATCACCTTGTCATGAAACTCGCTTTTTTAGAATAACTGTAGCCTTTCTGTTATCTGGTGGGAAAAGCTTTGTTAGAATCGCTCACATATCGTGCTCGCTTTATCCATCTGTAAGCATTTCTTCAAAGCCTTCAGGTAATCTAAAACAGATCTTCTGGCTACATATTTATGGAAAGAGTCTGAAGGTGACCAGACTGCAAGTTGATGTGTGTGTGTGTTTATTCTTTCTAGTTTCGGACGGAGAGCACACGAGTCCAGAGATGGCCCTCACCATCCACTTACTGCCCACTGATGAGCGCCTGCCCACTTTCCAGGTCACGGCTCCACTGCTTGAGGTCACCCCGGGGGGCAGCGCTTCTCTCGGTGAGAGCTGGGAACCCAAAAGCAACATGGTTTGGGAAATGGGACCCTATGTTAGCAACAGCCCCCTTCAGCCTTCTGATGGTGACCCGAAAGTCGAAAGCGCCTTTTCCAGAAGTTGTGTGCATATCTCATCGATAACCTTCATCCTGCCCGTCTCCATGCAAATACGAGCAGCACCAAGAAAAGGAAAGAATCTCTTTGGAGACCAATGCTCAGTGATGGAATGCAACAGAATTTATTTTTCCGCCTCCAGGCGTTTGATTTGTGGCCCTCCCTAAAATATAAAATAACAGAGGAGAGGAGAGAGGAAAAGAGGGGAGCGGGTTTTAGTGACCGCTCTGTTTCTGTTCCCTGTTTACAAAGAGTCACACTGGAGAAGTGACAGATTACAGTGACCTTCAAAAGTTGAAAATAGTTAGAGTTCCAGTTATAAGACTTGCACACAGCTATTTTGTATGTGATTCGATTACTCTGTCAGTATGCCTGCTTTCCTGAAGTTTATTTAGTTTTTTACCAAAAACACTTTTAAGAGAAAACGGGATAATGTGATTTCTGTTAGATGTACCCTGTAGCTCCCTCTCCTTCTTCCACATATGGATCACGGTCTCAAATTATCACTCAATTTATAAAAAATAATACATATATAACTTTTACCCACTCTTCACTTCAGTGCTGACCTGAGCAGCAATTTTGAAAATAGTTTTTCTGCGGATCAAAGGAAAAGGCAGGAAAGAAATAATAAACAACAAAAATATTTCTGAGATTCTCTTCTCAAGGAAAATCTATCCTAGGTAGTCAGGGATTACCTATGTGTGGGCTTTTTTTTTTCTTTTTGGGTCACACCTGGCGATGTACAGGGTTCACTCCTGGCTCGGCACTCAGGAATTTCCCCTGGCGGTGCTCAGGGGACCATATGGGATGCTGGGAATCGAACCTGGGTTGGCCATGTGCAAGGCAAATGCCCTCCCTGCTGTGCTATTGCTCCAGCCCCTATGTGTGGGCTTTCATGGTCTCATATGTGTAGAAGTAAAACATAGGTGTCTAGAGGACCTGGATGCTCAGTGGCTTCAAGGGCTTGCCTAGCCATGTGGGGCTCTGAGCCCAAACCCTGATGCTACCACATGCGCTAAGCTAATCTGAAAGAACCTACTTATAATTTGGTAACTATATTGTCTCCATTTTTTTTTTTTTTTTTTTTTTTTGCTTTTTGGGTCACACCTGGCAGTGCACAAGGGTTACTCCTGGCTTTGCACTCAGGAATCGCCCCTGGCGGTGCTCAGGGGACCATGTGGGATGCTGGGAATTGAACTCAGTTTGGCCGCGTGCAAGGCAAACGCCCTACCCGCTGTGCTATCACTCCAGCCCCCAATTGTCTCCATTTTTCTTGTGGTTGATTAGATTTATGCGGCGTCTTATGGTCTCTATCAAATTGCTCTCAGCCTACCCTGTGGTTTTGGGCTTAGGAGAGAGAATACAGTTTTCATGGTACAGACCCTCTCACCAGACTTTGTTCTCTTTACTGCAGGACTTCAGTTGACAGTAAGAGATACCAAGACAGACCCTGAAGAACTCTACTTTGAGCTTCAGAAACCTCCACGGCATGGCGCGCTCCTTAAGTACACAGAGGACTTCCAAGGGCCCATGACTGCAGGTAGCTGCTTATTTGTCATGGTCCTCTTGGTAGAAACTGCCCTATGGTTCTGTGGGTCTTGGAGAAGAAAGCAAATGCCTCTGACTGATGAGTGATAAGGAGATTCTTTAAATGGAAAATGCCTTTTGTGTTTAGTCCACTGGCTAATATAGTCAGAATTTATTTTTCTTCATCACCCTTCCCACCCCAGATCTACAAAGCGCTTCCCTTACATTGTAGGTGCAATTGTTGCTTCTGAAACTTGAAATGAATGCATTCAGAACCATACAGGAAGTCAGCTAACCCTGTTTTGTGGTGTGCTTATGAAGATGCATTTGTGTTTCTTCTCTTGTATATAAGCCTTTGCAATACTTTTAGCACTGCGACTCTAATAAGTGTAAACTTTGTATACCTTTATCCGTAAAACAGGACACTCGTTACAGTGCTATCTATGCCAGACTTAGATGTGTGACAAGCTTTCCAAAATAATAATTTTTGTACCCCTCCAATTATAAAAAGAGTATATATTGTTTAGGAAGTATAGAAAAGCACTAAGGACACAATTAAAGAGATTGTTTTAGCAAACTTTACATATCAAAGTGAAATTATTCCTGTCAAGGTGCTCACCTGGGATGATTGATCCCACAATCTTCATTTTCTCAAAACCTTTGTATAATTCCCAGTAGGAACATCACACTGTATGCTTTTAAATAACCCCATTAGAGAGGAGGAAATGTTCTGTGAGGTAAGTGGAATTGATAAGACTAATCAATAGTCATAGGTATTTGAAATAATTTTTAAATTTTTCTAAAATAAGCTTGCTTAAAATAGATTTCTAACATCTAAGAGAGCTACTTTAGGTGCAAAATAGTCATAGCTCATTTTCTCAACATTTAATATACTTTTTATAATTAACATATGTGATACAATGATTATAAAATGGCCATTTTCTTACTTTTTGAAATACTAAATCACTAGGCACAAGTAACACAGTATTGACAAAGAAAGATTTAATAGATGAATACAAAGCATAAATAAATTTGAAAAAATTATGTAACAGCTAGTAATCTGTGAGGAAACTGCTCAGTATAATATCCATGGAAACAACTCTTCAGCTGTACTCCATGGAATCATGGGGAATCACAGCACTAAGAAGTGATTCTCATAAAAAGAGTTGAATGAAAAACTTTTGAGAAGTTTAATAAAATATATAGAAGATTTCAAAGTTTAATAAGTACAGCAATTATGTTTTTATTTTGAATTTTATTTTAAAATCATTTTTCCACACTTCTATGACTTGGAACTTTTTCATTCAATACCTATCAATGCCATCATAAATTAGGCACTCTAGACTCATACAGTTGGATTCAAATTGTATATATATGTATATATACATATATACATAAATTATTATGGTGGTTTTTTTTTTACTTTTTTTTTTGGTCACCCTGGCAATGTTCAGCTGTTACTCCTGGCTCTGCAGTCAAGGATTACTCCTGGCAGTGCTCGGGGGACCATATGGGATGCTGGGGATCGAACCCAGGTCGGCTGCATGTAAGGCAAATGCCTTCCCCACTGTACTATCGCTCCAGCCCAAAAAGTATATAGTGACCCAAAGAGTATATAGTTCTTACTTAGTCACCTGACTAAATGAAATTAGTCACCCTGTAGAACAGTGAACCTCTCATCTTGATAACCTTTGGAGGATGGGCTAGGTGTGAAGAGAAGCCTGAATTGGGTGGGTGGGCTAATGAGTGCTCAGCAGTCAGGGTTCATAATCCTACATGTGCTCTGAAACTGAGAACAAGGCGTTGTATCTACCTAAACCGCATCCCGCCCCACCCCCGCCGACCGCCTTGAAGTAACTGATGCAGTAAGCGTGCGTTATCTTTGCAAGGGGACGCGTTCACGCATGCGGATATTGAGAAGAATGCACTGCAGTATCTGCACGACGGCTCCTCGGCCCGGGAAGACAGCCTGGAGATCTCGGTCTCAGACTCACTGACCACCAGCACCGTGGAAGTGAGGGTGCAAGTGACGCCGTCGCAGGACCCCCGGCCTCGGCTGGCTGCGGGGGCCTCGCTCAGCATCACTGTCACTAGTAAAAGTACAGCCGTCATCACGCGGTCACACCTGGCATACGTGGTATGTTCCTACACTTGCCTTCTTGCCCTCTCCCCGCCCCCCACATACACCCTGTGCCCAACACACACCCTACAACTAGGTTGTCTAGAGGACGCTATCCTGACTGTATACCTGAGGTACAAAATGTCCATATCCGGAGCTTTTTCTCCATGTCTCTGGCTTTTTGCATTTAGGATTAATCACCCTGTTTATTCAGATTACTTCCAACTCTCAAACAGACATAGACTTGAATGAGTGGAACATGCATGAAAACACAATATGTGTGGTGTGTGTGTGTGTGTGTGTGTGTGTGTGTGTGTGTGTAGGGAATGCGGGAATTATCAACAGGAAGCAGTTCCAGTATAAGGTGTGGGGGGGTGGGGGACAGCGATGAGGGAATTATCAACAGAAAACAGCTCCCATGTAAAGGTGTGTGTGTGTGTGTGTGTGTGTGTGTGTGTGTGTGTGTGTGTGTAGGGATACGGGAATTATCAACAGGAAGCAGTTCCCATGTAAGGGGTGTGTGTGTGTGTGTGTGTGTGTGTGTGTGTGTGTGTGTGTGTGTAGGGAGTGGAGGAATCATCTACCAGAAGCAGTTCCATTGTAAGGTGTGTGTGTGCAGGGAGTGGAGGAATCATCTACCAGAAGCAGTTTCAGTGTAAGGTGTGTGTGTGTGTGTGTGTGTGTGTGTGTGTGTGTGTGTGTGTGTGTGTGTGTGTGTAGGAAAAAAATCAGAAATCGTCAACAGGAAACAGTTCCAGTCTAAGAAATTTCCAGTTTTTAGTTCTATCCATAGTCTTTTGACTGGGATTTTTAAGGAATGGGTGTTTCAGAAAAACTTCCCTGGTTATGACTAATGGATAACAGCATTTCCTGTTCCACTAAGAGAAAGCCTGCACGCTATTGACTGTCGGCTCAACTCCCGCCCCAGAGAGTCCTGGCACCAGCCTTGGCTCTGCCTTCCTGCCGCATCTCCTAGACAAGGGACTCCCCCGCCTCCCAGGCTCCAAGAGAAGCGGCATGTGAGGCCCAGGTAGAGGCAGGGACACTAGGTTTGCTTTACTTTTCTTTGGCCTAACTAGATACGTAATCCAGTTTACGGTTCTTCTTTGTTTCTGCCTCTGAGGCTAATAATTCACTTCAGTTTTCAATTATGTGCGTTTTAAATAGCCCAGAACTCTATGCAAACATATTGATATGTAGTTTTAACAAATATGTTTAAAATAAGGATTATTTGAATGGCCATCATGCTTAGGATTTCATTCGTTGACTAATTATAAACTTCTAACCAATAACTTGGCCTTTAAAAACAAATAAACAACCACTGTCTCGTTTTAATCCTTGTAATCCCTTTCTGGGCTGAAGACTGGCTATAAAATCTAGTTCTGAATAGTAGCATGTAAGATAAAGCATTGGCTTGGGAACAATTGCTTCAATTGCTTTTGCACGGATTTTCCCCTCAAATTGTCTTTTCTTAAATTATGGGAAACTGCATTGCACCCTGATTCTTCTCATGGGGCTAGTTTAGTTTCAGAACAGCTTTTTTTTTTTAATTGACAGGTGATTTTTATCATAGGTTATGGTCTTTTGAATCTTATGAAACTCTTGAATTCATAAAAATGTATGAATCCAGGTTTAATCAATAGATCACCAAGGCTTGAAAAATGGTTGACAGACCAAAATAGCACTCTTGGAGCAATGCCTGCCCATTAACTGAATATTATAAGCTGCTGCATATCAAAAATGCAAGCCTATTGGCAACTGAACACGTATTTTCAAAAAATGGAGTAAATGGGAATTTACCCACTTGAGCAGAAAGACTCCAAAAGAACTCTCTCTGGCTTGTTGAAAGCATAGCATATTTTAAAGACTTAGCTAAATGTTTTAATACTTTCTCTGAGGGTTGTAGAATTGTGTACTTAGTGTCAACTGGAAAAGTTTCCAGATATGTGGATAATGAGTCTTCGGTGAACATCCAGAGAGGTTGGGAAAATCATGGGAAGTGGAGCAGAATATGAAAGGATTTTATTTAGGAAGGGGGCGGGGGGGGGCAGCTGTGCCAGACCCAGCAGTGCTAAAGGTCTACTGTGTCTGTACTCAGCAGTGACCCTGGCCAAGCTCAGGGAGCCATATGAGGTGCTAGGGGTCAAACAGGGAACAGCAGCATGAAAGGTAAGCGTCTGATCTTCTGAACTATGTGCCTCCTAAAAGGGATGTTTTTAATTAGAGTATCATTCATGGTACTAGAGTGGCAAACTGTCAGAGTTTCGAGGTGGTGGGATGAGGGAGGGGGAACTCATAAAGAAAAATGCAGGTGTGGAGAGCTAGTACTGTGGGTAAGGGGCTTGCCTTTCGTGCAACTGACCCAGGTTCAATTGATGATGCCTGGTATTCTAAGTCCCACCAAGGATTATCCTTGAACACAGAGTCTGGAATAATCCTTAAGCATAGCTGGGTGTGACCCCCCTCCAAATAAAGATGAAGACCCTAAAATAGGATTGTGTGTTGTTTTCCAGTGTTTCCCTCCATACAATTTGCTGTTCAGAGAAGGAAGTGATATCTGGGTTGTGTAATAAGATTGGATGGCTTATAATCCAGTCTCACCCTTACTAAGGTAGTAACCCTTGACCAGTTATTTACATTCTATAGGTCTTAGTTTTTGTGTCTATTATTTGGGAGAGATGATATGAGATTGTTTCAAGGAGACTAATAACATTTTTATGCACCAGCAAAAAATACAATAATTCAAAAATATGATGCTATTTATAATATTTTATGCTCACATCCAGGAATAGATGTAACAAAAGATGTGTAACTCCTGGGGAAAATTGATGCTGAGTCTAATGAAAATCCAAAAGAATTCATGACAAGGTATTAGAAATAAAAGGAGAATTTATCAAGGGGAAGATAAAGAAGTAGCAATAGCATTGTTTTTCATGACCAAAACATGGCTAATAAATGTAACTAAAAAGAAGACACAATTTATAATGAGCACTATAAAAATCATATCACTGGACTAAATCTACAAATTTAATTCAGGCAGAACTTCTATAGGGAGTATGATAACTCTTAATTGATAGATGTTTATTGTTTGTTTCTTTGTTGTTTGGGGGCCACACTCAGTGGTGCCCAGGGCTTACTCCGAGCTCTATATTCAGGGATCACTCCTGGCGGGCTCAGGAGACCACGTGGGGAACCGGTGCTAGGCGAGTCGTATGGCAGTCAAGTGATGTACCCACTCATTCACCAATGTTTCAAAACACAAACAAATAAATAACAACATGTGCCATATTCATAAATAGATTTAGTATCAAGAAACATATCCATTCGCCTGCAAAGTGATCTTTCCACAAGTGGAGTGACAGTTAAAAGCCCAGTGGACTTCCTAGGGAACATGATAAGCTAAGTTGACCATATTTAAAGAAAGATAAAAGGAGATCAAATTCTGAAAGCAAATGATAGGAGTGCACATTTATCTGATATCATGGTTTGCACTATTTAAAGCAAGATAGCAGAGACATCTGCTAGAGTCCAGATACAGAACCACGCTTAGGTCAGGGATAGCAAACGGTGCTGAAGTCAGATCAGTGGAAGCCAGGGGTACTATTTACAATATGATCGATGTGAAATGATGATTGGTACAGAGGGGAAAGGACTCGTGCCACTATCTCACCCTGTACTAATTCATTGATTTAGATACTGATTACTGATTACAGATACTGATTCCAAAGTACTGAAATATCTTTATTAAAGTTTGAGAATTGCTTTGTAAAATATAGGTGGATATTTTAATGATATGGGGATAGGAAGAGTTTCTTAAACTAGAAACAAAAAGCACAATCTATAAAGAAAAGATTGATAAATTTAACTATATTAAAAATAAATTTATGTTTTCCGAGACATCATCTATTCAGGAAGTAGACAAGTTACAAATTGGAAAAAAGATTTGCAACACATATAACCAAAAAGAAAATATAAAGAACTCCACTGATCAAGAAGGAAAAATATAACCTAGTAGAAAAATGAGCAGGAGACAATAATTAATAGGAATTTCAGAAGAGGAGCCTACATAGGGTCAATAAATATAAAAAAGTAATAAGGGAAAGCAAATCAAAACTATACAGATCTCCTTCAAGTCATGATGGAATTATACCCATATAAACCCATTGTACATCGAAAACATTAGAAACTGAAATCCATTTAGTAGATAATAACCATAGTTTTATTAATACCTAATAACCATAGTTTAAGCTAACCTACTTTAAACATATTCAGAACCCATACATCAGCCTCAGTTGGATGAAATCTAACACAAATCCTATTTCATAATAAAATGTTGTGTATTGTGTGTAATTTTATTGAATGAATTGTGCTGAAATTGAAAAACAGCCTCTAGAGCAATGTTTCTCAGTCACGGGCTATGTGGACCCCCGGGATGTTAGTGAAAACACTGTAGATGGGGTCCACAGCACTGGGCTAGAGGCTATCCGTAGGGCAGGACCAGGGGACAGGACAATCGGAAGAGTCAAGGAACACTGCTGTAGACAGTCCAGTTTCCCCCCAGGCCAGCAAAGCTGGTGTGGACCAATGGCCAGATGCTCTCAGAATTATACTCATACAGCTAGCCCAGGAAAGAATCAAGATTCAAATCAAAGTCATGTTTCTATCCAATAGATACCACTTTGATACCATTGTGAAGTAAAAAAAAAAAGGTGAATTAACCTTTTATTAGGCCACTGTAATTTGGCTTTTTTATTTTTTTATTTTTTTATATAAATTTATTTATTTTTAATTAGTGAATCACCGTGAGGGTACAGTTACAGATTTATACACTTTTGTGCTCATGCTTCCCTCATACAAAGTTCGGGAACCCATCCCTTCACCAGTGCCCATTCTCCACCACCAGTAAACCCAGCATCCCTCCCACCCTCCCCAATCCCATCTCCCCCCACCCCACCCTGCCACTATGGCAGGGCATTCCCTTCTGTTCTCTCTCTCTGATTAGGTGTTGTGGTTTGCAATAAAGGTGTTGAGTGGCCACTGTGCTCAGTCTCTAGCCCTCATTCAGCCCGCAACACCCTTCCCCCCCCCCGCCCCCGCATGTAGGCCACTGTAATTTGGGAAAAGTATATAAGTTTATATCAATTCACTTGCCAGAATGGCAAAGTCAGAAAAGAACAAATCAAATATTGGAGAGACAGTGATCTACGAGAAGTCCTTAGTTGAACTAGAACCGCCACCTTAGAAATGAACTTGGCATTGTCTTTGGGAGTGAATATTCATCTGGCGTAATCGTACCACTCCTAAATCAGATCCAAAAGAAATTTGGTCAGGCACAGAAATATCCTTGCAGTATGTGTTCATTACTGTTTGTAACAGCAAAGGGATTGAAACAAGCTCAGTACTCACCAAGAGGTAGTAGGGTAACTTACTCTATGGGGAATTAGAAAGTCCTCAAAACTGATGAACTAAAACTCTACAGTGTTGGTGGATCTTAAGAATCTACTATTGACTAAAAAAAACCAAAATGCACAAAAGTAGAGTCTAACTCCCTAAACAGCCTCTGTGTGTGTGTGTGTGTGTGCGCGCGCGTGCGCGCGCATGTGTCTACGTGTGTGCACGCATGTGTATGTGTGTGTCTGATTGTTTTATGGTTGATTTAGGGGGTACTTTTTTTTTACAAAAAGACCATAAAAGATATTTTATAGTAAAATAATAAAACAAAAAATTCAAGGACAAGAGTAGCAAGATTCAGGGGTGATATGTCCAGAAGGGAGGAAGCGCATAGGAAAGAAAATGCTAATTTGCAGAGTTAAATATTCTGGCTGAACAATGGGTCTATCAGGAAAATGAAAACTGAATTAGCACAAAAGAAAGAAGGACGAGCAGTACAAAAATAGCTTGAGAACAGACTCATATTCTTGGGCATTTGATTTCAAACACTTTAAAACCAGTTATTTGGGATTTCAACCATAATCATATGATATGCATGACATAAAAAGGACAAAGCTTGTCTTTGTCAAATTTGTCAACACAGAATTTAGAATCTATTCAATCTAATCTAATTAATACCGTTGCAGAAGACAGTAGTAGAGAATTCTCAGGGTCATTTTGGAGTGTTTACCTACCCCGGGACCCCCACGCCCCACCGAGGCTGCTATCAGAAATTCTCATACAAGGGTGTGGGCATTTCACTGTGAGGGCCAGAGGAGGTGGTCTGCGTGGGTCCTGGGGGTGGGAATGACAGGGCCACCCTGAGGTGCCCAGAGAACTTCAGAGCTGCACCTAAGCAATACTCTGGCGATGTTTAGGGATTGAAACAGGGTTGGCAGCATGCAAAGCAAGAGCCTTCACCCCTGCACTAGCTCCCTGGCCCTTCTCAGCAGCCACTTAAAACATGCTCTCTCGGAGGGTATTCACAGTATAAGAGAAAGCCTTCACGTTGTATGAGAAAATAGGAAACATTTGCAAATGTAAGGGAAGTGCCCCAAGTTTCATAGCTCCTGTGGATATGAGTGACCCCTGCTGGTGTCTGGTGTTGTGGTCACCATGATTGGAGATGACAATGGAAATTGGATGGGGTAGGGGTCTGGAGAGGGTCTTGCACACCTCACAGAGCAGTGACGCTATCTCCTTGACGTTCTTTCGGAGTCCACTGATAAATCAGCCAATGGGGAAAATTCACGGAAGATCTTTCAGTCATGTATGTTAATGACACGTGAGTTAAAAGGTAGATTAACATAGATAGGACCAGAGAGATCATACAGGGGGAATGCCCTGGTCTTGCATGTTGCTGCCCCAAGTTCAGTCCCAGACATATAAATAGCCTCCCCGCCACCACCAGGAAGGTCCCTGAACGTAGATTGAGGAGTAAATCCCTGGCAACACCTGATCTGACCCAAGCCCCCAGTAAAGAAGCAGAAATAGATAATAAAATAGAAGTAAGGACAATTTCATGATGTTACATTGAATGTCTGAACTATCAAAGTTAAAGGAGTCGCGGGTGGGGTGTGTTGGGAAACAGGGGCTAAGATAATTGAAGGAAGTGAATCCATGCTTTGCATACCATACCTGAGGCCCAGGTTCAATCCCAGGTACCACATGGTCTGCCCATCCCCACTTGAAACAACACCCAAGGAATTCTCTGGGAGTTGTCCCTGAGCAGGGCGGAGTATGTCCCTGTTACTGTCACTGTCATCCCATTGCTCATCTATTTGTTCGAGCGGGCATCAGTAACGTCTCTCATTAAGAGACTTATTATTACTGTTTTTGGCATATCCAATACACACGGGTAGCTTGCCAGGCTCTGCCGCTCGGGCTCAATACTCTCGGTAGCTTGCCGGGCTCTCCGAGAGGGGCGGAGGAATCGAACACGGGTCGGCCGCATGAAAGGTGAAAGCCCAACCGCTGTGCTATCGCTCCAGCCCAGTATGTCCCTGAAATTAAAAAATATTCTAAATAAAAAGTAATTTCCATCTGGGGACCAGAGACATAGCTCAAGTCGTCAGAGCATATTCGTACCTTGGGAGAAGCCTCGGGGTTCATCCCTTGCAGCACTTACACCCCACTGCTGGGCCAGCCATCTCCTCCTGATGCCATACTTCAGCTGTCTGTGCCACATGGCCATGAAAATGTGCATTTGAGGGTGCACTGGAGAGGCTACATTTCCTCTCACCGCTGTGTTGGGCGAGGGCAAAGTGCCAACTCACAGCCAGCATCTCTCAACTATGAAGGCCTAGGGAAACTACCCAAGCAAGTGTTTCCTAGAGATTTCCAAAATTACTTTTTTTTCTTTACTTTACTTTTTTTTTTTTAAACAGTGCCAGAGATAGAATCCAGGACTTCACACACTTTTAAAAAGAATAATTAAATATTTTTTTGGATACTGCCAAGCCATGCTTGGAGGGCCTTGGGGCCCTTCCACGCGACGCTGTGCCAACTAGACAAGCTGGTTCATCACAAGGGCCCTCGGTTTTGGCCCTGCTCAGGCAGAACTCAGTGCCAGGAGACTCCTGGGCATTGAACCAGGGTCACGAGCATCTGGTGCTACCTCCTTATTCCCACTAAAACAAATCATCTTGATGGAAGAGAAAATAGTTCATTAAGACACTCGATTATCAGTTATGTTGAAACACAGAATGCTAAATTTATTTTCTCAATAAACACATAATGAAAGGGAAGTGGTTTTTACGTCTTAAGTACTCAGAAATTCCTTCCTAATAGATTGAAGTTCATAAACTAGCCAGAATTCTCCTCTTAAATGAAACCTTTGTCATCTTGAATATTACTAAAAGCCATCCTTCTGTTTCTTTATCATGTTATTAGATGCTGTGATTAAATTTTACTTGTTTCTAAAAAACCAGCTGTCCTGGGGAACCCTGGCAGAAACCAACATCTGTCTTTATAGACAGATTACTTACAGTTTTGTCTCTTGTTCTTCCCTAAATGTTTGCTGTAAAACCACAACCTGTGAGGAATGCTAGGGTGTCACTGAGTTTTATGCCCCAGACCTAAAGTGCATGTTTCTGCTGTTCTCCTAAGAGCTACTCTTGAAAGAAGATACTATCAAAGCAGTATTTTAAGATGAATAAACGTCAGGGTTTTCATTACTTTGAAATGATGTTAATTTATCACAAAGTGAAAGAAACGCGTCCACTTCTGCCAGATAAAGGTGCCCCTTGATCTTTTGCTCCTGGAAGTGTTTATTCCTGCAAATGAGCACTAATGTCTGCCTCATTTTCCTGAATAGGATGATTCTTCACCAGACTCAGAGATACGGATTCGAGTCAGTTCTCTACCCAGGTATGGCACTCTCTTAAAATCCGAAGGACCGGAGATGGGAGAACAGTCGGAGGTTTTCAACTTCACAATGGAAGACATCAACAGCAAGAAGATTCGGTACATAATACTTTGTAGTACTTGAAAGATATTTTTTTAAGCTTTGTTTTGCTTTTGGTTTGGGGCTATACCCAGTGATGCTTAGGGGTTACTCCTGACTCTGCACTCAGGAATTGCTCCTGGCAGTGCTTGGGGGACCATATGGGATGCCCAGGATCCAACCCAGGTTGGCAGCATGCAGGGCAAATGCCCTTCCTGCTGTACTACTTCGGCGACACCTTTTTTTTTTTAATTTTTAAAAATCTAAGCATCTAACTCCCTTCAAAGAAGGAACTGCTTTGGGATCAATATTAAAGAATAGAGCTGTCATCTTACCTGACTTGTCAGTGTAGTTCATTAGATTCTTCTGCTTCTTTAGGTATTCGGCTGTATTTGAGACTGAAGGCCATATGACTACGGATAGCTTCCACTTCTCTGTCTCTGATATGGACCATAACCATCTGGACAATCAGATGTTTACTATCACGATCGTTCCTGTCAAGATTCCACCTCCAGTCATTGCCTTTGCTGACCTTATCACGGTAAACAATTCTCAGATCAATAAACATTGAGTGCCACAGGGAGCTGGGATCTATACAATGTAAATAAAGGTTTACTACTGAATGGGCTGCCAAGTGCTTCCTCCAAAGTTTGTAGGCAAATTCCAATCATGACTTTGCAGAAAGTATGAAAATAGTTGTATATAGAATATCTAACCATTATATCCTTATTACTCAGCAAAGATTTATGTGATGGACATACATATATATTTTGTATACCGTGCTAGTTATGTATAGGTTAGGAGTAAATTCAAAATTAAATATTCTTTGAAGTAAATTTATAGTATATTGTTGGCAGAAAATAAAAGCCTGAGATCTAGTGCTGGTTCCGACACTTCCTAGCTGGGCGTCCGTAGATGGATCATGTAATCTTTCTTAGACTCAATTCCGTCATCTTTAACACAGAACCCTTCCTGTCACATAGATGATTGTTCTTTTTTTTATTATTGAATCACCATGAGATAGTTACAAGCTTTCATGTTTGGGTTACAATCACACAATGATCAAACACCCATCCCTCCACGAGTGCACCTTCCCCACCATCAATATCCCCGGTATACCCCCCTTTTCCCACCCTCCCCCTGCTTCCATGGCAGACAATATTCCCCATACTCTCTCTCTCCTTTTGGGCGTTATGGCTTGCAACACAGACACTGAGAAGTCATCATGTTTGGTCCATTATCTACTTTTGGCACACAATAGATGATTGTTCTAATAATCAATTACATGGCATTAAAATATGATTACAGGCACTACAGTTAGTTAAGCACTTGGCCAAGCATGCAGCTATAGCCACGGTCCTGGTTTGAATTCCAGCCCACAAATGGTGCCCTAAGTGCAGGGGCAAGTGCATCTCATGAGCACTTCTGGGTGTGGCCCTATTCCCCCACCCCACCCCACCCCGCAAATTAAGAACCTGCATGTGGTATTCTGGAAAGTTTGTTCACTTTCCTCATCCTACTTCACATAGACCCCATAAAACCAGTCTCAGGAGGTTTGCTGATCTTGCCAAGCAACTGTAAAGTCACACATAGATGCTGAAGGCTTTTGTTGTTGTTGCTGTTGTTGTTGTTGGGGGTCATAACCAGTGATGTTCAGAGCTGATTCCTAGCTCTGAGCTAAGGGATCACTCCTGGTGGGCTCGGGGAAGCCTATGGGGTGCCAGGGATCGAGACTGCATCAGCCACATGCGAGGCAAGCGTTTTACCTACTATACCATCTCACCCTGAGTTGCTTCTAAACAGTTTTGATATTTCCATATTTACACCTTGGGTATTCCCAAATTGAGGATGACCTTCCACTCTGTAACTTGGAGACATTCCTTCATTTCAACTGGGCTACTCAGAATGCAGTTGCATGGTCCTAAGCCAGCAAGCCAGCAAGAAACTCCAAGCTCGGGCTACAGAATTAACACACGAACTCCTAGCGGGAGGAGTTGCCTGGAGCACTGGTTTTACTGACACTGATTTATCTTTCCTGGTGACTTAAAAAATAAAAGCACTGTCATCCCATTGTTCATCAATTTGCTCGAGTGGGCACCAGTAATGCCTTTGCTGTAAGACTTGTTGCTATTTTTGGCATATCGAATACGTCACAGGTAACTTGCCAGGCTCTGCCGTGTGGGCAGGATACTCCTGGTAGCTTGCTGGACTCTCTGAGAGGGATGGAGGAATTGAACCGGGTCAGCTGTGTGCAAGACAAATGCCTTACCCACTGTGCTATCGCTCCAGCCCAACCAAAATTAACACTGTCATCCCATGGTTCATCTTGGCATATCCAATATGCCACGGGGAGCTTGCCGGGCTCTGCCATGTGGGCGGGATACTCTCAGTTGCTTGCCAGGGCTCTCTGAGACAGACGGATGAATTGAACCCAGGTCGGCTGCATGCAAGGCAAACGCCCTAACCGCTATGCTATTGCTCCAGCACAACTAAATTTTTTTTTAAATTTCTTTTTAAATTTTCATTTTAAAACATAAAATGAAATAAAAATGCCATCGTGGAGAGGTACAAGCAGCAGCAATGGGACGCCAGGGTGCTCTCCGGAAGGTGGGCGGCACCGGCCCCCCTTGCCGCCAAGATGTGATCCTGGGGGCCGCTCATGTGCAGCCTCACCGTAACTGCACGAGCATGACTCCAGAGGCCAGCTAAACTACTTTAGGTACCAGCAGCTCCTTGCAGAATGTCTCCAGACTGAGAACTAAGCCGAGGCCCCATGCCTGCCCAGGAGGGGAAAGGTTTTTCTCTCTGTCGCCTTTTTCCTTGCTGGGGGTGAAGAGCGTGGTGACCGCCATATTATGAGGACCACAGATGAGTACAAGCTTACAATGATCCAATTTCTGGAAGAAATTTCCCTGGACTTAGTTGCTAAAATACAGAAATCCAAAACCGTGCGGCAGCCACTATCTCTTCACCACAGGTCTGACTCTAACAGGGAACTCCTAACAATAATAGTGAGTTTTTTGTTGAAATGTTGAATGTAACCAAAGTAGAGAGAAAGTAAAGTGAAATTTATCTGTTACCCAGGCGTCAGGGGGTGAGGGTGGGAGGGATGGGAGGTTTACTGGGGTTTGTTTTTGTTTTTTGGTTTTGTTTTTGGTGGTAGAATATGGCCACTGGTGAAGGGATGGTTGTTTTAGCATTGTATAACTGAGACTTAAGCCTGAAAGCATTGTAATTTTCCACATGGTGATTCAATAATAAAAAAAATGCAATCGTGGTACAAAAAATAAAATAAAATTAGCTCTTGCTATTAGAGATGATCTCTGATCGCACACCTGTACATTTCTGCTCTCCGGGAGAAAATGTTACTTTTACTCCGGGTGGGAAGAGTGTTGTGTGGGATTGTCTGTGCAGGACCTGAGGAGGGTGTGGGCTCCTGATCGTCGGTTCAGAAAGAAGCAAGCTGCCGTCCTGTGCTGCAGCTGTCCAAAGTCGCGTGGGTGATTAGAAGGGGCCAGAGCGACTTTATGCCCAGATCCAGCATTGAAGAAAGCGCAGCTCCGAAGGGAGAGCCAGAAGCTACTGAGTGTGCGTGCAGCTGTGAGCGGTGCTGACTGAGCCTGCCTGCTGCCGCCGGCGCATTGCTCTTCCCGTCTGGGCAAGCTCTGCCTCCCCAAAGGGTTGAGACACCAGGAATCCTGTGCAACCTCCCAAGGACTCTCTCTATTTGTTTCTTTTTTTTTTTTATTGAATCACCATGAGATGCAGTTACAAAGCTTTCATGTTTGAGTTTCAGTCATACATTGATCAAACACCCATCCGTCCACCAGTGCATATTTTTTCCACCACCAATGTCCCCAGTATCCCCCCTCCCCCATCTCAGCCCTCCCCCTGCCTCCACGGCAGACACTTTCCCCATACTCTCTCTCTCCTTTGGGGCATTACAGTTTGCACTACAGATCTGTTTGTTTCTTTCTCAGGTTGACGAGGGTGGCAGAGCCCCGCTGTCATTTCACCATTTCTTTGCCACTGAGGATCACGACAACCTCCGGAGAGATGCCCTCATTAAAATCAGCGCTCCGCCCAAATTCGGCTGCATTGAGAACACGGGGACAGGTACCCACTGCGGGGACGCTCAGGACCTGAACGCAGGGAGGGTGGGGGGGGAGGTTCCTCACTTCACACAAACCCAGAGTTGGGAAACACAGGAAGAACTGAACCGTTTCGGAGGAAGGGAAGGCCGTTGCCACTCACTGAACAAAATTCGAGATAGGGAGTAAGCAGACGATGAACAATCACTGGTGTTCATATCAGTAAACCAAACAGACACAAACTCCCCCCTCGCCACCCCCCCCGTAGGTCCTGGCGGGGTGACAGATAAGAAACTAAGAAATGAGAAATTTGTGCATGCTGATAAGCCAATGCCATGGAAGACTAAAGGAAGGGGACTCGGGTGTCTGCCGAGGGGGCGGGAAGGGAGTGTGGCTTGCACTCAGAATTGATTGTCAGGGCAGCGGGGACGTCCTTGCCCTGCGAGGCCCCCTCAGTGCAGCTCAGACAGAGCGTATGTGTCAGCTCCTTCTCAGCCAGGGAAGAATCAAGGTGCGGCCTGTCTGTCTGGACCCCTCCGCTCCGCACTCCTCCCCCTCCGCCATCTGCCCGCACCCCGTGCCCTTGGTGGTTCTGTGTTGAAGGGGCGGTGAGCAGGTGTGCGCCGTCCACAGCCCCTCAGGACCGCAGTGACTGGCGGCTGAGACAGCTCCTGGCAGGTCGCTGTGCATCTGCCTCTGCAGTGAGCTTCCCGGCACCCGCGCTGGGCTCTAATTGGCACGCAGCTCCCACAGAGACACCGTTCACTGACGTGTCTGTAGCCAGCGTGGTGCCCGGGACCGGGAGCTCATTTAGCAGTGCTCCTGCTTTCCTCTACAGAGTCCTGCCTCCTTTTCTTGCCTTTCTGCATAAGCGCTTACATGTTTTTAATTCGGGGTTACATGTATCTCAACACATGTGTGTACGCAACACGATAGAAGTGAACGTGGATAAGACACAGCTCCTGCGTTGGGAGGGAAACACATAGGAAGACGGAGAAGCAATCCCCATGTGAAATGCCAGTGCTAGGAAGGTAACTGGACACAATGGCTTTGCCCGAGAAAGCAGGAAAATGTGAGGATGTGACCTTTGAGTTGGAACTTGCAAGGTTAGTGGGAGGTGCTGGAGGATGGGCATATTGGGGTAGGAAGGGCAAGTTGAGTGCGGGCAGGAAGAAAGGCAGGGGCAAAGGTTAGAAGTCACCAAAGGATGATGGGGCTGGAGCAATAGCATAGCAGGTAGGGCATTTGCCTTGCACGTGGCCGACCCGGGTTCCATTCCCAGCATCCCAGATAGTTCCCCAAGTATCACCAGGAGTAATTCCTCAGTGCAGAGCTAGGAGTAACCCCTGTGCATTGCTGGGTGTGACCCAAAAAGGAAAAATAAATGAAGTGATTACAGGATGCTTGCTTCTCATCTTCTTTCCAGGCAATTTTTCATTAACCCTTACTAGTTCCATTCTTTGTTAACCTGGAATGCATGTAGAGGAATATTTCATTGGGCCAGAATTTAAGTATCTGGCAAGTGTTGATTCTTGGAAACGGTGTTTTTAACAGGCATACAACTCACCCGGAGGCTCATGAAACACAGCTTTCTTGGTTAGCAACCCCGTGTTCCCATGGTGAGGGTCTTTATGGCTCCTGCATTGACATTTTCCACTGGGTTCTGCTATTCCTTTTTGGTTTAAGGACCACACTTGGAGCACAGTTGCTGCTCAACATTTTATTGCCCAAGAGTAAAGTGAAGAGGGTCAGCAAGTCACACATTCTGGGGGCCAGAACGATAGTACAGCAAGTAGGGAACTTGCTTTGCATGCAGCTGACCTGGGTTCGATTCCCGGCATCCCACATGGTCCCTGAGCACTGCCAGGAGTAATTCATGAGTGCAGAGCCAGGAGTGACCACTGAGCATCTCCAGGTATGACCCAAAAGGAAAAAAGGAGTGACTCATCCTTAAAGTTCTCAACCCTGGCTCCAAGGGAGAAACTATTTAGCATCTGTACCAAGCCAAGTCTGTTTTAAGCCATCTAGATTTAGATTCAGATTCCACTATCAGAAGAATGTAAAAAAAAAAAAAAGAGCTATTAGAAGAAGTGGATTTCCTTAATCTCTCCCTTCCACCCTCTGTTCTTCAACCTGGATCTGAAGATCCCTAAATCCCTGAACACCACCAGTTTTGCTATAGCCCACCTCATTCAAGGTCTAATGGTTATGCCAACAGAGTTACAACCTTCGTCTGCATTCCATAGGTAGATGCCACTGAAACCTGTGTATATGTAACAACAGAACATTCTACCATCATTCTGGCATGCATGGACCAATGGCTGGACAATGACATTCTCTGAGTGTGAAAGGTTGAATGTCACTGGGGGTAAGGGGAGAACTTGGGGATACATGAAATCAAGGGATAAGTTGGTAATGTGGCGGGACAGATCACCTCAGCCTTTGGAATCAAAATAAAATAAGCAAATAGGGAGAGCTGTGTGGAACGCCTTCAAGAGTGTCTAAGAAGTGGTTAAGAGGATGAAGGACCTCCATTTCCGGGCACATCTTTTCGATTCCACTGTTCTTCCTGTGCTAATGTGTGCCTCAGAGACCTGGGCCCTACGAAAACAGGATGAGAACACTATTAGGGTATCCCAAAGAGGAATCGAAAGAGCTATGCTAGGAGTATCACGTCTCACTAAAGTGAGAGAAGGAATCCAGAGTTCCGAACTCCGTTGGTCAAGAATCAGGGATGCTGTCTCGTTTGCCAAGGCATCAAAAATCAGATGGGCCGGACATGTAATGCGATACAGAGATGACCGATGGACTAGAGCTGTTACCCACTGGATTCCACAGGATGTCAAAATACCATGTGGCTGCCCACCAACGAGATGGTCAGACTTCTTCTTTAAAACCTTGAATGAATGGTGTGAGGCTCTTCCTGTTTCTGGAGCGAGCAGATATCATTGGGCTACACTAGCACGTGACAGGGACAAATGGAGACGTTACTGGCACCCGCTCGAGCAAATTGAAGATCAATGGGAAGACAAGTGAAGACAAGTGAAATAAGGGGGAAAAAAATAAAGAAGTAGATTAACTTTTTCCTAACAAGAAGAAGAAGCAGAATAATGTTATTGGTAGTTGAGATCTTAGTGTATGGATTCTGTGGCATTTAGTAGCACCAACAGGACTCCAGCACTTAGCAGTAATAGATGCTCATCAAGAGTTTGCTTGAATCGGGGACTGTTCAACATGCACGTGGTATATTCTGTTGAAGAAGGCAAAAAGCATGTTCATACAAAGCTTTATGTGAAAACATAGGAGGTGCTATTTTAAATATTGAAAGAGTCATTGACAAATTCATTTGTTGAATAGCCTGTCTCTTAAGACAGGAAATAGGGCACTGCTCTCTTGAAGTATAGTCGGGCATCATTTGATTTCTTTTGACCATTTCAGGCCTGAATAAAATAGTTGTGTTCCTATTTATTGTGACCTAAGCAAAACTAAAATAAAGATGGGAAGAATTTATATCAGTCCCTTTTGGAAGCCCCGAAGTGTATATACTTGTTGGGGATTATTGAGTCACAGGTCATTCGGGTTAGATTATGTTTCTGGTGCTTAGTCAGATCTCTGGGATTAAGTTTAAGGAAATTCATGTAGGAAAATTAATTTGCCTTGAGTTTTAATTTCAGACAAATTATAAATAAACTATTTTCCCTCCTCATTTTTCTCTGGAAGTGAGCTAAAACATAACCCTATCTACAGTTCAGGAAATTGGTGGCTTTTTAAACCATAGTTTGCAGCAAATTCTATCTTTGCAAAGGACAAGAAAACCTTGCTTTCTTCCAGATCCTTTGTCTGTGCTTTTCTTTATTGATATGTGTCCTGGGAATCTTTGAACACACTGGTATTTCTTTTAACTCTTTTGAGAAGAAAACTAGTAACAATTTAAAAGCAAGAATTTAAAGGGACTCCGATTAGAGCCAAGTAAGAGACAAGTCATTCATCATCTAGACATTGCTTATTCTTCTCCTTGGCCTTTAGCAACGTTCAGGGTTAGTATGAGACAGAGTGAGCTGGTGACAGCCCTTTCTATAGTATTTTCCATCTCTGTGGCACCTGAACTCTGTGTGATACCTGAGCATCAAAGTGTCCTAGGTGTACCATCCTGGAACTAAATTCTCTCACGTTTCCCTTAAAGAACTGAGAGGGAGTTAAAGACTTGCTGATGGAGGGGCTGGAGCAATAGCACAACGGGTAGGGTGTTTGCCTTGCACGCAGCCGACCCGGGTTCGATTCCCAGCATCCCATATGGTCCCCCGAGCACCGCCAAGAGTAATTCCTGAGTGTATGAGCCAGGAGTAACCCCTGTGCATTGCCGGGTGTGATCCAAAAAGAAAAATAAACTTGCTTATGGAAATGATTTCTAAATAGAAAGTCATATAGCTAAACTTTCTTGGTCCTTTGTTTTTTCTTTGTTTGGGGGCCACACCTGGCAATGCTCATGCGTTACTCCTGGCTCTGCATTCAGGAATTACTCCTGACAGTGCTAGGGGGACCTTATGGGATTCCTGGGGTTGAACTCGGGTTGGCCACATGCAAGGCAAATGTCCTACCTGCTGTACTGTTAGTCTGACCCTTAAACTTTTCTTATATAAAGAGAAAGGCAGCATAGGCCAGGCAGAGGAGATTTGAAAGTAACCAAAACTTAATCAAAAGTTGAGCTTTTGTTGTGACTGTGTCCGAACTTTTGTCATCCAACATTTCTAGCAAAGCAACCCTTGACTCTGTTAGTCAGACACAGCATGGGGCCAGGAGATAGTACTTCGGGCAGGGTGCTTGCCTTGGACCTGAGTTTAATCCCTGGCATTCTCTATGGTCCGCCAAGCCCCTGCAGGGGATATGACACAAAGAGCAGGGATCCAACCCTAGCTCTTCCAGTTTCTGGTCTCGTGTGAGTTCTCCTCCTCTACCTTGATCCTCAAATGTACTTCCATCTTCTGTTGATAATTCTGCTATACTTTCTGACTCATCCTCATAAGCAGAACTGATATATCAAACTGAAAGTGCTCTCTCTCTCAATGAGGGAAACAATGTTTTGCAAGAGTGTAAATATTTGTATGTTTGAGGACTACAACGTTAGCACACCATAACTGCCACAAAGTGCCTTTATCTCTCCCATCCATACAGTCCTTGGATTTTTTTTTTCTGCTCAACGTGCCGCTCCCCAGTTAGTAATCTCTATTCTGTGGTCTGGAGTATAAGTGTTTGTTTTCATTGAAAATTTTGTATTCTCCTTCTTTATTTTTATATCACATATAAATGAGATCAGACATTAATTTGTCTTTCTCTTTCTGACTTATTTTTCTAAGCAGGAACCCTTCCATTCCATCAATGTTGGGACAGAAGACAATAGTCCATCATTTCTAGTGACTAATGTTTCACTGTGTATATGACCCATATCCTCTTTATTCACTCATCTGTCTTGATGTTGATGCAGGTGATCGTTTTGGCCCGGGAATGACTGGTCATTCCGATGCCTCCTTCCCTATTCAAGACGTCCTGGAAAACTACATTTACTACTTCCAGAGTGTTCATGAAAGCATTGAGCCCACCCATGACATTTTTAGTTTTTATGTAAGTGATGGAAACAGTCATTCAGAAATCCAGAGCATCAACATCACCATCGAGGTAAAGACTTTGGATGTTGGAAAAGTTGAGACTTTGACCACAATCTCCCCCCCATTAGATAGCTTCACAGAAGAACGCAAAAGCAAAGAAGATTAGATTTGACCTTCAATTTTAGAGGCCAATTTAAAAATATAACCCTGACCTTTGGCAAATTCATAGAATTAAGGCTGGCATTTGGGACTGGTTCAACTTGGAAATCTAGATTCCATTTTTACTCGTTCTGTGTGGGAAGTTTGCAGGAGTCAGACAGAGAAACCCAGCCTGTCTCACATTTAGATAAGAAACCAGCCATGCCTACATAGCCTGGAAATGATTGCATGTGGTTTTATGTGTAGTCTTTTTCTTTTATTTTAGTACATTTATTTATTAAGTGTATTACATTAAATTTATTTATCAAATTGCAATTTGCCAGGTACTATGTTTTTCTCATTTGAGTGACTGTGTAGGTTCGTTCTACCACCCCAGACCCAGGGAGAGATGAAAGGGAGGTCTCAGGAGTCAGTCAGGGAGTTAGCTTGGAGGGCCAGAGTGCAGGCTTTGGGTTTGATCTCTGGACCTCTAGTATTCTCTGAGCACCACTGGGAGTGGACCCAGAGCACTGCTGAGTGTGCCACCCAGCCCCCAAAAGATAACACTCACAGTAGACTACCCTTTGCTTTGCTTTGAGGAAGCACAAGCTACCCTCAGCCTTTCAGTAGCATTGTTGATGGGAGGGCGTAGACAGCATCCAGAAACAGGTTTAGCAACCCACTTTTACCTAAACTCTCTTTCCCCGGGAAATCTGGCATGTGTAGGGCATTCTAAGGCTGATTTCAGATCATATGCCTTTACTATCCCAAGAATATTTGGTGCTTGTCTAAACACATGCATATATTTCAGGCTGGGGAAAAATTGATCATTGTGTCTAAGGAAGATATCTAACAAGATTTCTGTTGAGTGGTCCAACAGCTTCTTTCTAAAGCGACATTTTGTTTGTGTGACTGATCCTCTTTTTCAAACTAAACATTTTGACTGGAAATGAATGAGATGTCACATGAAACGCTATTTGGATATTGAACTCTGGTGCAACCATATGACATTTTTTCTGAATAATGTTCATTTTCTCTCTTCTCCAACCATTATCTGTGTGAGACGGCCTCTTTTTTGTTTTAATCAGAGAAAGAATGATGAGCCTCCCAGGATGACCTTGCGGCCCCTCCGAGTACAGCTGAGCTCAGGAGAGGTGATAAGCAATTCTTCCCTGGGCCTGCGAGACCTGGACACTCCTGATAATGAGCTGATTTTTGTGTTGACCAATACCCCTCACCACGGTAGGACACGACAATTATGGAAGGTTTCTACTTGAGGTGCTCAGTGGCTTATTAGCGCAAATGCATAGATCTCTGTTGATTATTCCTCAGTCTTACCTGTATGGAATTGTTTCTTTGCATCAAAGTATAATCAGATTCACAGCTCGCTAAGATTCTTTGGAGTCCCAGTAGGCACTGGTTGTTCTGAAAACCTGATTCCTAGGTAATTGGTGTCTCTGAAATCCAATTAGGCTGTTGGGGGTTTGGTTATTTATTTAGTTGCTTTCCTCCATCACTGTGAGCAAAACAGGTTCCAGAGCCTGCGTATCCTCTTCAAAGACCTCGTTACTTGCTCATCCTGGGCCATCTAAGGCAAGGACTAGTGTGGCTGCCTGGTTATTAATTGCAAAATGTGTTCACCTCAGGTTAATGCATGCTCGATGTCGTTTCAAGCTAGCTCCTTTTGCAAAGAAAGCACTTTCCCTGATTAAACGAGAGGTAAAAAACCGTCTTGGGGAATCTTCTCTCTACTTCTTTCCTAAATGTCTAGTATGAGAATCCCCTTGGTACTCAAGCTTTGGAATTGCATCTCCCAAGTGGTGCCTTAGTCCATCAGAACACTCTTTGGTCTTTTCGAGGCGAAATTGTTGCTGTGGCTGGAGTGTTGACAGAGAGACTGTGAGTCAGAGCAGCTGGGCTGGCCTCCATTCACCTGCACTCTTCCATGAGACTCTCCACCTGGCTGGGAGTCTACATGATCCTTGGAAAGAGAAAACTTGGCCCCAACCCAGAGTGTCTTGGGGGTTTGATGCTTTGGTAGCTTGGGGAATTTAAAACCTATTCCTTCCCCCCGCCCCTGCTGGATGCCCCAGGAGAAAGGCATGAGGGAAGAGTATATTATTTTTCACTTTGTGAAAGAGAAATGAAATAAAAGTTAGGCAATGAAGTTAATTTGACTCCTTGGAGAGAGATGTGATGGCTAAGTCACTCAATAGCTGCATCCAGCTGGTTTTCCTTGAGGAATGTTTAACCAGGAAATGTGAGATTTCACCTTTTTCTAAATGCTTACATAAGCACCTATATGTAAAATATGAGACTGTTCATTGATGTGTGTGACACCAACTATACAAGTTCATATTGGTTGACAAAATCAGCTGATGCTTTTGGTGCTATGTACCATTACCTATTTGTTTTTCTTTACTTCCTTCCTCAGGTCATGTGTTCCTGAGGCCAACTGTCTCTGAGCCTCTGGAGAATGGGAGGGCTTTGACCCAAGGCTCTTCCTTCACCTACCAGGAAGTCCTGTCGGGGCTGGTGGGCTACGTGCCGGGTGGGCCTGGTACGACAGTGGATGAGTTCCAGTTCTCCCTGACTGATGGCCTCCACACGGACACGGGGAGAATGGAGATCTTTGTAGATCTGCCGACAGGTGACACCCCCCACTTGGCTGTAAACAGAGGCCTGCAGCTCTCAGCAGGTACCACCGCAATGGGAGGGATGCTTCTCGGCCTCTTGGCTAAGATCAAGTGTAGGAGTGGGAGGGAGTGCCCCTGCTTGGCCATCCTTACTTCTTTGTCGTGTGCCGTGCCCCTGAGCTCTGCGAGAGCCTCCTGAATCAGTGTCTGTAACTTGGGGAGGTTGGAATTGAGGAGAACTGTTGTTTTAGGAAGACTAAAACTTGTGAATGACAAACGTGGACCTATGAGGTTCAGTGTTTTGGTTCAGTGTTTTTGAATTTGAGAAAATATCCCAAAACATGTTAGTTTGCCTAGGGTCTTTGAAAATTTAAGGTATCCAACTGCCTGCTGGCCCATTTAGAGCGTTGACACCGCCCAACCAACACCACAGGAACCAACGACAAAAGATAAACAGTAGGACTTTGAACGTGCTTATTAAAAAATATTGTGGGAGAGGCTGGAGCCATAGCACAGTGGGTAGGGCGTTTGCCTTGCATGCAGCCGACCTGGGTTCGATCCCCAGCATCCCATATGGTCCCCTGAGCACCACCAGGAGTTAATTCCTGAGTGCAGAGCCAGGAGTAACTCCTGTGCATCACCAGGTGTGACCCAAGAAGCCAAAAAAATAAATTAATTAAAAATCTAAATAAATAAATAAATAAATAAAATTTGTGGGGAGGAATGAGAGAGCGATTAAAAGCCCTCATTCACTGAAAATAGAAAATATTACACAAATAACTGAGAATCATTGCAGACGCATTCCTAAAGTCAAGTCCTCACGGTGTCTCCTGTGGCGAAGCAACATGAAGGACCAGGGACAAGTGGCATCCATAGAATATTTCACGGTCTGTCCATGTTTTGCCCACAGAGCATCTCTAGCTGACTGGGGCTCTGTGTGTTTATTCTTCATTTGATCTGTGGCAAAAAAAATAAGTGAGCTCTTTGGATTTAGATACCTGGGATTTGACTTGACCCCTTTTCGCAAGGTAATAACTGGCCTGGTACTGTTTCATGAGCGCTGACAGAAAACAAGAGATTCCTCATCAGAGACCAGATGTCAGACTGCCCACAGCACGGCGGGCAGCGTGGGCACAGCACAGAATGTCTGTCAGTTCCCTCTACTCCCCAGGCCCCATGGGGTGACGCAAGGGTCCAGCTGGGACTTGCAGGACAGAAGAGGAACGTGGAGGTGGGGGGCTGTCCTACGTTCTAGTAGAATCACCATAAGAAACCTGGTTTTTGTCCCAGAGAGACCTCCCTTCATCCATCAAGGCTGTTCACTAAGAATGACCTGGGTGACAAATGGATAAACGTGCCTTGTTGGGGTTAACTCAGCCCAGAATATGCTCCGGGCTCAGTGGAACACTTCCCCACACGCCAGGGTGCGTGGCTAGGAGAGCTTGGGATCTTCCTTACCAAAACCTACAGTATATGTTAGTATAGAAAATGGCCAGGCAGGGAAGCAGCTGGTTGTCCAGAGAGATGTTTTCTGTGGTCATGCGTTTGCCTCCATTCTTCACTCCTCACAGGACCAGGGCTCAAGCGTAGTGCTCCACTCCTCAGCCTTAAGGAACACCCGCTTTCTCTGTGAGAGCGGCAAGATGAGTTGATGAGTTTCTGTCAAATTCTTTTGGTGATCCCCCAAGACAGCTAATAAATAAATTGGCCCAGCAGGCTTTCCTAAGGGTCTTGAGGGTAATGAACGTCACAAGACTCAGAGCTATTACATAGATTTGCATCATCACAGGAACAGAGTGGGCAGAGAAACTGGAAATGTTTCCAGAGAGAGAGAGAAAAAAAAAAAAAAACTCCTCTTAAAGCTAAATGAGGGTAGGGAGGGGACTGATGGAGAAAGGAGAGGGAGAGGAAGGGTCGCAAAGTGGGAAGTTGAGACTCTTTTGCTTAGTGAAGTTGAACTCTCTTCAGCTTGAAACTGAGAAAGGCGTGCGACTGGGGCTTCCTCCTGAGCGTGTGTCATCATCCATTGGTGTCTGGGTTTGAACGTCTTTGACATGGTGTTCAGAGGAAATGATGGGGTCCTCCTCCCTTCTCTCCCAGGATCGGCGGCACGTATCACAGAACAGCACTTGAAGGCCACAGACACCCACTCCGATGCCCGTCGGGTGATGTACGTGCTGAGGGAAGAGCCTGGAGCAGGGCATCTACAGGTGGTCCAGCGCGACAACGTGAAGCGAATCTCTGTGGAGGGCCCCGTCCGAAGCTTCACGCAGGTGGACATCAGTCAAGGTCAGCCTCGACACCCCATCCGCCACATCCAGGTCCAGTCCCGTGCCCAGAAGCCAGTAGCACTAAGCTGTGCCCTCTTTCGCTTTAGTTTGGATTTGTTTTTGCGCCACACCTGCTTTTGCTCAGGCACCACTCCTGGCAGGCGCCAGATACTGAACCCCATTGGCTTGGAGCGAGGCAAGCCCTACCCGCTCGCTGTACTGTTGCTCCAAGTCAGCCCATCTGTTTTGAATAATCACTGAATTATAGCTTCATTTAGGCTTTCTTCTCGATATTTTGCTTTTTACAAAAGGACTATCTTTCTTGACTGAAATGCGCTCATGCTTTGACATAGCAGTGATAGAATTGGGGGCCATTGTAGAGGGAACAAAATCATTTTCACGCGCTCTGATGCTCAAAAGTGTGTGTGTGTGTGTGTGTGTGTGTGTGTGTGTGTGCGTGTGTGTAAGAGAAAGACAGTAATGAAAAGAAGTGAATTGGGATGGATTAAGGTGAAAATTATGCCTGCTGTAGGTGAACAATTTATGTCTTTTATTTTTTTTCAGCTCCCCAAAGAGCACAAGTTAATGAACTAAGCAGAATGGAAGGGCATAAATAGGAGCTGCCTGGGGGAGACTGCATAGCTCATCCCTCCTCCAGGAAATGCTGATGCCATGTGAAAGCATGAATGTTCAATGCCACGTAGTTCCTGTACAATACTTTGAGGGATAGAAATAGGGGGGCACATTGGGGGGGGCAGCGCAGGAACTAATCCACAGCCAAGTGATGAGGTGCAGTTCCACTCAGCAGCAGAGATATACCTCTGAAAGTAGACATAAATGTCCTATCTGTGTACTGTCACCTAAAGTTGGCAGCGGCTATAAACTCATTAGACTTACCATAACTTTAGGAAAGGGCCAAAGGAGAGTAATTCCTTCCTTCTTTGCTTCTGTGTCTCTTTTTGGAAAACGAGACCGGGAGAGCTGGAGCATTAGTACAGTGGACACAGTGTTTGTCTCGAATGAGACCAGCCCAGGTTCAATCCCTGGCATCCCATATGGTCTCCTGAGCCCTCTAGGTGTGATCCCTGAGTGCAGAACCAGGAATAAGCCCTGATTACTTCCAGGTGTGACCAAGTAAATACAAATTAAATAAAATAAAAACATGACTAGGTGCCTCTTCTCAAACAATTGATTATATTTCCGTGGATAAGTACTTAAAAGTGAAGCTGTGGGTTAACAAAATGTAATATATTGCAGGAACCTGAGAAATAGTAGAGTGGATAGGGTGTTTGCCTTGAGTGTGGCTGACTCAGGTTCAATCCGCAGCAGCCCAAAAAGTCCCCTGAGCCCTGCAAGAAGTGATCACTGAGTACTTCACTAGGAGTTAGTCCCAAGTACCAACAGGTATGGCCCCCCAAATTTAACCTCAGGCCCAAACAAACAAAATTATTAATACATTGCAGATGCCTATCGGTAATTTTGGCTTTTCTACAGAGCTCATTTAATTTGTTTATTTCGGGGTTGATTGTACACCCTGTTGTTCCAAAAATAACGAAGGCTCTTTAAGGAAATAGTACAATCATTTCTGGGAGAGTATGCGCTGCATCCTATATTCTTTTCCCTGTGAAAAGATGACAGGAAAGGTCACACTTGTGGTGCCGGTACAGTCATACTCATTTCACATGTGGGCAACTTGGCTGATCTAGTTATTCACAGTCTTTCACAGCGGTCAGGGCCTTTCGCAAAGGCTGGGCCTCAACCACGAGCAGTGTTGTTTGCGATGACTTTATTCTAACGGGACCCTTCATTATGAAAATGTCCACAGTGGGAGAAGACAGGAGAGGAGTGAATACTTTAGATGGAAATGTCAAAAGCAGAGCTAAAGTGATATGATGTTAATTGATTCACTGGATGGGGAAGACCCGTTGACATCAGAAATGGAGACTGAAAAGTGCTCAAGCAAATCTCTCTTGTCCTTTTTACAGGCCAACTGGAATATAGTCATGAAAAAGGAGAACCTGGAGGCAGCTTTGTTTTTAAGTTTGACGTGGTTGATGGAGATGGCAACAAATTGACCGGCCAGTCGTTTTCCATCAGCGTTCAGGGTAAAAGGATTTGGGTTTCTCAAAAAACTTTAATATTCCGAGGGTCTGTCGCTTACACTGTGGTTAAGATTTGAACCTTTGTCTTTACCTAACTGGTATGGAAATCTGGACTCATCACCTCCCTCCCATTTGTGTGAAGCTCCAATTCCTTGGTGCCCCTCTGAGGGTCAGACCTCAGGACTGGTCTAAGGGGTCTCACCCTTAGATCCCAAGCCTCGAGCTAAAGAAAGGAGACCAAAAAGATCCCGTCTCAAATCCATTTCTGATCTTTCCAGAAGACAGATCTCCGCCAGTCATCATCACCAATAAAGGTCTCGTCTTGGATGAAAACTCAGTGAAGAAAATCACAACTCTGCAGCTCTCTGCCACTGACCAGGAGCGTGTGCCTGCGGAATTGACCTACAACGTCACCAGACAGCCGCAGCTGGGCCACCTGGAACTTGCAACCTCGCCAGGTCAGCTTCTCAGCTCTCGGTCCATCAACCCAAGTGCTGGGAGTTGGTGGGCATTTGGGAATGACCACTATCACTTAGGAACTTCCTTCATGAGTATTTACTTACTACTGAACTAAATGTGTACTATTACATACTGCCTTGCGTGATACCAAACACATAGCCAATGCTCCACACACAAATGAATTAAAGATTCGATTGCCATTTCCGGTCAACATTCCTCTGCAGATAACGGCAGCACGGGGACACGATGGCAGGTGTTTATAACCGTCTAAACCTGCTGTCATTAGACTCAAAAGTAGGGGAGAGGACACCTCCGGTGGGAGGGCTCACAGCACTGGCATTGCCGAGGGCTCTTGGAAGACAGATTTGGGGAAGACAGAAATTGTGTTATTTCTAGAGATGGGAACAGCATGTGGGCACATTGAGAAAGCAATGAGTAGGCCGGTTTAGAGAAAACCTCTACGCTGAAAATAGTACTAGATGGAACTCATGAGTAGATTGAGATTTTATGGAGAGTCTTCAAAGCCGGGGTAAGTAATCTCTATTTAATTCAATTGGCAATAGGGAAGCACTGCAGAATTTTGAGCAGGGAAGGGAGATGAAATTTATCCAGCATCCAATAGGATGAACTGGAAAAAAAATAGGAAGCAGTGACAGTGATAAAGAAGATTCACCTTTGGCCAGGTAGGGGGTAGAGAGGTTTCATCGAAAAGAGCAGCGGTGGGAATAGCGTGGTGAGAATAATGTAAGAGACAACACCAGGTACCTAGTAAGTATTCAATAAATAGGATGAAAGGATGGAAGGAATTACAGGTTTCAAGCAGAGAACCTATGGAACTTGGCAGCGGAATGGATGGGAAGACAGGAGACACTTGCTGAAAAGCAATTTGAAGATAAACTCGTCTTTATTTTGTACTTCAAAGAGGCCGTGGCGGCTAGAAGGAGATTGTAGCTCTGTATCGGTTTTATTTGGATTTTAAGCTATAGATTCTTTATTCATTTCTGCTGGGAAACGCCAAAGAGAGCCGTGCTTGTCCTTACAGCACTCACTTTCAGATGCAGGGCATCAGATAGCAAGCAAGTAAGCAGAAACAGTGTCGCTAGAGGTGGAGGTAGAGAGGGAGAAATCAGGGCATTCCAGAGTCTGAGAAGCAAGGGGGTGAGAAAAGTCTTCCTAATAATAAGAGGACGTTTGAACAGAGATCTGAAGAGAATGAGCACTAGCCATGCTCACATCCTAGACAGACAGTAAACAGCCCCGGGCAGAACCAGCCAGCACCTCACAGCAGCAGAGGACCAGCTTGCCTGGAGTCACATGACTGATGGGGGAGCAGCTCGAGATGAGCCTGGAGAGATGGATGGGGGGGTCAGCAAAGGAGGTGAGGGCAGGAGACCAAGTCTGGGTCCCCGGAAAGGGTAGTGGAGGAGAGAGGGGTGTGCACGAGGAGTGGGAGAGGAAGGATGGATGGACGGACGGATGGGCTAAAATCCCTGCAGCCAAGTAACGCAGGTGGCTGACCCTTTTGTCCCAAAGTTCTTGAGGGAAGTTTGCAGATCAGCATTTGCCAGCCCTTGGCTGCATGAGACACTCGATAACTAATTCATGAGCTAATTGCTTCTGCCAGGATTCTGTCAAGCCGCTGATTGTATCTCTCCAAAGATGAAAGGACAGACTTTGGACTGTTGTGTTGGGCTCGTGCAATCTAACCGTTCGGAGCATAAGAAGGCAGCGCTGTCAGCGAGGCGCTGCAGCTGCCCCCCGGTGGCCAGGCCCTGAGCACCACTGTCCTCCAAGCCAGTCTGTAGGACGGGCCCCCAGGAGGCTGCTCCAAGGTCTGCCCCGTGAAAGGAGGAAGGTCGGCAGGCAGCACGGAAGGAAAGTGCATCCTAGACAGAAGGTGGGATGGATGGAAGCGGGTTGCAGGCTCAGCCTGCGTTTGGATTCAGTTCCAGTTCTAGACCAAGCCAGGAGGGCGATCGGAGAGACTCCCTGTGTTCTCCCTTCCCTTAAGGATGCACCTTTCTTGGAGCTTTAGTGATAGCACAGCAGGTAGGACGTTTGCCTTGCACGCAGCCAACCCTGGTTCAGTCCCCGGCATCCCATATGGACCCCAGAACACCATCAGGAGTAAATCCTCAGTACAGAGTCAGGAGTAACCCCTGGGCATCGCCAGGTGTGACTCCAAAACTCAAAATAAAATGTGCCTCTGCAACTGGTCAGTGGTTAGAATCAACCACAAGTTGTGTGGGACAGAGGTAGGTAAGATAGAGAGGGGAACGGTATGACAATAATAACGAGGAATGATCACATTGGGCAAGAATTGAGTGTTAAAAGTAAAGGGCTATTCTTGATAACCTTTCAGTATCTGTATTTCAAACCACAATGCCCAAAAGGAGAGGGGGGAAGGAGGGAGAGGGAGGGAGAAGAAAAGCGCCTGCCATAGGGACCTTCGGGGGACAGGAGTGGGGAGGAAGAGGGGGATGAAAGGGAAACTGGGGACATTGGTGCTGGGAAATGTGCACTGGCGGAGGGATGGGTGTTGGAATACTGTAGGACTAAAACTGAATCATGAACAGCCTTGTAAGGATCTGTCTCACAGTGATTCAATTTTAAAAAATTATTTTTAATTACAAAAGAAAAAAAGAATGTGTCTTTCCAAAAGAGAGGAAGAGCAAGGGACACTCCCTTCTTGAAGGCTTGGTTTCCCATCCACAGGGCCCCTACCCCACTCAGTCTGTTACTCAATCTGCCTCTTTAAGTAACCCGGTGCTCCAGACCCAGGCATCTGGCCCCGACCCCATTATTCACGAGACCCCGCTGTCTGGCCTGGCCTGTCCCACCGCCTCCAGCCTTCACAAAGCGTCTGGCTAGAATTCTCTCCTTCCCTCTCTCCCCAGGCTGTGTTTACCTGACTGTGACTCTTTGTAAAGTGAAAAGTTAAAGAGGTGGTATGTATACATAATGGACTACTTAGCTATTAAAACATGGCGAAATCCTGCCCTGTGCCACACACAGGGCCCATTAAGTCATTCAGATGGAGTAGAAGAGTGTGATTTCACTCTTATGTGATTTATAGAGAAATAAATGAATCAGCGAAAGAAGATAGAAATGGAATTTTAGACTGTTTGACCTAATTAGTGGTCTCCAGAAAAGGAAATGGTGAGGCGGGTAAATTGGACGAAGTGAGGGACAGACCTGGACTTTTAATAATGCCGTGTATAGAATGATGCACTACTGAAATTTTAATAGTTACATAGTTATTGGAGTTGGAGAGATGGTACAGGGGTAAAGGCATTTACTTTGCATGAAGTCAACCCCGGTTCAATCCCTGGCACCACATAATGGTCCCCTGAGCACCCCAGAAGTAAGCCCAGAGTACAGAGCCAGGAGTAGCCTTTGAGTTCTACTGGCTATGGCCCCCAAACCTCCCTCCCTGAAGAAGAGTAAGGTACCGTTTCTTCCAAGAGCATATCAAAGAGAGAAGTCCTTTATTCTCGGCACAGATGCTGCCAACGTAGCCATACCTTTCTCAGAGGCTGAAGTGCACACGGAAAATTCTCAGCCAGACCAAGTAACGGTCCTTTATCATACGTCAGAATCCCCAAAGGCATTTGGAAGCCCCTTCCATTGGCCTTTTGCAGACCGGCAACTGGGTGGCTCCTTCTTAGACCAACAGTTCCCCTCCAGACCCCGTAGACCAGCCCCGTGCCACAAACCCACTTTTCAGATGAGAGCATCACTCTCAGCAAGGGCCGCCAGCGGGTGACTCCAGAGCAGAGGGAGGCAGGCGTCCTCTCTGCCAGCCACCGGGGCTTCCTGCTTCCTGGAAGGGCTTTGTTTCGGTGGTGGGAGGGGGTCGGGCTGTATCTGGAAGGAAGTGCCCCGCAGCTGGGGATGGCTCCAAACTCTGCTCAGGGGACCACGAGGCCCCGGTGCTGGTTCACTTAGGGCCTCCTGCATACAAAGGATCCAGCCCTTTGAGCCATCTCTCAGATGCAGGGGATGCTTTAAAAAATACTGAGCTGATATAATTTTATTCAAATGAAAGTTTGCAGCAAGTCTGAATCAGACTAATGTTGCCCTTTTCCAGTACCATGCCTCGAGTTATAATTAGTTACGATTGTGCAGGATTTCAGATGGTTTTTTTTTTTCTCTCTCTTTTTGGCTCCTGGCTCATGCACTCAGGAATTATTCCTGGAGGTTCTCGAAAGACCCTAGGGGACACTGAGAATCGAACCCAGGTTGGTCGCGTGCAAAGCAAACACGCTACCCGCTGTGCTATCACTCCAGCCCCACAATTTTTTGTTTTTTGTTTTTAATTAAGGCACTGTGATTTACAAAGTTGTTTGTGGTTGAGTTTTTGACTTACACTCTTGTAAGCAGCGATCCCACCACCAGTGTCAGCTTCCCGCCACCTATATGCCCTCCTGTATTCACCCCTACCTCCCAGCCCCGCCTCCAGCCCGCCCTCTTGACAAACCTTTCCAAGTTTGGTTGTTAAAGTTTGGGTCTCTTGATGTCAGCGTTGTTGACTCTGTGGTTTGGGTATTTGGCTCTGTCTTTCCTGAACGCCACCTTCGTACCTTAATCCCTGTCCCGGCCCCCATTGCTTCTTGTCTGTCTCTTCTCCCCCCACCCCCCACCCCCCACACACTCTTTCTTTTCTTTTCCTCCCTGTGCTCTGGGGCCAACGTTGATCTGTTCATCCCAACAGGGGGCGCTTTTTGAAGGAAACTATTGCCCACCACACTTAGCTTCCGTCAGCCTCTGTGAGTCTCTGGGTGTTTCCTGCCCTTCCGGCAGCTTCAGCCACGTCCTCTGTAGGGTCCTGCTTCTGAGGAGCAGCACTTCCACTTAGATTTCACGAGTCTGTACTTGGCTTAAGTGAAATATCACCATTGAAGACCTCATCCCTCAGACAGGCTGTCGCTCAGCAGTAGAGCACATAGCTTGCATGTGTGAGACCCTGGCTTCAATCCCCTGCACCTCCAGAAAAAGAAAAGGGACCCAGCCCTCCCTCCCTCAAGTGTAAGATCTTCTGTTATTATCTGGTCACAAATCACCACAACTTGCACCTTGAGGTGAGTCTCCTTGGGGCTGGTCTCAATATGTTAAGTCTCTTGGTTGGTCTGAAATCTTGCAGGAACTTACCAGGGTACTGCCCGTCATTTTTCCACTTCCCATTCTTTACTCACTTTCAAGTTCTTCTTGAAGGAGCTAGAGTTAGCATTTTTATTTATTTATTTATTTATTTATTTATTGCTTTTTGGGTCACACCCGGCGATGCGCAGGGGTTACTCCTGGTCCTGCACTCAGGAATTACTCCCGGTGGTGCTCAGGGGACCATATGGGATGCTGGGAATCGAACCCAGGTTGGCTGTGTGCAAGGCAAATGCCCTACCCGCTGTGCTATTGCTCCAGCCCGAGTTAGCGTTTTTTAAATTGCAAACTTCCTTTCAAACAAACCTCCTCCCCATCCCTGTCCCAAAAGATGAACTTGACTCAGACTTTGAAACTCACCTTCCAGGCTCTTCTTGGAGAAGCAGGCTTTCTTCCCAGGTCCTGTCCTCCCCCCGAACCCTATTTCCCAATCGACTGGCCGCATGAATGCCCAGGTGCCTTGTGTAAAGAACGTTGTGGTTTAGGAATGCAGAGAGAGGGGAAGAAGGAAGCAGCGAGCTGAGCGGGACATCCTTGGCTTTGACCCGTCACCTCCCCCCCCCCGCCCCCCCGGAGGAATCAGGCAACCCCAGAGCCCAGGCTCCCTCAGGATGTCCCCGGTGCTGGGCACGAAGTTAACTTGTTTGTGCCTGCAGAGCCAGACCCCTAGGCTTCCTCCTCCCTCCCTCATCTTATGTCCAAGAGCGGCTCATGTAAGTTCTCATAAGGTAGAACAGCAGCAGGGAGCCCGTCTCTGTCATCACCCAACCAGTCACAGTTGTGCTTTCTGTTGCTGTTAATTTTGTTTGGGGGTTATTCCCCGTGGTGCTCAGAGGTTTAGTATTTGGTGCTGAGACTTGAACCCAAGCCAGCTGCATGCATGGTCTGTGACCCATGGTGTCTCTCTACCCCATTCAGGATGGTGCCTTTAGTGCTTGGCCAATTCCGTAGTCACTACAAAGCATTATTCGCAGCACTGGGAAGCATTATTATGATCACCAGATACAAGCAGTTCTCTTGTTGGAACAGTCACTCAAATTTCCCCTTATTTATTTATTTTTGCTTTTTGGGTCACACCCGGCAATGCACAGGGGCTACTCCTGGCTGTGCACTCAGGAACCACCTCTGGTGGTGCTCAGGGGACCGTATGGGATGCTGGGATTCGAACCTGGGTTGGCCACGTGCAAGGCAAACGCCCTACTCACTGTGCTATTACTCCAGCCCCTCCCTGTTTTTTTTAAAAAGAAAACAAAACCTACAGAATGCATGTCACTTCATCTCTGACTGCTGTCCCAGAGACTGAATAAGACTGAGTACCTAATCTTATTGTCATCACCATTTTATCTGCCTCTTCCAAGGTGACTGTGACTATCCCAACTTCAGAAATTCAAAATATAAGCTAAAATAAGGCTCTGTGCTATAGGGCTGGATCTATCACACCCGATGGCCAGGTGATGTGTCAGGGAAAACGCATGAAAGAATACGAGCTGGAGAGGTTCTTGTGCATGCCAGAGGCCATGGTCTTGTTCCTGGCACCACGCATGATCCCGAACAAGACTAGCTGCAACTCCTGAGCACAGAACTGGGAGTAGCCCCTAAGCACCACGAGGTGGGGCCTAAAGACAAAGCAACACTAATGAAAAGAGGCCAAAGTGCCTAAGGTTGGCTCAGTGATAGAGGAGGCTCAGGTAGAGGAGGTGGATCGGCAGGAGGGAGCCTGGGCCACTGGCGGAGGAAATTTGACTCTGGTGGTGGGATGGGGTTGCATTATCATATGCCTAAGATGCACCTATCATGAATAACTTAGTACATTATAGATCTTCAATTAAAAAATTTAAGGTAAGGGGCCGGAACCATAGTACAGCGGGTAGGGCGTTTGCCTTGCACGTGGCCGACCCGGGTTCTATCTCCGGCATCCCATATGGTCCCCCAAGCACTGCCAGGAGTAATTCCTGAGGGCAAAGCCAGGAGTAACCCCTGAGCATCGCTGGGTGTGACCCAAAAAGCAAAAAAAAAAATTAAGGTAAATAAAAATACCTGCATTTGGGGCCAGAGCCAAAGGGGGTATGGCACTTACTTGGCATGTGACTGACCTGGGTTCCTGGTACCACACCTGAGTCCCACCTGGTGTGGCCAAAAACAAAAACAAAAACAAAGAAACCTGCCTTGGACCTGGTTAAGGCACTAGCCCTGCAAGTGTAGACCTGGAATCAACCCCCGAGTCCCCAGCCCTGCATCTGGTGCCCTGAGCTCCGCCAGGAGTGACTCTTGATCACAGAGCCCGGGGTAAGCCCTGAGCACGGCCAGGCATGCCCCATGCCCCTTCACGTGCTCCCCCACTCCCAGGCCCGCACACCAAAGCGTGACAGCACATGTTCAATCCTGTCGCACGTGTGTTATCTCCAGCACAGGCGAGCACCAAGACCCAATGTGTGAGTGCCACAGGGGGCGGGGGTACCACTGAGGATTAAATAAGCACAGCTTACCAAAAATAATAATAATATAATCAAGAAAATTAAAAAAGGGTCAAAGAAAGTTTTCTGATTGTTCTTTCTACTTTCCTGGTACATACACTGTTTTCAGCCTTGTGTGAACTGCGTCTAGAACAGTGACGCACAGTGAGATACAGTTCACACAGCCTTGTGTGAACTGTATCTAGAACAGTGACGTCTAGGCCCTGCCCAGAGGTGTCAGGGAACGCCTGAGCCTGGGCTACCACGCCAGCCCCGCCTCCTGCCAGGGAAGCCTCCTTCCCTCCCTCGCTTGGGTCCTTCCCCCACCCTGGCAAGTCTGTGTAGAGTCGCCGCTGGAGGGCAGGTACAGCTCGAGACCTGACAGAAGACGAGGGTCCGGCCGACAGAGGGCTGGGGGAGCAGGAAAGGCCCCTCCCACGGGCGCTGCTCTCGCAAAGTAGTTATTCCACCTGTGCTCCCGGCTCGGGGCTGGGCCCAGTGGTGAAGCAAGCCCTGAACACAGAGCGGTGCCAGGCTGCCTCGACGGAGCGGATGCCTCCCCTCCCAGGTCTATGGCCTGGAGGCCTGGGTCGCTGTGGGGACGGGGGTTCCTTCTGAGGGAAGACGCTTTCTCCAGCCCGGTCTCCTTGCTCGCCTTCCTGGCCGCGCCTAGTCTATGCCCACGTTTCCCTGTGTATAAAGGTAGTCATCACGGTGCGTTAGGGCTAGTCCTGATGACCCCACTTTAACACACTGTATCTGCAGGGATCTCATTTCCAAATGAAGGCATGTTGTGAGGGACGGAGGGTCAGCACTTGAGCGTATGAAATGATGGAATACAGGTAAGCCCGTAACACAGGGCTCTGAAGAAAATGAGAGGCAGAAGAAATGCAAGTTTCCCACAGCACAAGCTTGAGGCACGACCCAGACATCACGCACACAACCATCTGCTCTGAAAACAGGGCGGCCAGGGCAGCCACCCAGCCTCCCACTAGGGAGGCAGCTTCTTCAGAGACGCTTTGTTCCTCTCTCACTTCTCTGACCTGGCCTGAGCTTCCTCTAATGTGCTGGCTCCAGGGGAATTGGAAAAACTGACAGGGTTAATGTGGGTCTCCGGAATACTGACAGATACATAGTTTAGCCAGCAGGTTGGTGACTGAAAACACCTTCCGAGAGATTAAAAGCCTTCAAGATATTTCAAACAGTAACTACCTTCTGTGACAGCCGGCAGGGACAGTATGTTACTTGAAGCGCCTTCTTGCTGGTGAGTAACTGAAGCCTTCCCGTGCCCAATTAGCAAAGACTAAACAAGGTTGGAAGTGGATGAAGATTGGCAGTTTGTGTGTAACACTTCTCAGATATCAATTATCATAAGTAAATTAAAGTTACTGACCAGTTTGGGTTTCACACATTCTTCAGGAGTACATGTTAGTGGAGAAACAACCAAAATATTCTTGTCCTCTTGAAACTTACACTCTGGTTTTAGCTGGTTAACCTCCCTCCCTTAATAAGTATTGATAATATAAACTGCTCCATCAAAATCAATAATCTCAATCTAGTCAAAGGTGATTAGACTAGAAACTATCTTAGAAGAAACAGTTCAATTCAAAACTATAATGATGATGACCTTTGAGTGTTAGATCTGTGAGTGTTTTTTGTGATCTTCCACTTTTATGCCTGTTCTTTTATTTTCATAGACATATTATTTTTATATTGGAAGGAATTAAAGTATCAGGGTGAAATCCGAGGGGTTCTTTAGCTGAACAGGCTAGAAGAGTTCAAAATAAATTTCCAGCCAGCATATCTAACCTTGAGTTCCAGTCCCCAAACCTTCCTCTTATTAACTCTGTGACCTTGATGGGTCATCTGGCTTTTCTAATTTTGCTGCAGTGTCATAATCAAAACGAAGGTAATCTGCCGACTGTGGCCTCTCAGTCATTAGAGGATTGAAAACAGAAATTATTGCATGTTGTGGCTGGTCTGTGACTATGAGATTGAACTTTGAAAGACCTCCTAAGATCAGCCCGACAGCTATTATATATAGATTGTTGGAGGAAAACTAGTGACATCACTGAAATATAGCTTGGCAATTTTCTATAAAGCTAAACACATGCCAAGCATATTCCAACCATTCTAGTCTTAGAAATTTGCCCTACAATAGTTATTTGTGTCTATACAAGGGTTTATGCATAAATGTTAATGGCATATTTACTTGTAATCAAGCTGGAAATAGTCTAAATGTCCACAAACAGGCTAATATATCCACATCATGGAATATTACTCAGCTATCAAAAGAAATGAGTACATGCGAGGATATGAGTAAATTGCAAAATAAAAAAATAGTGGTAGAATGAGAGAGGCCGAGAACAATATGACTGTATTATTGGCTTTCTTCAAAAATAGAGAAGGGGGCCGAGTGATAGTATAGTGGGTAGGGAGTGTTTGTCCTGCACTTGGACGATCTGGGTTTAATCAATATGTAATATATATAATATGTAATTAATATCCCTGGCACCCACATGGTCCCCTAAGTCCTGACAGGAATGATCCCTGAGTACTGAGCCAGGAGTAATCCCTGAGCACCACCAAATGTGTCCCTAAACCCAAAATAAAAATAAATTAAAAATTAGAGAAAATGCCAACTAATAACAGTGACCAAAGATAATTCATTTGCTGTTATGCGTAAGACAGAAAGGGAAGGTTGAAGGGTGATACTGTTGAATGCTTTAGGGTGACAGATACATGTACAATTATGATTAAGGTGTTTCGTGGATTTTTGGGAGTCATGAAATTATACACTTTAATCATCTACAATTTATTACATGCCAATTTACTCTATGTAAAAAAAATGTTCTTTTAAAAATAAGATCAATCTTTGAACTTCCTTTCTAAGAGAAAGGAAGGAAATCTATCATGTTCCTTAATCAGTCTGACTCGTAAGGAGAAGAATGAATGGGGTGACCAGTTGACTGTGGGAATCCAGAGACAGGTTTTCCCATGAGCTGTGAGGATGGATTCACATCAGGGCCAGAGATTTAAATTTTCAGTGCAACCAGCCTGAAGTTATTAAATTTTTAAAGAACAGTATGGATTTCTGTCCAGAGTCACAAGACAAAGCTGGAAGACAGAGGGCTACATTTTTCCCTTGTCAAGAGCTGATGTAGCAAGCCCAGAAATATAAAATGCCTCATCAAAAAATTAATGCTCCAGTATCCAGGAGGCTATTGTGTCTGGGTGACAAATTTCAGATGATAGAGATGCAAATATAAACCCTACCCTGGATTTTTGTTTTTTAGATAAAGCAGTGATATTGATGTCACAGTTAAATGTAAAGCAACCGGAGTCGAGTCTCTCTGTTATTTTACAGGAAAACCCAACTGGTTTTGCCAGGATTAACAATGACAAACAATAAATCCCAGGAAATAGCACATGAATCTCAGAACAGGCTAAAGCACTGGATTAATATCCCAGTACCTAAAACCAGAAAAAGGAAATGTATGCTGAGGAACTAAAAAATAAGATTACATTTCAGTCTTGGCTAGCTCCAGATAATGAAGCCCTAGGATAGAATAATTCTGGGCTGTTTTGCTAAATATTGGTGGACACTGAAAAACAGAGATGTGATGACCACTTAATTTTGCAATTAAGAAGCCTTTGAGGAGATCATCAGGTAGGATAACCCTTCCCTGTTCCTCTATTCAGAGGGCAGATAGAACATGATGATTGGAGTTCATGTGATGATTAACATCTCTGCGTGATTAGGGCTGGCGATACCCTGATGGCTCCTATCTGATTCTTTAAAACAAAACAAAACAAAAGATGCCTTCCAGGAGTAGAAGGTTAGTTAGAAGCCAGTCAGAGGGAGAAGGAAAAACACATGTGGAACATGAAGAAATATAGAAAGAAAATAGCAATGGCTAATGATAAGCAACTGATGGAGTTGACTGACATACAGCATTGAATTTGTCAATGGGGAGGAGTGGGTGGGTGAGAGGCGACCTTGAGACACTGGCAGAGGGACATTTGACACTACAGTGGTGGGTGTGGTGCTATAACATTGTATGTCTGAAAATCAATTATTAGTAGTATTGCCCGCATGGCAGAGCTTGGCCAGCTACCTGTGGCCTATCCGATACGCCAAAAACAGTAACAACAAGTCTCACAATGAGACGTTACTGGTGCCCGATCGAGCAAATCGATGAGCAGTGGGATAACAGTATAACGGTGATAGAGTGATTGTAAATCACAGTGTCTAAATTTTGAAAAAAAAAGAATGAATAAAATTTTTTTAATTTTATAAGTACCAGGAGGTTGACTCCATGGCTTGGAGGCTGGTCTCTCATTCTGGGCAACTCAGAGAAGGGAACACCAAGTAAAATGTGGTCGGAGGTCATGCGGGGGAGGGGTGGCGCGTGCCCAATATAGACTAGAGACTGAACACAATGGCCGCTCAACACCTTTATTGCAAACCACAACACCTAATCAGAGAGAGAGAACAAAAGGGAATGCCCTGCCATAGTGGCAGTGTGGGGCGGGGGGAGACGGGACTGGGGAGGGGGGGAGGGACGCTGGGTTTACTGGTGATGGTGGAGAATGGGCACTGGTGAAGGGATGGGTTCTCGAACCTTGTATGGGGGAAACATGAGCACAAAAATGTATAAATCTGTAACTGTACCCTCACGGTGATTCACTAATTAAAAATAAAAATAAATAAATAAATAAATTTTTTAATTTTAAATAGATGTGAGCTAGGGAGGTAGCATGAGTATGAGAGCACGATGTAAGCTGTATGCGCACGTTTGTGAGTTTGATCCCTGACACTCCATGGCACAGCCAGGTATTTCCCTGGGGGCCCCTGAGCACCAGCCGCTGGGTGTGGCTCTGGGGGCCCCAGCACACGCTTCTCTTAGAAGTGGCCTCTATAGCAATCAAATGAGTACATCAATGTGTTAGTCACTGGTGGGCCAGGTTGGCCTTACTAAAGTCATTTTGTAAGGGCTAAGCAACAATGCAGCATGCGGCATACTTTTCTTGAATGAAGCAGGCCCAGTTTCAATCCCCAGCACCCTATGTGGTTCCCTGCATCTCTCTAGGAGTGCTCCCTGAGTGCTGAGCCAGAATCAGCCCTGAGCACCCCCAGGTATGGCCCCCAAACCAAAATAAAATAAAGTAGTTTTCATTTTTTTTATAATGTAGGAGCACTACTATTTATTCAGCCATTGATGAACTTGATGGAATTGGGCATGAACTCCACATTACTTTAATTTATCTTGTAATTTTATAAGTTAGTTCACAATGTTTGATTACGTTCAATATTCAAGCACCAATCCAACCACCATTACACCTTCCCACCACAAAATTCGGGATGTTTCCATCCTAAATCCCAATCACTGTCCCAAAACACAACCAAAATAATATATTTTGTATTGACTGTTATGAAGAACTGCTGAACATGCCTACAAAATATGTTTATACAGGAAACAGTGTGAAGATTGTTCTATTTTGGCAGGAGCCATTAAGACATTCTATAAGATATCACTAACATGTTGTTAAAGTTTGGGTGATGTGAGCTTTGGTATATATATATATCTGAAAATACGTATATATGCTCATATATATATATATATATTTCCCTCTATGATTTATTGCCTACTATCTGAACCCCATCAAATGTGGTGTGGTAATTATGGAGAATGGGTAGCACTGTCATCCTATTGTTCATCGATTTGCTTGAGTGGGCACCAGTAACATCTCCATTGTGAGACTTGTTGTTACTGTTTTTGGCATACCAAATACGCCACGGGTAGCTTGCCAGGCTCTGCCGTGCAGGCGGGATACTCTTGGTAGCTTGCTGGGCTCTCCGAGAGGGACGGAGGAATTGAACCTGGTTTGGCCGTGTGCAAGGCCCTACCTGGTGTGCTATCGTTCCAGCCCAGAGAATGGGTAGGGGGTGTTTTATGATGTGTCACGTGGCCACAAAAGCGGCAGCACGGTCTAGGAATATGTTTACTCATATTTGAGGCTTGGCCGGAGCACGTGGGGAGCAGCCTTGAACATGACAGTGGTTGGGTTGAGGAGGTTTTTGGCCTCCAGAGCTGGGTCCTTTGGGGTGGGGAGGGCTCTCACCCACCCCACTCTGGGGCACCCTGTGTGAGACAGCCTGGCGTGGAGTCCGGTGGCATGGTTATGTGGGCCTCATGTTATGCTCCGTTTCGGGAAAAGTAGCCATGTGATCTGGATGGTGACTGATGACAAGATTATCTGGCGCTGCTGACTGGAGTTGGTTTATGGGCATGACCCCTGGGTCACCAGAGACTGGAGAAAGTGGCCAGAGGATCTTCGCTCCTGGTCCCCTTGACCCCAGAGTCCAAGGTCACAAAAAATTCCACATTACTTGGGTTCTGTAGGATTTCACTCATGTGTGAGGCTTGACCTTAGTGCGTGGAGAGCAGCCTTGAGAGTGGCGGGGGTTGGGTTGTGAAGGTTTTGGCTGCTGGAGTTGGGTCCCTTGGGGTGGGGAGGGTTCTCACACGCACCCCTCTGGGGTCCCCAGTGAAGGCACAGGGTCAGGACATTCTGTGGCGCTCTTTTTCGGGAATTTTAGTTTATAGTCCCTGGGTGTTGGCCATTGATGAGATTACATGGCACTGGGGGCAGTTTGTGGGTGTGACTGCCAAGCTACTGGGAAACTGGGGACCTGGGGGGAAGAGGCCCAGTCCCAATCCAAGCGGGCCTGGAGCGCTCAATCATGGGTTTCTGCCTACCTCTGCGCTACAGGCCCTAACTGCATCTTTTGATCTCTTTTGAGATTTATGGGTCTCTGAAATAAGGCCAATAAAAGAGCGTGTATAGCTGAGCTAGAGGTGGTTTATGGGTGTGTCTCCCACATACCTAACTTTTGGCTGTTTAATTTCTTGGTAAACTTGGCCCCAAGTTGTTGAGGTCTGGCCAAAGGTGCAGCAGAAATTTTGGGGTATCTGGAAGTCTGAAGGCACCATGAGGCTATTGATGCTCTTGCCCTATGGGTACAGGTTGACCTGCTGGCAGCACCATACCCCTCTTCTTTATTTTTTTTAACTTTGAAACTGATTCCGAAAGGAATAAAATGGAACAGTCTTAGTTGTATTGTTGACCCACTGAATCATAGCATTTAAAGGATGCTACTTCTCCAGTTGATTTTAGATTTGATACAGATTGGATTCCCCAAACTCCCAGGTCTCCGGGTAAGTTTGGTCACTGGCAGCCTAGCTGCTGTGGTATATGGGTACTAGAGGCAGAGAGCCTGGGGAGGTGATGGACTTGGAGAATTTCCCCTGAAAGTAGGCTGACCGCCGATGCCTCCTCATTGCCGCGGGAAGGCTCTCTTTAGCTAAGTCCTGCAACTTTCGTGCTCAGATGCTCATGCATCAATGTTAAAGTCAGAGCAGATTTGCAGGAAGGTCTCGAAGACTATGAGGGAACATAAAACTTAATGAGAGGAGTTTGGAGAAGAGAGGAATGACTCTACCTTTCAGATATTTGACCTGCAGACATAAACCACAGGAGAAAGGAGAATAACATCCACAGAGCAGCTGCTGTTGCTTTCGCACGTGGCAGAGCCAAGATAATTAAGTTAACATCGTGCTCCTATAGAACATATGCTGCTGGAGAAAATAAAACACAGCAGCAAGTCTGTCTCGGGGTCTTGGGTGGGAGCCTACGGATGCTAGGAGAATACAAAAGGCTCTATCAGGTGAGTGAACAGCATCTTCCTGGCCTTAGAAGAATGCCTAATGCCTGTTCTTCCGTGTCGCTAGGTCTCCGGATCACTTCCTTTACTCAGGCTGACCTGATGTCACGGAACATCCAGTATGTCCATTCCAGCGAGACCGAGAAACATTCCGATGCCTTCAGCTTTACGTTGTCTGACGGAGTCCACGAGGTAGGAGGATGCCCTGATTCCCTCCTAGAGTGACCGTTGATTCAATGCCATCTCCTGCGCATGGAGGAGGCGGAGGGTCTTGTTTCTCTCAGGGCATCATTTTCCTCTGCTCAGTGCACACCAGCACAGGGCACCCTCACCGACCCTCCTCACAAAGAGGCCACTTGGGGTTCCGGGCAGGCAGTCATCCGAGCGTTGGGGAGAGAGAGAGAGAGACAAGCATCCCGCCCCACCTGCTCCTGTCTGCCACTCTAGGTGACCCAGACGTTTCACATCACCATTCTCCCTGTGGATGATTCGCTGCCCATTGTCCAGACCTCGGGGCTGCGGGTCCAGGAGGGAGTGAGGAAGACCATTACAGAGTTCGAGCTGAAGGCCGTGGATGCAGACACTGAGGTGAGCATATGCGGAGCTGTGTGAGTGAATGAGGGTCCCCAGGGGCGCCATCTGTCGCTCTGCTCGGGTCCTTCCTGAGGGTGAGGTCAGCACAGGCCTCCTTGAAGGATTGAAATGCCAGAAGGTACCATGACCATCAGACAAAATACAATGGACATTTCTGGGAAAAAAAATGGTTTCAACTCCTTATTTTTTTTTTGGTTTTGGGGCCACATCCAGCGATGCGAAGGGGTTACTCCTGGGTCTGCATTCAGGAATCACTCCTGGCAGTGCTCAGGGGACCCTATGGGATGTCGGGGATAAAACCCTGGTCCCCTTCATGCACGGCAAGCCCCTTATCTGCTATACTATCTTTCTGGCCCCATCCACTCCTTTCTGAAACTGTAGATGCACTTATTTTTTGCTCCACTTACATCTGACAATCTTTTAACAAGTTTTTTTTCTAAATCTTGATTGAAGTTATGTGGCATGATAATATTGTGTAAGTTCCAGATGCACATCATTATAAATTAGCATCTGTGTAGAAAATTAGGTAGGTGGTAATTTACCCATTTTTAAAATTCTCTACCTGGATGAACAGAACTTTTCTGCTCCTTGACCTTCTGCCACATCATTCCAATTCCTCCGGATGTCAACTCATTATTGCTATTGATGCACACTGTCGTGAATGAACTTTGTGTAGTAAAAGAGGCACGTAGAAACTCAGCTCTTATTCTCATGAAACATTCAGAGTAAAGTGTCTAACATGGTGATAGAATTCACTCCCTTTACAGCTCTTACTAATCAGTTCTATACACAATCTTCCATGCCAGAACTTGTTCATGCGTTCGGTCTCCCAGCAAATATTTATTCCCTACTTAGTGTGATGTTCTGCTAGGAACAGAATAAGGTTTCAGTCGTAAGAGCCTCTACCTTCTAGTTATGGGAACAGAGAGGTGAAGAGGGGATCAATAACATCATGTTTAAAGTGGTAAGTACCAGATGTTGGAACATTATGTGACTGAAACCCAGTTATTAACAACTTTGTAACTATGTCTCTCACTGTGGTTCGATTTTTTTAAATGAATTAATTTTTTTTAAAAAAAACACTCTTCCCACCAAAAGAATAAATAAAATGGTCAGTGCACTCGGTGGGCGCGCTTCTTTCACCAGTGGTCTGGGAAGGCCTCTGGAATGGGAGGTGGTCCTGGAGACAGAATGCAGACAAAGCCGGCCCCCTGCCCCTGAATCTCATCCTCAAGCCTAGAGCTAATGGTTTTTGTTTTTTTAATTTTTTTTAATTAAAGCTATTTTTTATTTTATTTTTTATTTTATTTTTTATTGAATCACTGTGAGATACAGTTACAAAGTTTTCATATTTGATCCACCACCAAACCCCGTATACCCCCCTCCCACTCCCCCTCTGCCTGTGTGGCAGACATTTTTCACTTTACTCTTTCCTTGCTTTGATTACGTTCAATTTTCAACATGAATCTCACTATCATTATTTGGAGGTTTTCCTCCACCAGTCAGACATGTTGGATGGCATCAATAGATTGTATGTTTTCATTTTTTGAAAAGATCACTTGGCTGCTAACTCGGCCGAGTGGTTCAGAGTTGTCCCAGTCCCGCATCCCGGAGCCGTGTTAGTCGTTGCTCATTGTCGCCGGGGCTCCATCTGGAGAAGGCGTACCGGCTGTGCCTCCTCCGTCTGGTTCCCCGGTGTTGCTGGCCCGGTTTCGTGTCCGGAGCAGTCTTCGGCCTGCTGCGCCGCTTACCAGAACGCCTAGAGCTGATGGTTTTTAGCAGAGACAGCATAAAGTGAAAGAGCAAGTTCTGTGTGTGTGTGTGTGTGTGTGTGTGTGTGTGTGTGTGTGTGTGTGTTTGAGTTATTCACTCTGAGCAGAACCAGAAGTGCAAAAGGCCGTGGTCAAGTTCCAAGGGTGCCTGGGTCCCATGAATGACATCTAGGAGACCAGGGGCTGCGACGCAGTGAGCAAACGGTCTGGAGAAAGGACAGTGAGAGCAGAGCGAGGTGGAAAAAGGGGTGAAGAAGGCCTTCTTGGCACACAGGAGGCCTTTGCATCTTATCCTAAGTTGGTGGAAATCATTAGAGTCTTGAGCAAGGTTTTCTAGTTATCTTTTTCCTTCTCCATGTCACATTTGAAGTAACAATTAGAAGGTTAGCTTTATCTCAGATGCATATGGGATTATGTATACAAGAGTGATGGGCTGGAGCGACAGCACAGCGAGTAGGACATTTGACTTGCATGCAGCTGACCTGGGTTCAATTCCTCCATTCCTCTCAGAGAGCCCAGCAAGCTACTGAGAGTACCCCGCCCGCACAGCAAAGCCTGCAAGCTACCCGTGGTGTATTCAGTATGCTAAAAACAATAACAAAAAGTTTCACAATGGAGACATTACTGGTGCCCACTCGAGCAAATTGATGAGCAAGGGGATGACAGTGACAGTGATACAGTGAGGAAGCAGAGAGATAGTACAGGCACTTGCCTTGCATGCTGCTCACCCAGGTTCAATATCTGGCACCCCAAATGGTTCCCCAAGCACCGCCAGGAGTGATTCGTGAGCACAGAGCCAGGAGAAAACCCTGAGCACTTCTGGGTATGTCCTCCAAACCAAACCCAAAACCAGAAGACAGGTTTTGGAAAACTGGGGAGAAATGAGTGGAACATAAGTTATTTCAAAAGTTTCTATTTCGGGGCTGGAGCAATAGCACAGCGGGTAGGGCATTTGCCTTGCACATGGCCGACCCGGGTTTGATTCCCAGCATCCCATATGGTCCCCTGAGCATCGCCAGGAGTAATTCCTGAGTGCAGAGCCAGGAGTAATCCCTGTGCATTGCCAGGTGTGACCCAAAAAGCAAAAAAGAAAAAAAAAGTTTCTATTTCTTTCACCCTAAGACTGAGAACTCTTAAAGGACACCTGAATATAAGTTCAGTTTTAGGGGGGTTCATATTAATTTTAGTTTTGGTTTTAGGAATCACATCGACCTATGCTCAGGGACTTCCTCCTGGCTTAGTCCTCAGGAATCACTTCTGACAAGGGTCATTTTGAATCTGGGTCATTTGTGTGCAAGGCAAGTGCCCTACCCACTGTACTGTCGCTCTGGAGTTTCCACTTCATTGTTTGTGCTTAGAAAGAGAGCGCTCCTTTTCCTGTATTCATGTCCGTGAACCATCGTTCACTGGTCTTTTCCCCTTCTCCTCTTGCGTCCTGCCACCCCTGCAGGCCGGGTTCATCACCTTCACCATCACACAGTCACCGCGCCACGGCACCATCGAGCGATCTGGCAGCGGGCCACGCTCTCAGCACCCCTCCACCTTCACCATGGAGGACATCTACCAGAACCGGGTCAGCTACAACCACGACGGCAGCAACTCCCTCAAAGACCGGTTCACCTTCACAGTGACCGATGGCACCAACCCCTTCTTCATTGTCCAGGAGGGAGGCAAGGAGGTGAGGGGCTGACAGGGGCTTAGACAGGGAGGCCTGGCAAAGCCCATCAGGGTGGACGCGAGATTTCAGGACCAGCGGAGCAGTCCTTGAGATCTTATTCTGTTGCTTATTCTCTGTTGCTTCTGATCTCTAAACTTCAGCTTCTCTGGGCCGACAGGGAGGATGAAGGCTCCACTGCTGCTGGCCTAGCGCACAGCTGTGGTGGCTGCAACACTGACTCAAATCCCAGCACAGTATAACGTCCCCTTAGACTACCGCTAACCATCCCTGAGCTCCGAGCCAGGTGGAGCCTCTGAGCACCGTCAGGTGTGGCCTCCAAAGCACAGGCACACAAAGTATATGAATAAGTAAACAAAGAAGGAAAGAAACTTTAGCTTTTCAATTGTCAAAGCAGAACCGTAGTGATCACCAGCTTCCGTTCACTTACAGATCTAAGGGGGTCCTTCGATCCGTTGCCTCCCACCCCTGAGAAGTAGTGGGCACTAATAATTATCACTGTTACTATTCCTCCTTTCTGTTTCACCCATTCTTGTTTCTTTGATTTTTAGTTGATCTCATTTTTCAGTAATATCATTTGACTCTGGACTATCTTTCTAGAGTTCCCTCAACTACTCAAGATTTCCCAGTCTGGGGGCTGGAGTGATAGCACAGTGGGTAGGGCGTTTGCCTTGCACGCAGCCGACCCGGGTTCGATTCCCAGCATCCCATATGGTCCCCTGAGCACCGCCAGGAGTAGTTCCTGAGTGCATGAGCCAGGAGTAACCCCTGTGCATCGCCAGGTGTGACCCAAAAACAAGCAAAACAAACAAACAACAAAAAGATTTCCCAGTCTGGGGGGGAATAACAGTGATTAAGAATGAAATTTGCATCTAAAAGACCCAGAGAGCTAGCTCAGCTTGAGGCTGAGCACTTGATATGCATGTGGGAAGCTCAGATTTGATCTCTGACACCACATGGTCCCCCCAAGCTGGTAGTAGCTCCCAGGCATGGCCAGATGTGTCCAAAAACAAAACAAATCACAAATGAGCAGCCGAAGCGATAGCACAGCGGATAGGGCATTTGCCTTGCACATGGCCGACCTGGGTTCGATCCCTCACAGCCCATATGGTCCCCAGAGGACTACCAGCAGTAATTCCTGAGTGCAGAGCCAGGATTAACCCCTGGACATCGCTGAGTGTGACCCAAAAGGCCAAGAAATGATTCTGATTTGAATTTTGGCTCTCTCATTATGGCTATGTCACATATGACATCACATATGTCACTTATGAGTATCCTTATGATACTCATAAAAATGTACATAACCTTTTTGGCTCCATCTGTAAAATGGGGATAATATCTACCGCCCTCATGTTGTACATTAAGGCTCTTAGCCCAGTGCCTCACACACTGGAAACATCCAATAAACTGGCTGTCGTCACCATCACAACATTTTAGGACCAACTAGCGGTGCGGGTAGGGATGCTTTCCTCCTGAGTAGCTTATCAAACCTCCTTCACAGAATTGCTCCCTCTGGGTAGAAGGTGTCCAAAAAGGGCCAATGAGTTTCCCCCTTCGCTGCAAATCTTTCTCCTTCACCTATCCTTAGCGAGCTGCCACACTCCCATCACCCTCCCCGGGAACAATTTTCCGTGGCCACCCCCCGCCTCACCCCATCTGGGGGATTCAGGTTGCGGCTTCTGTGAGCCGCCCTGTAGCCGCCCTCCTGCCCGCCCAGAGTAACACCGGGATCTGCTTCTCGCCCTGGCGCGTTTTCTTCCCACCTGAATGACTGAAGGTTGGCTCTGCCCGCTCTGCTCTGCCTCCTCTGGCCCCCCACAGGCGAGGGAAGGCCAGTCCCTAGGGCCGTAGCAGGGGGACTGCCCCTAGGTGTCCCTGGCGGTGAGGGTCCACACTGCGATCTCACCCGCACAGCTTTTCTTTGCTTTCCCAAAACCAGAACTGATGCCTGGTTGGTTTGACTTTTCAGAAGAGAATCACAGTTTCAGGGTGAACCAGCAGGAGGGCTGCTTCTCCGATGAATGGGAAGGTCACAGGGGTCTCTGGAGGCCGAGCGTCATTTTCCAAAGTGGCAAGGACTCAGAAGGGAAAACCGAGCAGGCCTGGCTTCCGAGGCGGCTCGCTGTGGCCACTCAGAAAATGCCGGGCGGGTCTCTCCATGTCTGTTTCTTTTTTTTTCTTTTTTTTTTCCTGCATATCTCTAGGGAAATAAAATGCTAAACCCAAATCCTTTCACGACTCCTATAAATGTTTTCATTCTTGATTTCTCCATCTCTTCATTCATATGGGGGCAGCTCTCTTTCTCAAAAAAAAAATGAAAGAAAGAAATTTTCTTGGACCAGAGAGAGCTCAGTTGGCTGAGTGCTTGCTTTGCAGAAAGGATGCCCAGCTTAGACCCCCAGAACTGCGGATTCTCAAGCACAAAGCCCGGAGTAGCCCCCAAGCACCGCTGTGTACAACCTCCCCTTCACAAACCTAAATAAATGAATAAATATTTTTTCAAGTTAAAAAAGAGAAAAGGTTTCCCATGAGACCTCTCTCCATCTGGCAAAATACCACCTACAGTCAGATTTTACATTTTAATGATTTTTTTTTTGTCCACGAGAGTATTGAAAGAAAAAATATTTTGTTTATTGTTTCACCACAGAACAATATCGAACTCAACGAATGCCTGGGTTTGTGGGAAGCAAGTCCCACAGCCGGTGAAATCCTAGCAAGAAAGTCACTTGTTCCTTGCTTTCCTTCCGATACTCGCGCGACTACCCGTTAGTCTTCTCCCATAAGTCTCAGGTATATGAGCACTGGAATATGAGCACTGGGAATGTGCCAGTTGTCCTTCCGTGGTATGAACAGGTTTCAGCACCCCCCGATTTGTAGGTCCCGGTTTGGACATGTTACAGATGTATGTGACTGAGGAATGAGTTTTTTGTTTGTTTGTTTTCTTCCCACAGATTATGACAGCGGCCCCTCAGCCATTCCAAATAGACATACTCCCTGTAGATGATGGCACTCCGAGAATTGTCACCAACCTGGGGCTCCAGTGGCTGGAATATATGGATGGCAAAGTAAGAGGAGAGCTGAAATCCCCGACTCTAGAACTGCCAGTTGGTAGATACAAGTACTGACCAGCCCTTAGAAACTTTTCACTTAAAACCACCTCAGTCTTGCCCTCATCCTCCCGTCTTTGTGCAAATTGGGATTGAAGTTGGTTCCCACCAACTTCCTGACTCATGATGCAGATTCATGAATGGGACTCAGCTTAAGCCATCGTTAGTCCTTTGAAATAAACTGGGCTTCCTAAGATTGGCTAATGCCGTGAGTCTGGCTAAGATTGTATATCGTTTACGTTACTCTTACAGTAAAATCCACAGAGCAGGAGAGTTCAAACAGGAGAATTTATTCTTTCCTCGTGTATCAAAGTAGAAGAGAGACTCCACGTGACCAGGGCGAGCTGCAGGCTCCTCCTTCCTTGCTGTTCTGCCATCACGGACTGAGTTCTGAGTTGCTGCTCTCAACAGCATAGCCAGTATTCTTCAGCATCCCTCCCCTCCACACACACATCTCCACATGCACGTGCCATGGGAAGAGGGAAATAGAGAACTAGGGGGCTGAGAGCGCATTCTCAGTCAATGATTGAACACATCACTTGCACCATTGGCAAGAAATTGGCCAGTTCTGTGGGAGGCAACAAGCAATGAATAGTTGCTTTTTGGACCACAATGTGCCTAGCTGGACTGACAGTATTGGGAAGATGAATTTAGGGAAACATCTGGAAAATTCCACAGATGGGAAGGAAATGAGTAATTTTTTTAGAGAATATTCTCCTTTTCCTGAAATCCATTTTGGCCATTTTAAGGCTTGTGTCTTCATTTTCATTGGGTACCAGTCATGAAATCTCCATGGGAGGGGCCAGAGAGAGACACGGGGTTAGGGTGCATGCTTTCCATGTGGCCAACCCCTTTGACGGGGGTCTGTAGGCCCTTCCACACCATTTTGAGTCTCTCACCCTCCCCCAAAATGACATAAAATCCCTATCCACAAGCAGGCACACACAATTAGGTCATCTATTCCATATGGGGACTGACTGATTTTTGTATGTGATATTCCCTGTAGGATGTGGAATTTCTTCCATCTTCATGTTGCTAATTTGTTTTAGGTACGTGTAGCCTTGTACTGTATTGATGGCTTCCCACTGAACTGGATGGGATTTTGTTTGTACCCTGAGGTACTCACAGCTTATTCCTGGCAGGCTCAGGGAACTACTTGGGGTGCCAGGGGTTGAATCAGGATCAACCGCACACAAGGACAGGTGTTTTTGGACCCTGGGCAGGCGTTTTTAAATAAATGAAGCAAAACCAGTATAACCTCTCTTTATCCCTCACTTGATTTTGCTCTGCATGTTTAGCTCCGTCCCATTCTCTTCTCAACACTCTCCAATTCATTTTAACTTTTTACTCTTACTGAGGTGGTGCAAGTTAGAGGAGTGCCAACTTTTAAATATTTCATGCGTACAGTGTTGTCACCTGATACACACCACCAGAATCTCTCTACCTCAGTCCTCCTTTCAATCATTTTTTTAATTATTTATTTCTCATAATTATCCTATTGTAAGAGTCCCAGCAGTCACCAAATGAGCTCTGTTTTACCAGGGTTATGTCCATGTTCTCATTCTACTTGATGACGACTAACCACCCCACATTTTCTCTTAAGCCTTTATTCTTACTGGATATTTGTTGATCTAATGGAAAAGTGAATTAAAGTTTAACCAGTAAGCTTGGATAATATTGTCAGATAAAATATTCATCTTATTCAAGATTTAGCTCTGTAATTACTGAAAGTTGTAAAATAGCCATATTCCCTGTGGAGTTGACGTTTCAGGGCCAAACTCAAATATCCCACGACCTCAAATATTTCCATCCCCAGTTGTAGATGGACTTGAACCTCCCCCTCCCCCGAGAGTAAGTGGAGCTCTTTTGTATAGCTCCCTTATTGCTCGGGCCACAATTCCTCTGTGAGCTTTTCTTTCCCGGTGAAGTGGGAATACCTCAAGGGCAGAGGCTGGGAGGGTGTCGACGCTCATAACCTCGCCAATCCTGACAGAGTTTACCAGGCAGTAAATGCGCACAGTAAATCATAGCTGAACTGAATTAGATCTGAGTCAGAGGGGCTTGTTTTCACTGTATTCCCACCTCAGGAATTAAATTTAATGGGATTCTATTTCAGGCCACCAACCTGATCACCAAGAAAGAGCTGCTGACCACGGACCCGGACACGGAGGACCAGCAGCTTGTGTATGAGATCACGGCGGGGCCCAGCCACGGCTACGTGGAGAACAAGCTACAGCCTGGCAGAGCCACTGCTACATTCACACAGGGTGGGCACTCGGGCCCTCGGGCACCGGAGAAGTGGGAGAAATCTAGTCCCCTGCCACCCTCGCTAGTCCCCAGATTTTTCTCACCATCACTTTCTAGCTGTTATAACTGCAGCTAACCTGGTTGTCAACAAAAACGTCTTTTAGTGTTTTGCCATCAACGTTCGGGATTTCGCTGCTCCTGCTTCCCACCCACCCCATCCCTCCCCCTGCTGCTGCCTCATTACTGGGAACTGTCACTGTCACTGTCATCCCATTGCTCATCGATTTGTTCGAGTGGGCACCAGTAACGTCTCTCATTGAGAGACTTATTTTTACTGTTTTTGGCATATCCAATACACACGGGTAGCTTTCCAGGCTCCGCCGTGCGGGCTCCATACTCTCGGTTGCTTGCCGGGCTCTCCGAGAGGGGTGGAGGAATCGAACATGCGTCGGCGGTGTGAAAGGCCAATGCCCAACCGCTGTGCTATCGCTCCAGCCCACTGGGAACTGTGACGAAGAAAAATTCATATTTGCCCCACGTCTTCAGCACCCAAATTGCTTTTGGTTTGGGCCAAGTTTTCTAGAAATAAACACGCCACACTTTAAAAAGAAATGGGTTTACTTAAAAATCCACAAAGCAAAATCTATGATCTGACTCTTTGAAAGATTTGGTTCTAGATGGTGTGTTTTTGTTTTTATGGTTTTTTTCTTTGTCTGAGTCCTTACTAAGGAATTAAAATCAGGGTTGACTACGTTGCTTAATCTTCTATTGAACCACATGCAGCAGACTATTTTGGTTTTTGGGTTTTTTTTTTTTTGCTTTTTGGGTCACACCCGGCGATGCACAGGGGTTACTCCTGGCTCTGCACTCAGGAATCACTCCTGGCGGTGCTCAGGGGACCATATGGGATGCTGGGAATCGAACCTGGGTCGGCCGCGTGCAAGGCAAATGCCCTACCTGCTGTGCTATTGCTCCAGCCCCTATTCTGTGTATTAGCTTCTTAAAAACCTTTCAAAATCTTCTAGGCTTAATGAAGGAGGGCCCTGATTGGGAGCGGCCATTGGCCATGTCCAGGCCTTATGTCTTTTCTTTGTCCCTGGCTCCTGTCCTCTCCTAGTCTCCATCATCGGTGCCTGTGTATGGACTGTGTAAGCCACCCAGCCTTTCTTCCCAGCACTTACCTTCCAAAGAACCTTATTTAGAAGGAATTTGGGGGTGGAGTGAGAATATTTAAACAGAGGAGTCAAAGCCTCCCTTACACCAGTTCTTAGATTTACATTAAAAGCATCAGTCTTTAAATATATGATACTGGTCCGGTTATAGGAGAGATTTGACTTTATCTGTTGCATGGAACATATTTGAAGGGACAGGGAATACACCAAGAACATCAGTGCCACAGGTAGCTGTGATAGTTATCATTCACACAGGCATTTTTAATAAGGAAAACAATACTTTTATTATTATATAATAGGCTTTAGTATAGTCTATAATATAGACTTTATATTATGTATGATATATAGGCTGTATATAATGTATTATAGTCTATAGTATAGATTTTATTATATATTATTACATAATATATTATATAATATAATATACCTTATATATTATATATGTAAGGTATGACATCAAAGTGTCTTTTTTAAATCAAAACCCTGGTATTTACATTTTAAAACAGTAAAAGGACATTTTTATATACATAGAGACTGGTCTTTGTTACAAAGAGCTATAGGATTTTATTTTAAATTTTGACAGAAACATTTATTTTTAAAACTGCTATCCTTTGTGTTTTCTTAGAAAATAAGTTCTGTCTGTAACCCATTAGGAGGATAAATTGGGTGTATTGGCGTGGGAATCCATGAGATTGTCTTTAACTCCATGGGCTAACTCAGTATCTTTTTTCTTACAGAGGAGCTGAACTTGGGGCTGATTCGCTATGTGTTGTTTGAAGAGAAGATCCATGAGATGATGGACAGTTTCCAGTTTCTGGTGAAAGACAGTAAACCCAACGTGGTCAGGGACAATGTCTTCCACATCCAGTGGTCCGTCATTAGCTTTAAATATACCAGGTACACATGCGACTGTGTGTTCAGACTTGAGAAATGGAATGAAGCCCTCGTGGTCATCTGCTGATGATTGTGTGCTGGGAGCAATAATAACAACAGTCACACCAAATAGCTCTCAAAAACTGTAGCATCGGGGATGGAGTGATAGTACATTGGGTATTGCTTTTGCCTCATACACTACCAACCCGGGTCCGATCCCTGGCATCCCATATGGTCCCCTGACCACTGCCAGGAGTAATTCTTGAGTGAAAATCTAAGAATAACCCTGGAGCATCACCAGGTGTGGCCCAAGGACAAAACAAACAAACAAAACTGTAGTATTAGACACTGTTCTAGACATTTGACAGGACCTCGTCTCATTTAGTACTTACAATTATGAGATTTGTACCATGGTATGTTTCCATGACATCAAAGCATCAGAAACAGAAAGATGCTCTATAGCTGCCAATAAAACCTAAGCACTTACCTGCAGCCCTCACAGTGGTGCCCAAGCCTTGGTCCAATAGCCATCCTCAGTGATGAAAAGGAAAACTCAGGTCACACTCACTTATAGTTTATTGAACCCTAGAGACTTATTACGGATTAATTGCACTTGGATAATTTGCCTCTTACTTTGCAAAACTCTGCAGATTCGTAGCAGCAAACAAAGGTAACCTTGTACCATCGTTCAGTCATGCTGACATTACACAAGGCCATACCTGTATATAAACAACAGAAATGTGTGCCTCACCCGTCCCCAGACTGGGAAGACCAAAACCAAGGTGTCAGCAGATTTCGTGCCTGTTTCTGGCTTCAGTGGCTTCTCTCTCTGTTCTCACATGGCAGTTGGGAGCCAGAGCTCCTTGGGGTCTCTTTTATAAGAGACATGAATCCCACGCATGAGCACTCACTCCACTCTCGTGAGCAAATCAAATCCTATCCCATGGCGGGGCAGGGTTGCAGTGTATGAGTTGGAGGCCTGGGGAATACTCAGTCTGCCGTGTCCTATCCCTCTCTTGTTTTCACAGAGCCCCCTTTGTCCAAATACCTATGATCTCTGTGCCAGTTCCCATTGTCTTCCCTTGACACTTGCCCGAGCTCCGTTCTACCCTTCCCAGAGCTCCGGTCTGGAGCTGCCTCCTATCCTAAGCCATGAATTGCCTGCTGAGTCCCTTTCTTCCCCGCAGACCCGCTGACTGAGGCTCATGACTACCCGAGGGAAAGAGTGTTTCTTGTTGCTCCGCATTCTCAAATATTTAGTGTTAGTTCCTGTGTGCTCTGGCTGACCCTTCAATTCTTTCTAAAAATGGGGGGCAAGACTCTACCGCATTCAGAGCTTCCTTGGCCACTTGTGCCAGAGAGACACAACCCTGCATGCATTTCTTAGAGAAACCCAAACTGTCAACCGCCCAACCCTAAGCACCAACCGGAAGAGGCAGGCCTTGGGCAAGTAGGGGTTCTCACGCAGGCTGCGGGATTTCAGAGAATGCCTCTCTGTGTGCTTCTAGCTACAACGTCAGTGAGAAGGCGGGGTCCGTCAGTGTCACCGTGCAGAGGACTGGGAACCTCAACCAATATGCCATTGTCCTGTGTCGCACCGAGCAAGGCTCTGCCAGCTCCGGCTCCAGGGCCAGCTCCCGGCCTGGCCAGCAGGACTACATGGAGTACGCCGGCCAGGTAGGTGTTTGCTGGACCACCACCGCAGGCTTCGGTCAGGGTTCTGGCGTGGTTGGAGGCCCCAGTGATGCTTCCCATCTCTCTATCCCCCGTCTCCCTTTTGTGAGCATCTTTCCCCACCAAGTTTCCTGACTGTGTTCTTTCCAGTCTAATCTTCACCCAAGTTTCACTGCCGAAAACCTACATTGTCCAGCTCTTCAGAAGTGTTTGCCTTTTTTGCTTGATGGCGCCCGGAGTTTCCAGAGCCTCTTGTTCTCCAAGGCTTCCCTCTGCCTGCCCCTTTTTTATCGGAAGGGAAGGAAGAGAGAGTTGGTTGTTGGGAAGCCCTTGGTAGAGAATCACCTGAGAGAGGGTGGGAATATAAACTAATTTTAAAGGAAAGGTAGAGAGAAGCATCTGCATCCAGCGGCTGGGTGAGAATGGAAAGGACTTGCAGTGGTTAGGTAGTGAGGGGCACAGGAGAGGAGAGGGCAGGGTGAAGCGCGTGCCTCACAGGTGCTCCGCAACAACGAGTTGGTCCCGGGCACAACAGCATGGACCCTTGAGCACTGCCAAGGTGCCCACTGTCATGTCTGGCACCTTACGGCCTGAGGGCATTGTGGCCTTGGACTCGAGCATTGAACTGTTGGTCTGGTTGGCTGAGGAGAACCCGGAGGGTGATCCCCAGGCCCTGGGAGCACTGCTTGGGAGCACTACTTCCGGAGAGAGACAGAAGTGAGACTGAGAGAGGGCACCATCAGAAGATGGTAAGGGGGTGGTCTTCACCTGGCCTAGGGCCCATTGCCTGGAGTTGTCTTAGAGGCAGTGAGCTGGGTACAGGCCAACAGGTGGGGGTGCCAAGAGGAGACCCGGGGCACGCAGAGAAGCCTGCGGGTCTCCGGCTCTGGTGGGGCTGGGCAGTGCCCGAGTTGAGAGAATGAGAACCGAGAGCAGAGCCCAAATACTGACGTCCCTTACGACACGCCATTGACCTTTTCCATGTCTTAAAGAGGCCATAATGGCTAGTACTTTATTAGCAAATTACTAATTTTTTTTTTAAGAAATTTTATCAGGGGTCAAACAACCCAGACACTCCTTGGAGTCCACTAGGATCCCTGGGCATGGTCGGGTATGGCCCAAAACTAGAATAAAAAAGTCTATTTCTGGCCATGTAAAGAGCTGTGGATTATCTGGAGCATTTTCTGGGGGCTCTGATGTCTGGTTCCAGGGTTTAGGAAAAGCCAGATGAGCTAAGGAGCACGTTGGCAGCATGGTGAGAAGGCTCAGGTACTTCTGCACGGCACAGACAGGGCGGTGTGTGCTGGGCCGAGAGGGAGAGCTCACAGCTCTTTCACTGAGTTGGGAGTGTCTTGACATCTGGAGCTGGGCAAATTCTGGGCAAATTACATATGAAACAGTAGTAACTGTTGATGAAAACTGAATTTTTCAGATTTGTGTGCCCATGAAGTCTGACAACAATTTTTTCACGTGTCTGCTATGTAGGTTTACACGAACTTGACCCAGGTCTATCCCAGTGCTGGACAAACTGTTAGTCCTGGCTCTATTTAAAGGTTCTGTCTTTTAGGGACCAGAGCCAGAGTACACAGAGTAGGGAGTTTCCCTGGCATGCTACCAACCCGGGTTTGATCCTTGGCACCCCGGGTGGTTCTCTGAGCACTGCCAGGGTAATTCCTGAGTGCAGAGTCAGGAGTAGCCTCTGAGCATTCCAGGTGTGTCTCCCTCAAATAAATAAGTTTTGTCTTAAAAACAAATTCTTTTGAGGATAATTGTGAAGTGCTCAGGAATCATCCGTGCTCGGGCCACCAGGCAGCGTGCTGTGATGTTGGGGGCACACGTGTGCCAGGGATTGAATGACTGGCCATGTCCCTTGGTCATGTTTTCTATTTTTTTGGTTTTTGTTTTGTTCTTGGGTCATATCCACCGATGCTCAGGGGTTACTTCTGGCTCTGCAGTCAGGAATCAGTCCTGGCAGTGCTCAGGGGATCAGATGGGATGCCGGGGCTCGAACCCGGATCAGCCACATGCAAGACACATGCCCTCCCCACTGTACTATCACTCCAGCTCCTGGATCCACTTATATTTCTTAGATAAGGTAAAATCAGACTCAACACTGTATGTTCTCAGTTGCATTCATGTAAAATCATTTCATGTTTAGCCAAAATTTGTATTTATTTATTTATTTATTTATTTATTTATTTAGCATGACTAGGAATTGGACTAAGGGGCTCATGCAGGCTCGAACCCTCCCAGTCACACTCCAGACTGTGGGCTCACCCATCTTTTAATGGCAAAGCATTTACTCAGTCAGCCAAAAATGTTAAAGTTCAGTCTGACTTGTTCGTAATGTAAATATCTCTGAATTCAAATTCACTTGTTCACTATTGTGGAATTTTATGCCATTTTTTAAATTTAAATAATACGGTGATGGGATAGTGATAGCAGCTCACATTTGTTCATAACTTTTTTTAAAATTTTATTGAATCACTGTGAGATAGTTACAAGCTTTCAATGTTTGGGTTACAATCTCACAATGATCAAACACCCATCCCTCCACCAGTGCACATTCCCCACCACCGATATCCCCAGTATACCCCCCTTTCTCACCCTCCCCCTGCCTCCATTGCAGACAATATTCCCCATACTCTCTCTCTCTACTTTTGGGCGTTATGGCTTGCAGCACAGACACTGAGACGTCATCATGGTTGGCCCATTTTCTACTTTTGGCACATATCTCCCATTCAGACTGATTCCTCCAGCTATCATTATTTTGGTGATCCCTTCTCTATTCCATCTGCCTTCTCCCCTCTGCTCATGAAGCAGTCTTCCAGCTATGGAGCAATCCTCCTGGCCCTTGTACCTACTGTCCTTGGGTGTCAGCCTCATGTGATGTTATTCTATACTCCACAAATGAGTGCAGTCCTTCTTGTTCATAACTTTTTAAAATACACTTAATGGGAAGCTGGAGTGATAGCACAGTGGGTAGGGCGTTTGCCTTGCACACGGCTGACCTGGGTTCGATTCCCAGCATCCCATATGGTCCCCTGAGCAGCGCCAGGGGTAATTTCTAAGTGCAGAGCCAGGAGTAACCCCTCTGCATCTCCAGGTGTGACCCAAATAGAAAAAAAAATGCACTTAATGCTTTCATTATACACAATTACTTTTAGCCTTCCCAATAAGTATGTAATATAGGAATGTCATTGTTATTATTGTTTAGCAAATGCAGTTAGTCCAGTGGGTAGGCTGTTTGCCTCCAACCCAGGTTCGATTCCTCCGTCCCTCTCAGAGAGACGGCAAGCTACCAAGAGTATCTCGCCCATACAGCAGAGCCTGGCAAGCTACCCATGGAGTATTCGATATGTCAGAACAGTAACAAGAAGTCTCACAATGGAGACATTACTGGTGCCCACTCAAGCAAATCGATGAGCAACAGGATGACAGTGATACAGTGAGTTAGCAGATGAGGAATCTGGTATTTGTAATTTTGTAGCCTTACTTACTTGGTCAGAATTAAAATAAGATATAGGCCAGACCTTTCCCTCCAAATTCAAAGATTTAATTAATTTTGTCACATATAGAAAGGAAACTGAGGCCTAGAGAGATAGAACAGCAGGTAGGGCATTTGCCTGCATAGAGCTCCCCTGAGTTCAGTCCCTAACACTAAATGTGGTGACCTAAGCACCTCCAGGAGTGACACAGTGCCACGAATAAGCCCTGAGCACTGCTGAGTGTGGTCCCCAAACCAAAAAAATAAAGAAAGAACAGGAAAGCAAAGGAAAGGAACTGAGTAATCAAATGACCGTTGGTTGTCCCAAGTGAGTTCATCAGAGCGTGCACAGACAGGGCGTGTTTTTCTAAGCTGTAACATCAGGTTAAGAATTCCCAGACGGCGGGAGTGCCTGCATGGTGAGTCCCCTACACCACAAACCCCCATGCACCACCTGGTGGGGCCACAAAGACCCCCAAGTCCACTGGGCCCATGGAGCACCACAGCACCAGAATAAGCACTGAACCATCCAAGCCAGACCAGGGCCACCTGAGCACCCCCAAAATATGCAAGAAAGAATTGTAGACCCACTTATATTTGCCTTGTCGACTGCAGTATAGGAAACCAGTCCCAGTGTGCTTATAGGGAACGGGTGGAGGGAGTCAAGCATCTCAATACACCTCGAAGTCAGGATGGGCGAAACCTGCTATTCCAGGCACTTCCCGAGCATGGGTCCCCTTTCCCCATTATCTGCAGAAGCAGAGGGGGGAAGTGGAGGCTCAGCTTAGCTCTATCGTTGTTTTCCTGTGACAGGTGCAGTTTGACGAGCGAGAGGACACCAAGTCCTGCACCATTGTCATCAATGATGATGACGTGTTTGAGAATATCGAAAGTTTCACCGTGGAGCTCAGCATGCCGGCATATGCCCTGTTAGGGGAGATCACCCAGGCCAAGGTCATTATCAATGACACTGAGGATGAACCCACTCTGGAGTTTGATAAGAAGACCTACCGAGTCAACGAGAGTGCCGGGTTTCTGTTTGCACCTATTGAAAGAAAAGGTCTGTTGGTGCCGAAGATGACTCAGAGCTATACTCACGACTAACATTTACTGGTGATAAACTAACCTTCTGCATGCCCAGTGCTCAGGAGCTATATTAACTCTTGTGTATAGGTGTTGTACATACGGTAACTCATTTTGTTCCCTAGCACAACCTTATCATGAATCTCCCATATTAAGTAAGATCAGAAAGCTCTTTGTTAAATTGATAACGTTTCATTTATCTTTCAATGAGACTAGAAGACCAGTTGTATTTAGCTTTGCAAATTATTTATAAACGCTAGATTCTTAATCACCCAATCTATGAATTATTTAGTAACCTTGATCAAAGAGAGAAGTTATGATTTGTTAGACTTGGTCCCATTTAGCTCATGGAAGACAGAAAGTGTGTCTGAAAAATGCCCTACATGGAGAACGTGGATGAGAAATAAACTCTGAGGAAATAAAGGGCAATTCTTGAGGGATAAAGAAATCAAAGATTTGATGGGCTTATGAAAAGAAGGATTGAACAGTCATGATTACATCAATACAAAGACTTGAAAACACATGGAAATTAAATTCCCATTCAAAGTCATAACAAGACTGTAAATGGTGATATCAGGCTTTTAATGAATCTGCTAATGGGGTATTAGTGTAGCAAACACTGTTCTTAGTGCAAACCCTTGGTGATGCCCCTTGGAGCAAGCCCCGCTGAGACCTCCCCAGCAAAGCAGGCACAGAGCAGCCTGTCACCCAAGGAAGTGGCAGCAAGGAAGTCATTTGTAGAGAGGCGGGTGGATTTTATTTTGTTCTGTCTTTCTTTTTCTTTTTTAAAACAATCTTGCTTCTCCCTGGGAATTAAAGTGTGGAAGTTTATTCCGAAAGGCAGTGAACTGTTCTCAGAGCTCTACCTTCAGGACACAATAACTTTGCTTCTTAAAATACCAAAGATGCCGCTTATCTTTCTACCCACTGTGGTCTTAGCTGGTGAGCAGTGATTCTTGTGAATTACCAGAATTACCAGAGCACAAAATCCACACAATAGGAAATCCATTTTAAGTTGTTCGGTGGGGTCTCTGGGGTCTATTAAATCCTCAAGTGGTCTGTGCCATGAAAACTTAAAACTGGGATACAGAGGGTTCCTTCGTGTTCACAGTTCAAACAGAAATGGTCCTGGTACCCAGTCGGGCGGGTTCTGGCTCAGTTATGACCAGACTTTGCATTCTGAGACGCGCTCGCTGACATGTCTGGGCTTTCTGGCCGTTTTGCACTTCAGGGGACTCAAGCAGCATCGTGTCTGCAGTTTGCTACACGGTTCCTAAGTCGGCGATGGGAAGCAGCCTCTACGCTCTTGAGTCGGGCTCTGATTTTAAATCGAGAGGAATGTCCGCGGAGAGTCGTGTGATCTTCGGGCCCGGGGTGACCAAGTCCACGTGTGACGTCATGCTCATTGACGACAGCGAGTATGAGGATGAGGAAGAGTTTGAGATTGTTCTGGCAGACGCCTCCGACAATGCCCGCATCGGGAGGGTGGCATCCGCCAAGGTGCTCATCAACGGGCCCAACGACGCCTCCACCGTGTCCCTGGGCAACACAGCCTTCACGGTCAGCGAGGATGCAGGTACGGGAGACCGTCTCTGGCTGCCAGCATGCCTCTCTGGTCCCTTTCTCCGACCAGGTCCTCTTGGGTCTGGGGATGCCTTTAGGACACTCCAGGGCGCCATTGTGGTCGGAGATCATGCACCAAAACCAGGAATGGAAAGTGGTGAGGAAGAGGTGGTTGTCGTCAGTTTTCATTCTCATTCCTGGTGACAGGGAGGGATTTGACTTAGAGCCACACTGGCTGAACTTTCTGGTCGAGGAGATGGTCCTGTGGCCAGGCCAAGCATGTTTTTCGGCTTTGTTGAGAAAAGGGCATGTGATCTATTGAAGACGGATATGTTAGCGGTACACCGCTAGCTGCTGAAGCAAAATAACTTTCAAAAGTTGCCGTGTCTCGATAGTGTAATGTTTTAATCACAAAATAGCCCAAAGCAGTCAGTGGCAGGCTCATGGCACTCAGGCTCGTTCGCTCTTCAGCCTACACGGGGCCTGGACATGGTCTGCCTGTTGTCAGCAGATACATGGCCAGAGGGGCAGCAGCTGCGATGAGTGTCCACTGATCCCAGCCACCTGATCAGGATGCTTTGCCCATTGGAGGGTGGTACTCAGAGAGCCAGTGAGGGCAAGGATTCCTGAGCACTTCCTGAATGCCAGAGACCAGGGCTGGTGCATTCCAAACATTCTCACTTTGCTGTGAGAGAGGTAACATTCCAGTGAAGAGCGAAGGGAGACTCAGAGAGGTAGTATATCATCAGAGACCAAGTAGTTAATACAGAAGACTGGAATTAGAGACCAGAGCTTTCTCTTATAAATTTTCCTTTTACCGTTCACCCAGTGACCAGTCCTGACATCCTGGTACCCCACAGGCTTATTGTCTAGAAAAGTGTGACTGATGGGCTTTTTGTTAACTCTTCTCTGACCTTGATTGTGAAACAGCTAAAAATCTACATATCATTATTAGAACCCTTTTGGCATATCCAATACGCACGGGTAGCTTGCCAGGCTCTGCCTTGCGGGCTCCATACTCTCAGTAGCTTGCCAGGCTCTCCGAGAAGGGTGGAAGAATTGAACACGAGTCGGCTGCGTGAAAGGCGAAAGCCCAACCGCTGTGCTGTCACTATCCCAAAAACAGTAACAATAAGTCTCTCAATGAGAGACGTTACTGGTGCCCGCTCGAGCAAATCGATGAGCAATGGGATGACAGTGGGTAAGATTATTAGAACTCTACAAAGTAAAATGTCACAGTGAACCAGCAGTTGAACTGCATTCTAGAGAAAATCGATAAACACATGTGGTCTGGGTAAGGAGGTGTGTTCACCACTTGGATAAGACAGGGAAATCAACCCAGTTAGGAATATTTAATTAGGAGCATTCCGCTTCGGGTCCCATGGATTTCTCTAGCTGGTTCTTCCTTAATTGAGTATTTTCTAGCGCATCCCCGAGGCCCCGGCTTCTGGGTTTCTTCTTCCTCTAGAGGCTTGGGATCCGTTTCAAGTGGCTTCCCCTATTTTTTACTGCTCTTTCCCGTGAATATTCTCATTTGGGGAGCTATGGACCCACTTTCTGTTGGGGGTTGACCCTCGGGACCGCCTCCGTGAGGCTGCTTAGGATCTGAGTCTGAATCAACGATGCTCAGCGGCCACGCTCCGTCTTCCCCGGGGTGGCCGGAGACAGGAGCCATCGCTGGCAATGGACCCGCGGCACCAGCGGGAGGTGAAGCTGCTGTCGCTGCCGCCACTGGGAGGGAGAGGCACTGAACACACTGCTGCTTCTCTGGCGCGGGGCTGACGCTGACGTCTCTTGGCCTCCCACTCAGGCACAGTGAAGATCCCAGTTATCCGCCACGGCACTGACCTATCCACCTTCACGTCTGTCTGGTGTGCCACGCGCCCCTCAGACCCGGCGTCGGCCACACCGGGAGTGGACTACGTCCCCAGCTCAAGGAAGGTGGAGTTTGGCGCGGGGGTCACTGAGCAGGTGAGCGAACTGCAGCCGGAGGCCAGGAAGGTTATTTTTTGAAATGATATCACGCGTCTGCCAGAGACGGCTCCCTCTGGTCTAAAGCCGCACCCTGACAATTCTGCTTCCCTTCGTTGATTCAGGCTAGGAACCACACAGCTGGAATTTAGGTTAGAAACCACAGATCTAGGCACGAGAGCGATGGGATAGTGGGTTGGGCGCTTGCCTTGCACTGGGCAGACCTGGATTTGGTCCCCGGCACCATATATGGTCCCCCTTAAACCAGGAGTGAACCCGGAGCACAGAGCTAGGAGTAAGCCCTGAGCACCACCAGGTGTGGCCCCAAAATAAAATCAAACAAACAGAAAGAAACCACAGAAGTCGTTTTGTGCTCATCGTCCCTATGGATTATAAAACATACTTAAAGGGCTGGGAGATAGCACAGAGGCTAGCACTCGCCTCACATGCAGGAGCTTAGGTTCACTCCCCGGCGCCAAAGGTTCTGGTTCTCCAAGCACTGAACTCCATCTGCTGTGACCCCCCAAAGAAACAACACGTCTTTGAAGGAGTCCCGGTGGTGCGCAGTGTGGGGTTGTGAGATCCCTGCCTGGGTCTCCGTGGCTCTGCCCTCTATGAGCCCCAGTGCCTTAGCAGTTCCAACTATACAACCGCCAGATGTGTGGCAACACAACCGCTGCAGAAGGCGCTCACACCTTCACAAAAGAAGTGTGTAAGCACCACAGCCAAGAGTGTGGCCCCTGGTGGACACGTGTGTGTGTGTGTGTGTGTGTGAGAGAGAGAGAGAGAGAGAGAGAGAAAGAGCACCCTAGTGATCCATAATCCCCCTCCCCCCCGCAAGCACAATGATTGGAATGTGTGTGAGCACCACAGCCAAAAGTGTGAACCCCTGTGAGCACGTGTGTGTGAGCACCCTAGTGACCCACGCCCACCTCTCTCCCCACCCCCTGGCAAGCACGATGAGTGGAATGTGTGTGAGCACCACAGCCAAAGGTGTGAGCCCCTGTGAGCACGTGTGCAACAGGTGCTGCTCAAAGGACCGTGACCCCAGCCAGCATCTCAGCCCAGGCTGCAAGCACCACAATCTGGTGTTTAAGAAGCACTGAGTGTGTGTGCAAACCTCAGTCCTTGCTACACCATCAACAGTGGGAAGACAGAATAAAAATCAATTCCCTAACCAATGTAACATTTAACCAAAAATAATGTAATTGGGGGCTGGAGTGATGGTACAGAATTCGATCCCCAGCATCCCATATGGCCCCCTGAGTCCCGCCAGAAGGGCTCCCTCGGTGCAGACCAGGAGTAAGCCCAGAGCATCTACCAGGTATGGTCCCCAAACCAACCCAAACAATAAATAATGTATTCTAAATAATGATGATGATGATGATGATGATAGTGTATTCTAAGACCACCAAAGAAAGCTTCCCAGAGGCAAATGGGTGTTAAGTATTTTCCTTTTTATAATGTTGGTTTGGTTTGGTTTTCAAATTGTTTTAATTATTAAAATGCTAGGATATAATTGATATATACACTGATTTCAGGGGTACGTGACTCGATATTTATATATATTGTGAAATGATATCCACTACAAGTCTATTAACACCCTGGTTTTTCTTCTAGTATTGCACCTTGACTATCTTGGACGACACTCAGTATCCAGTCATTGAAGGGCTGGAGACCTTTGTGGTTTTCCTCAGCTCAGCACAAGGGGCCGAACTGACCAAACCCTTCCAGGCTGTTATTGCAATTAATGACACATTCCAAGATGGTAAGTGACTGGGGTGGCAGCAGGTGACTCAGAAGATTCCGTTTCCGACTTTCCTCGTCTTCCATGTAGAAGACATTGAAACTCATTAACATTCCCATTCAAGAAGTGAATGTAGTTGTGTGTGTGTGTGTGTGTGAGCACATACATGTACACATTTTTATGTAGAAATAACCATGTGTTTCTGGCACATAAAAGTCAGAATGTATTATAACAGATGCTCTAATCGTGCTGTAAGTCTTGAACTATGAGTCAAAGGTACTGAATAGTAACTATGTGTGGAATAAATATAAACGATATCACAAAGGAGCTTATGTTTAATCAATGTTCATATTGATAGAAGTTTACTGAATAAGGTCCACGGGCCACTTGCCTTATGGCCAACTGGATTTGATCTCCAGCCCCACAAATGCACCCCCCACCCAGAACCACCAGGAGAGATTCCAGAGCACAGAGCCAGGAGTAAGCCCAGCACACTTCCAGGTATAGCCTAAAATCCAAACACCCCTGCCTAAAAAGAAGAAAAGTTTTTGAATGGATAATAAAATTAAGTTTTGTTGAATGGGAAGATTATATATATATGTGTGCAGGCATGTATATAGATATATGTATGATGTAAATATAAAATTTAAATGAATCCATATTTGAAAACCCATGAGACTTTGAAAAACCACTTTGGCTTTGAATGCTATGGGAGGGGAAGAGAAGGAAATGCAATGAGACAGAATATAGCCAAGTTCAAAGAGGTCTTATGTTCCAAACGAGGGAGTTTTCGTGCAATGAGCAGAGGAGAGGAGTGTTTGTGTGTAGGAAATGATCATTGAATCTCCCGAGAAAGGTGTGCAGAAGTGAGTAGGGACGGGAAAATGAGAAAAATAGGAGTCGCCACCCAAGATCTCATCTAGACAACATGAGAATGAACAGGGAAGAATAGTGGCATCTCTGAAAGGACTGCAGAAATTTAGAATTGCCTGATGCTAGATTGAGTCAAACCTCCCAGCAGAAGCAGGGATAACCCTCCTCAGTACCCACCCAGACTGCCACCAAGCCTGTGAGTCAACCTTTCCAACCTCTGAGAAGTCACTGGAGAAGGAATAGGCAGCACAATTGGGTGACTGTCAAAGCTTTTATTTATTTTTAAATTACTTCTATAAAGATGATAATCAAATGACTAAGAAGATAAAAAGCAAACCATGAAGTTCTTCCTTCTGTCTTCCCAGGAATCTGCAATTCCCTTCCCTGCACACATTTTTATTTTTTTTTTATTTTTTTTTTATAATTTATTTATTTTTAATTAGAGAATCACCGTGAGGGTACAGTTACAGATTTATACACTTTTGTGCTTATACTTCCCTCATACAAAGTTCGGGAACCCATCCCTTCACCAGTGCCCATTCTCCACCACCCGTAAACCCGGCGTCCCTCCCACCCTCCCCACTCCCATCTCCCCCCCACCCCACCCTGCCACTGTGGCAGGGCATTCCCTTCTGTTCTCTCTCTCTAATTAGCTGTTGTGGTTTGCAATAAAGGTGTTGAGTGGCCGCTGACCTGCACACATTTTTAACCAGTAATTTTGTGGTATCCTCTGTGTGGTGTGAGTGTGAGGGAAGGTGAGTAGCCATGTATGTAGAGGTTAGCAGAAAGATCAATACATGCAGGTATGTGTATCTAGTTTTAGTGTGTATAGTCAAACTAACATCTTATTTTAGAGCTGTTTATCTTGAAATTTAATGCACATGATTAAAATTCACCTTCTTGAATGATTCCGTGAGTTTTCACACGTGCACACAGTTCCCTGCCTGCTCCCCTGTTAAGCTGTCAAACAGTTCCAGTCCTTCACATTCTCAAGCCCCTCTGTAGTCAACTTCTCCTCTGTACAATCCCTGCCAACACTGCTCTGTCCACTATCCCTAAAGTTTTGCCATTTTCAAAATGTCATAAAAGTAGAATCATTCAATATGTAGCATCTTGAATCTAGTTTCTTTCACTTAGTATCACTTGAGGGGCCAAAGCGGTAGTACAGCAGGTAAAGCACTAGTGCCTTACATGCGACTGAGCCTGGTTCCATCCCCAGCATCCCATATGGTCCCTGAGCATAGTCGGGAATGATCCCAGAGCACAAAACCAGAAGTAAGCCCCGAGCACCACCTGATATAGTCCTCCCTTGCTCTCCTCAAAAATAATAATAATAATAATAATAATAATAATAATAATAATAATAGGGACTTGAGCAATAGCACGGTGGGTAGGGCCTTGCACATGGCCAACCAGGGTTCGATTCCCAGCATCCCATATGGTCTCCTGAGCACTACCAGGAGTAATTCCTGAGTGCAAAGCCAGGAGTAATCCCTGTGCATCGCCAGGTGTGACCCAAAAAGAAAAAAAAAAAAGAAACCAAAATAATAGTAACAATACAGTTGAAGCATTCATGCAATACATATGAGAAGTACGTACCTTTCATTACTGAGTATTTTCTCATTGTCTTCATGTACCATGGGGATTTTTTTTTCATCATTCACATGTTCAATGGCATTTGCTTTATTTTCAGATTTGGGCTGCTAGAACTAGAGTGCTTAAATATTTGCATATAGGTTTACCTATGAATATGGTTTTCATTTCTTTTGGGTAATTGCTTAAAAGTGAGTACTTGGGGTAATATGGTAAGTGTTTAACATTATAAATAAATGCCAGACTATTTTCCGTAGTGGATGTGACCTTTCCCATTATTACCACTAGTATATAAGAATTCTAGTTGTTGCGCCTCATCGCCAACGTGTGATATTGTTAAGATTTTGTAACCTTTCTAAGTTAGTATAATAGGTTCCTAGTGACACCCTGTGGTTTTAAGGTCATTTCCCTAGTGACTAATGACAATAAAATCTTTTCAGGTGTCTGCTTGCCATCCATCTTCTTTGGTGATGTATTTTGTTCAAATATTTACCCCTTTGAAATTGCACTAGCCCTCTCTATTGTTGCATTGTTGTAAATTCTGAATAAATACAAAAAACACATATGCATCGATTGATAGTTTTTGAGTCACGCATATGGTTCAGAACTTTGTGCTCAAGGCTGTGCTCAAGGTTTACTCCAGGCTCCGTGCTCAGGGGTCACTCTTAGAAGTGCTTGGGTAATCATATGTGGTACCCAAGTCAGTCACGTACAAGACAAGTGCCTTACCCACTAGTCTTATCTTTCTGGCTCCTTTCTGAAAAAGTAGAAACGAAAGCCAGGTCAAGAGTCCTAAACTTCAAGTCCTAAAATCATAGCTTCACCACTTCCTTGCTCTTTAGCCTTATGCTAATAGTTTAAGATTATTGAGCTTCATTTTCTATATATAATTAAAGCAAATGCTACCTTATAAGGTTATTGTAAGGATTAAATCAGGTAAGTCTGAAAATATCATAATATTTGGCATGTAGACTTTATTCTATGTTCATATTTTTTCTTCCTGACATATCTGTAGTTTATGAGACTTGCCAATACACACAAACCTTATTTTACTGTGATCAACAAGAAAGATCCCATTTAGATTGATCTCCATATTTTATTGATAGCCTTTAGCATCGCAAGTTTAGGAAAGGAAAATGTTAAAACATTTCTCCTTTTCATGAAAGCTACATCAATACATCATCATTTGAGAATTTATCCCACAAAAAAAAATCCTAAAACTTATTTCAAAAACCCATTGTTGTGTCTAACAGTCACTTGGGTTAATTTTTCTTCCATACAGTAATAGCAAAGAAAAGCTTGCTCTGAGTTTCCTTCCATGTGTATTGTGGGGGGAAAAAAACTCCTACAGTATCTCTAACCTTCAGTTTGTGAAAAGGAGGCTGAACCAGCTGTTTAGGATCACGCCCAGAGGCAGTGATGAAGCTGCAGTTATGTCAGATCTTAGGGACCGGCTCATGTGTGAGGCACCAATTTAATCCCCAGCATCGCATTTTCTACCCCCTGCCCCTCTCCAGCACTGCCAATTCAATCACTTCCGCAAATACCAACAAATACCAACGTTGGTATTTGTGTTTCCTTTGTCAGTTACCAAAAACGTGAGTGACCCAGCAGTTAGTGAACGAGGTCTGTGGCTAAGACAGCGCTCCCCCTTACGTGGAAGCTACAGAGGGGTGAAGAAGAGGCCCTGACCCCTTTCAGGACATATGCCACATAAGATGATAACACATGAGCAGTCCGGGCCCTGGACCAGGAGGAGAAGCGTCTGACATGGCCTGTAGGGTTGTAGAGAGGATGGCGGGAAGCGACCTGACCCTGGCCCGTGCATGCGATGCAGTGCCTAGCTCTGCTTTGTGTCGCTGATTTGGCCCGTGCTGGTCACACGGCGCCCTGAGCTCATCTGTTCTCATCTCCTGGACCTGGGGCAGGAGTATTTTTATAAGCAGGGACAGTTCCCAGCCAGGCAACCAGAGAAACTGTCCCTTTTCTCCCCTTCTTCCCCTCTTCCCTCCCCCCTCCTCCCCCTGCCCCTCTCCCTTCTACCTTCTTCCTTCTCCTTTCTTCTTCCCTCCCTCCGTCCCTCCCTCCCTCCGTCCCTCCCTCCCTCCCTCCCTCCCTCCCTCCCTCCCCACCCTCTCTCTGGCAGGGATAAGGAGAAACGTTAATACCCTGTTAAATAACAAAAAGGACTAGGACTCTCCTACAGCTCCAGAGGACACTGGAGTTGCTTACTGTATGGCAGAATGCACATGTTAGCATTTTCACTGTTTGACTCTTGTCCGAGAGGTACCTGCGAGGTCAGCGAGAGAACCCAACCGAAGCAGCACTGGGTTGTCTGCCATGCACATCAGCCCTTTCTTGTGGTGGTGTTGCTCTTGGTGTTGCTTTTGACCTGGCAACGAGTGCCCTCCAGTGCCAGGCCAGGTCCTTGCCGGGCACCGTTTAGCAGTGTAGATAGGATGACAGCCCTTAGCACATGCAGGCCCTAAGACCAGCGTTATTACTAACTTTTCCTTAGGTAGAGAATCTGTTAAGAGCAGATTTCTGGGGGCTGGGCCAATAGCACAGCGGGTAGGGCGTTTTTTGCCTTGCACTTGCCGACCTGAGTTCAATTCCCAACATCCCATATGGTCCTCTGAGCACCTTCAAGCGTGATTCCTGAGTGCAGAGCCAGGAGTAACCCCTGTGTATTGCCAGGTGTGACCCAAAAAGCAAAAAAGGGGGATTTCTGGGGGCTGGAGCGACAGCGGGGAGGGCATTTGCCTTCCACATAGCCGAGCCAGGTTTGATTCCCAGCATCCCATATGGTCCCCTGCGCACTGCCAGGAGTAATTTCTGAGTGCAGAGCCAGGAGTAACCCCTGAACATCGCCTGGTGTGACCCAAAAAGGGAAAAAAAAGGGGGAGCGGGGGAGAATTTCTGTTTTGCTGATTGCCTTTTGGTTTTGTTTTTTAGTGCTCATTGGTAACTGTTAGGCTTGAACCCTATAGATCCTTTGTCTCAGCTGTCTTATTGCCAACAGTCTGAGCTGTGGGCAGGCTGGAGCTTCTTACATACTGTCACGAAGAATGCTTGGGTGCTCCCTCCCTCCTTCCTTCCTTCCTTCCTTCCTTCCTTCCTTCCTTCCTTCCTTCCTTCCTTCCTTCCTTCCTTGCTTCCTCCCTCCCTCCTTTCCTTCCTTCCTTTCTCCCTCCCTCCCTCCCTTCCTTCCTTCCTTGCTTCCTTCCTCCCTCCCTCCCTCCTTTCCTTCCTTCCTCCCTCCCTCCCTCCCTCCCTCCCTCCCTCCCTCCCTTCCTTCCTTCCTTCCTTCCTTCCTTCCTTCCTTCCTTCTTTCCTTCCTTCCTTCCTTCCTTTCTTCCTGTTCATAACCCTGGAGTTGTGACAATAAGTGCCATTATCTAATAATTCCTACTGAAATGTGAGTGTCTGCTTTGCCTGATACTCTATTGAACCCCTTGCATGACTGTTTCATTAAATTCCCTAATAAATAATAAAATTTACAATCTGGGGCATCGGCCACACCCAGCAGTGCTTGGGGCTTATTCCTGACTCTGCTCAGGGGTCACTCCTGGCAGGTCAGGGGGCCATACGGGGTGCTGAGGATCACATTCAAGGCCAACACCTAATGCTGTACCATCCCTCTGACCCCTATATTTACAATTTTTATTTATTTATTTTTTATTTTGGGGATTCCACCTGAAGGTGCTCAGGACTTGGTCCTTGTTCTGTTTCAAGGATCACTGTCACATTCCCCTTGGGGACCATCTGTAGTGCCGGAGCTCCAGCTGGAGTTGGCCACATGGAAATTAAGTACTATCTGTCCTGCACCTCCAATTTATATATTTTTTAAATCCCACGGCTCAGAAGAACCTATGGCACTTGGCTCCTGTCATACAGCCAATAAGTAGATCAGCTGGGACTGTCCCTTTACTCCAAAGCTCTTGTCTTAGTCACTATTTGGCCACAGTCCCTGCCACAAGTCAGATGAGCTATGTCAGTTATAAAGAATCAAGTTCCATTGTAACAGGAGTCACAAACTGGGGACCCAGAACCCAAATTTAGCACATGAATGTGTTTTGTTGGGCTCTAAAAGTTTTAGTACGCACGTGTGTGTGTGTGTGTGTGTGTGTGTGTGTGTGTGTGTGTGTGTGTGTGTGTGAGTGAACTGAACTCGGGGCCTTGTACTTGCCAAACCTGCCATCTACCACTGACCCCATCCCTGTCCCTCTTTTTCCTATTTTAATTAGTTGCTACCTTAGTGTTTTGGAGATACACTTTCAGAACCTAGGTCCCTTCTGCCTTTGTTCGAAATGAGTTAGATCTGCCAGCAGAGGGAGGACGCTGAGAGGCCCATCCCTCATCCTACTGCCCACTGGGCCTGCATTTTCCTCTGTACCACTATCCCACTCTCCCCTTGGCCCAGGACAAATGTGCGTGTGGTCATTTGGCACCCACCGACTCTCTGTGAACTTTCCCCAGTGCCCAAGCCAGGTTTGTTCCAACGTCCCCTTTCTTGCTCGCCTCGCCTGCCTTTGAGAGCGTGACCATACTCCGAAGCTGAACAAAAGCAGGTGCAGTGCCGGAGAGCTGGTACAGGGCATCAAGGCTTGCCTGGCCTGTGACACACTCTGATTTGATCTCTAAACCGCATAGAGTGCCCTGAGCACCCTGGCTGTGGCCCCCAAACCAAAATAAATTATTAAAAAAAAAAAGAAAAAAGAAAACTCCAAAGAAAAGGCAGGTGTGAAAGGTGGCGGTTCTGCGTCCCTAGGACCACGCTCGGCGTGGAAGCAGCTCTCTGGCCTGGCCACAGAGCAGCCATCGGGGCTGCAGCACCCCTCCTGCCTCCGCGGGGCCTCCCTCTTACCCACCCCCCACCCCCCACCCCTACCCCACCGCAGCTCTTTCATGCCCAGGGCCCGTGAGGGCTGCCAAGGCTGCCTCCTCCCTCTGTCTGCCGCTAATGGTGCCTCCGCCCTTTGTCGCTCGCGCAGTGCCCAGCATGCAGTTCTCCAGGGAGTCGCTGCGGGTGCAGGAGAAGGACGGCGTCCTGCACGTGCCCATCGTCCGCAGCGGAGACCTGAGCTACGCGTCCTCCGTGCGCTGCTGCACGCGCGGCCTCTCGGCCCGGGTCATGGACGACTTCGAGGAGCGAAGAAACGCGGATTCTTCCCGCATCACCTTCCTGAAAGGGGACAAAGTGAGTGGCTTCACGGTGGCCCCGAGGAAAACGGGCCTCTTGTAACAGCGGTTCCCTGTTGGATGCGCTAAACATTCAAAGATATGGAGTTAGTTAAGATTACACATCAAAATGCCAGGACTTAAAAACAAAAAGAAAGAAAAACAAAGGAAAATGGGTCTCTTTTTCCTTTGGTGCCTACATTTGTCCATCATGAAGTAGTTTAGGCAAGCCCTGAACCTCCTAGAGATGTTTCCTTTTGAAGGGGTGATGGGTGTGGCATGGTGTTATCTACGCAGTGGCTGCTGTCTTTCTCTCCTACTTTAAATCCAACACACGTGTCGTTGGCTGAGCTGGCATGTTTAGGTGCTGTGTAGCACCTTTGGAATTTAACAGAACCCAACTAATGAGGTTTCGATGCTCAAAACCTGGTGTTTATTAGGTTAGAAATAAACACCACACCAATAGCTAGAGAGTCAATAACTTCCTCAGCTGCGCATTTAAGCCACGCACGGGGTCATGGAGTTGAATGTGGCAGTTATAAAAATTTTGTTTTCAGGACCCGAGTGATAGCACAGCAGGTAGCATTTGCCTTGCACACAGCCAATCCGGGTTTGATTCCCAGCATCCCATATGGTCTCCTGAGCACAGCCAGGAGTAATTCCTCAGTGCAGAGCCAGGAGTAACCCCCGAACATCACCGAGTGTGACCTAAAAAGCAAAAAAAAAAAATTGTTTTTAAATAAATTTTTGTTTTCTTATTATAAATGCTTGTTTTTCACCCATATTATATATTCAAGGTCATAAAAATTTGGGGCGGCAAGGGGTCCCAACAGTGATGGGTAAGTAGTCGATTTGGCTGAGCTCTGGGTGTTGAAAGGAAATAAAGTGATATGCATGATACATGCTCAGTAATGGTATTGCAGACGGAAGTAACTTAAAGGAAAAAAGGAAGTGGGCGGAGGGGAGTGCCTGCCATAGAGGTAGGCTGGGCACCAGGAGGGAAACTGGAGACATCAGTGTGGGGAAGGAAACACTGATGAAGGGATCGATCGGTGTTCGATTATATACTCCTGAAACTCAACCATGAATACCTGTTAACTTGGTAATTCAGGATTAATTAGTATTTTTTTTTAAAGGCGGGGTGTGTCACACGTGGAAAAAAGTTCACAAATTCCTGGTGTAGAGAAGAAGAGATGGTTCTCTAGTACTTGGTCCTCTGGCTCAGTACCACACACTTTCTAGTAAGGGCCTGATTTGAGCCAGTGGAGGATTCTCTAATTGAAGTGATGATTTGGGTGCTGGCACTCTTGAGAAGCACCAAAGGCCTTAAGAGTCTGGTCGCATCAGACTCCGCCCACAGCGTGAGTGCACGTTAAAGTAGATGTGGAATGAGAATTGTATCCCCCCACTTGGGAATCTCAGTTTTAGATGTCCGAATCCATATACCATCTGGTTCAAGACACAGAATTCCCCTTTGCTAGATCCAGATCCGTTCTCTTACTTTGTTTACTCATTCTGTCTCGGTTCTGTTCTCCAGAAACATTTCCTTCCCCAGCTGAGTGCTCATCAATTGCTTATGCTTAGTGTGTGTCTCTCATTTTGTATTTGTTCTTTAAAACGCCTCTTAGTTTTAGTGCATCGTTGTTTGGGGGTTGTTTGTGGTTTGGTTTGGGGGCCAGACCTAGCAGTGCTCAGGGCTTACTCCTGGCTCTGTCCTTGGCTTCCACCTTTGATAGTGCTCCGGGGGACCCTGTGGGGTATTGGGAATCAAGCACTAATCATGGCATGGCTATGTGCAAGGCAAGCACCTTCCCCACTAGACTATCTCTTCAGCCCAAGTGCATTAGTTGGGGGCCACACCCAGAAGTGCTCAGGAGATACTCCCTGTATACTGCTCTGTGTGTGGGGGGGCGGGAGGCAGGAAGCTTGCTCCTGGCGGTGCTTGGAGGACTGTGATGCTATGCAGTGCCAGAGATCAAACTTGGGCCTCCTGAATGCAAAGCATGCAGGCCAGACCTTTGAGCTCTCTCCGTGGCCCTTGTGTATATAACTTTTAATTTCTCAAACAGCTATTGTGTTTTCAAACTTCTACTGTGTTTACTCAGTAATGTTCTAGATCTATCTATAGCCTCTGTGTGTACATCTAATCTGTTGCTTCACACAGTTACATATGTTTCATGGTGTGCATTTACTGTATTTTACCCATCTGCTCTCAGCAACAGCGAGGAAACTCAGCACCCAGCCGCCTCCCAAACAAACAAAATGCGACAGTGCCCAACGGCATGCCTGCCCACGTGCAGACTCAAGTTGGAATTTCTTTATTTCTTAAAAAATTGTTTTTTTCATAGGTTAGGTACTATGGTTACAATAGTGTTTAGGGTTGTAGGATTGACATACAAAGTTACTGTACCCCACAACCGAAGTGCCAAGGACCCTCCATCACTGTCCGAATCTCACCTCTGGTGTCCCAACTCAGAATTTTAGGGGTTCCCTCAACAGCTACACTTCTGGATCTTAGACTTTGCAGGAGCTTAGTCTGAAAAAATAATGTCAAAAACCTTTCCAGAATGTCATAAGTGTTGCAATAAGTGTTGCATTCTCTCTAGCACTTTAAATTTTTTATTAGTAAATATGTATAAAGTTATCTGTATCACTGTCATAACTTTGCTCATCAGTTTCCTCAAGCGGGCACCAGTAATGTCTCCAATGTGAAACTTGTTACTGTTTTTGGCATATTGAATACGCCACAGGGAGCTTGCCAGGTTGCTCCAGCCCGTATAAAGTTATATCTTATTTTAATTTGTACATCTCCAGTTAATACTGTTTTTCATACTCGTTAACTTACTGGATTTCCTCTCATGGAAACATATTCTTTTCTCCCTTTTTTAAAAAAATTATTAATCTGCTTTCTTTCTTATTTCTAGTATTTTCTTGGTTTTTTCAATAATAATTATTTGCTAGTTCAGATTTATGTATTATAACAACATTTTCCCTTATGTCACTTATCTATTAGCTTTGGCTATGGCATTTATTCTACACTGAACAGAAGACTTTAATATAATTAAATAATTATCAGAGTTTTGCCTTACTATTACATTTTTTCTTCAATTTTAGCATGAGGAAACTTAGCTATCCTGGGTCACCTTACATTCTTCCTTTTTTACCTTTGATTCCTTCTTTCTTCAGTGTGCTGTCTTTTACACTACTGTGACTCATAAAAACCCTGTCTTAGTTGTGTGTTTTATGGGAACTTGGCTGGTGGCAGGTTGAAATGCGTGCTTAATGACACACTCAAATACTACAGACTCAATCTTTCAGCTTGGAGGAGGCGACGTGTCTGTATTTGCTTTCAGTTCAAAAAAAGGATTCACTGCCTGTCCTAGAGACAGTTTGCAATAAATTGGAATTATAAAGAAAATGTATCTAATCATCTATAGCTAGTCACATGATGATTGTCATTATTCATAAGCATGCTCTTCATCTTCTTTGACATGATAGGCAATGTCTTTGGAATTTGTCATTCATTGTCTTTTCAAAAATATTTCATATTTCATATATATACATACGTATGTGCATATATATATCCTGGAGGTTATTACTGGATTCATGTTATCCAGGTTATTACTGGATTTCATAAGGAAATTCATTTTGTGGGGGCACACTCAGTGGTGCTCCAGGGACCACATGGTGCCGAAAATCAAAGTTGGGGAGTCCTGCACGCAAAGTGTGTGTTCCAGTTTGTTGCGCCATCTCCTCCGCCCCAAGAAATTCTTATTGTAGGAAAAAGCAGGAATCAAATTAGGATATCAAGCCACATTGTAATGGCCATAAGGCTGTTTTTCTGTCATTTACTCTAACTCAGGAAGTAAGAGAACGAAGCCTGTCTATACCCATAAATCCTCTAAAGTATGTTAGTGTAAGGGATTGAAAGTGGTTCGAGGAACAGTAACCCCCATACTGGAGAGGCTGTTCTGCTGTCTAAAGACTTGTGCTGTTAGTTCACATTTTGCTAGAATACAATCTTCAGTAGAGAATATTTAGATTGGGAAACACCTAAGTACATTTTCATCAAATGGGAATTCAGATTGCATTCACAGACATTCTCTAGTAAGCACTTTTCAGAGGAGACTGCTTTTTGCAGCAGATTGGAGAGTTCTACAGCACTGAGGCGTTTGTTTACCTAGCAGGAAGCTTATCTGAGTTCCTTAAAAGGCCATTCCATTTTTTCAACAAAGAAAAGTGGATATATTCACATCTCCAGGAAATATAATCATTATGTTAAACTCTAACCATCAGAAATATACCCGTTATGATATGTGCAAAAGTATTGGTCAGCCCAGGCGAAAAATGGAAACACAGGCAATGTACTATCTGTTCATTTTAGGCTTTTTTTGCTTTGCTCTTCTTTTTTATAACTCACGACCAATAATTCAAGATGGTTCGGAAAATTCCAATTTTCCAAAATTAAGTCTGAGACACCATTTATATGTATATATGTTATACATAAGATGCACATAACTGTAGCACTGTAGTACTGTCATCCTGTTGCTCATCAATTTGCTCCAGTGGGCACTGGTAACGTCTCCATTGTGAGACTTGTTGTTACTGTTTTTGGCATATCGAATACGCCATGGCTAGCTTGCCAGGCTCTCTGAGAGGGACGAAGGAATCGAACCCGGGTCGGCCGCGTGCAAGGCAAACACCCTACCCATTGTGCTATCGCTCCAGTCCACACATCACTAAATTTTATATATTTGCTACATATGCATATGATGTTTTATTATAAGGCATTAACTGTGTAATTTAAGTATTCTATTTTATAAATGACACCATTTGGATCCTTTTATTTTGCTGTTGTGTGGGCCACACTCAGCCATGCTCAGGGGTCCCCCCAAGAAGTACTCAGGGGACAGAGCAGTACCTAGGACTGAACAGAGCTCCTGCATGCAAAGGACACATCCCACATATTCCAACCTTTGGGTCTTCTCTCTGCTACGTTGTTGTTGTTGTTGTTTGTTGTTTGTTTTTGGCCACACCTAGCTGTGTTCGGGGCTTACTTCCGACTTTGTGCTCCAGGAAAACTTCTGGAGATGCTCAGAGAACCATATGTGGTGCTGAGGATAGAACCTGAGATGGCCACGTGCAAGTGCTGTCTTCTCTCTCCATCCCCTGTTTGGGGGGTGACTGTTTGCTGTTGTTGTTTTCCGTGGTGATGGGGATTCAACCTGGGATATCACACATAGAAGTGATTTACCATGAAGCTATGTTCCCAGTCTTTTTGGATCTTTTTTTGAATTTTTGTTAACTTTTCGATGTTGCAAAAAGACATTATTTTCTAGGAAAACAAGATTGCTGATAACTCACCACGAAGTTTAATCTATCTTGTGCCGTTGGCTCTAGATGAAGAACTGTACTGTCTCCATCCATGATGACTCCATCTTCGAGCCTGAGGAACAGTTCCAGATCTACCTCAGCCATCCTCTTGGAAACCACTGGAGTGGAGCCAGAATCGGGAAGAATAACCTGGCCACCATCACCATCTCCAATGATGAAGATGGTAACAGAGACAGTGCCCTTAGCTACTCTTTGGTTGTGAGACACAAACTGATGTTTTGCTAATGTAATTTTTGGTGCCTTTAAAAATGCCATTTCAATATGAAAGTGTCTAGTGATAACAGTTTTGCAATATTTATATAGCAATCTGGCAACAAGTGACAGAAGCTATAAATAGAAAAACTAAATGTGAACCCTATTTGATCAGATTTTAGAATCTAATTAGAAATGCAGAATTCCTAATATAATCTGATCTGATTGTATTATTCTTGTCAATAGGACTCTTGAGAGTTTGTGATGTAAACTCAGAGACTAACTTGGATATTGAATAAAATAAAAAAAAGCCATTTTGGTGTTAATCAGTCCTTAACCAAAGGTTAGATTCCAAACCTGAGGTGAATTATTGGATTATACAGAAAACTCAATAATTAAGGCTTAGAGAGGACATATTCCTGGTGTTACTGTGACACCTCTAAGTTTCACAGAGCATGACCTTTCAGATAAGTAAAAGGGAAAATGAACTTAGAGACTTTGGAAGTTTCTCCACTATTCTCTATTATATATAAAATACTATAAAATTTGTAATTGTTTTAAATTTCTTTTTTTTGTTGTTTTTGTTTAGTTTTGTTTGTGGGTCACGTCTGGCAGTGCTTGGGATATTCCTCTCTCAGGGGACCCAAACGCTGTATGAAGAATTGAACCATCATCCAATGATGTAACTCCAACAACCAGTCCATTGTGCTATTTCTCCAGCCCAATTTTCTCATCATTTATCTTACTCTATCTGTAGTTATTGTCCCATTCTTTGCCAAGAATATATTGGAAAAGAAAATATAAATTGAAATTTCAGTGTAAATCAGCATATCATTAAATCATATCCTAGCAACAAGAAAAGGACCCCAAACGAGATTGTGTTAGGAAGTCTGTGTTCCAGAATTATTGTAGCTAGTCACTATTACCACTCATTCCAAATTAAACAACCACCGGGAAGTTAGGAAAGATGAAGTGTAGAAGGAAGGAGCCATAGGAAAGAGATCCCAGTGACCAGAAATGAGAACTGGATTTGACAATTGTGAAGAAGTGAAATAAATTACAAACCTTAGAAATTCACATTTCATAAATGAAAAGTTGATTCATGCAGATTTTTTTCAAGGATTCCCTATGTCTCGGTCCCTAGATAAAATGTGCAAATTTTAACACATTTTGTGAGTTGCCATACCCAGATGGAAAACGCAGCCATCAGTCTTAAAAATATACCCCTCACCCTATTGTTTTTAATAAGAAATAACTTCCTCAGAATCACAAGATAAATTTCCTTTTTCTTAACATTGCGGGGGGGGGGTGTAAATACTGATTAATTTTTATGACTTAAACCATTTGCCTTTGTACTGTTAACTAATGTGGAAAATTCCCTCTTGTCATCATAAGATGCTTCTCTGGGCATCTGAATTCTTTGCTATTCTAACCTGTGCTTTTTTTTTTAACCCTGTTTCCTTAGCACCAACCATTGAGTTTGAAGAAGCTGCATACCAAGTTCGAGAACCCTCGGGGCCAGATGCCATGGCCATTCTCAACATCAAGGTCATTCGCAGAGGAGACCAAAACAGGACGTCCAAGGTTCGCTGCAGCACAAGAGACGGCTCTGCCCAGTCCGGTGTGGATTATTACCCGAAGAGTCGAGTGTTAAAGTTCAGTCCCGGTAACTGAATACCAGTCCCAATATATGGGGAGGGGCACATATCATATACTGGAATAAAGGAGTAAATAAAAAAAAATAAAAAGGGAAAATAGCGGAATAGGAAGTATTTACTCAGCATACATTGAGGTTTAGGGAAATCTTTAAATTTTAGTTAACAAACATGGCATGGGAGGATCGGAGAGCTCAAAGGGCTGGAACACTTGCACTGCATGCAGGAGGCCCAGATTTGATATCTGGCACTGCATGATCCCCTGAGCACTGTTCTGTAACCCTCTGAGCACCTCTGAGTATAATCTCAAAACAAGCAAAACCAAAAATGGCATGAGATGGGGTTGGGGGGGATGGATCTCTTTCTGAGAGTTTTATTTCATTTAAAAGGAATTTGTTTTCATTCGCCAATGATGCATTTGAGAAGGGACATTTGATTAAATCTTGATAGTTTTATGTGTGTGTCACTACTCTGATTCTATAAATTTTGATAGAACGCTGTGTGCTGGGTCACTCTGAGATTACTAGAATTCAAAAGGAGGGCACAGTCTCTGTTCAAATGGTCTGACACCTACTAGGAGAAAGACATTGTGTTAAGAAATTTCCAGGGAGGGTGGGAAAGGGAGGTAGACTGAGGATATCGGTGGTGGGGAATGTGCACTGGTGGAGGGATGGGTGTTTGATCATTGTGTGATTGCAACCCAAACATGAAAGCTTTTAACTATCTCATGGTGATTCAATAAAATTTTAAAAAAAGAAAAGAAAAGAAATTTCCAAAGTGAGGGAGGTAACCAGGGAGATAGCTGAGCACATGCTTTGATCCCTGGCATTGTGTGTTTACCCCAAGCACACCTGAGACAATCCCTGAGCACTGCCCAGGTGTGGCCCCAAATAAATGAGGTTTATCTTAGAGAGACTTTGGCTCCGAGTCAGCAGAAATGATACTGAAGTCACATGACCTGTTTAAGTGTCAGTTTTAATCATGTTAGGGGAGACATGAGCTAGTGAAGGGGTTCATTTTGTCCTAGATTTTGTTCATCGAGCTTTCCAGAACTGTGGAAGGCTGAAAGTCAGCTTGTAGATCTTGGTGTCATTTGTGACGGAGGCAGAAGCAGGCTAGTGTTCAAAAGACATTTCTGAGATGTCTTAGCAAGCTTCGGACAAAGAATGGCGCCCTCAGACACAAGGGATGTCTCTGTGGTATGTCTCGGCCCCCTAGATGCGAGAAGGCCTTTCACACGTGATGTGTTGCCGTGTGACGATGGGAGGATCTTTCTCCGCTGCTCAGTGTCTCCGTTTCAAGAGTCTTTACTTGTTCCATTTCCACATGAGGATTTGGAAAAAGATACCAGTATTTCTGCATAATCTTTGCAGATTTCTTGCTTTTTTTTTTTTCTGAAAGTTGGGGCATATTGCTATGCCACTGGTGAACACAGTGCTGCTCTGTTTGCTTTTGTTTATTTTGTTTGGGGGCCACACCTAGCAGTGCTGAGGGCTTACTCCTGACTCTGCACTCAGCAGTCACTCCTGGCAGACTCAAGGGACTATGTGGGGTCCTGGGAATTGAACCCAGGTTGGACCCATGCTAGGCCAGTGCCCTACTTACTTCACTATCTCACCAGTCCCTCTGCTTTTTGTTGTTGTTTGTTTTTTGGGTCACACCTGGTGATGCACAGGGGTTACTCCTGGCTCTGCACTCAGGAATCACCCCTGGCAGTACTCGAGGGACCATATGGGATGCTGGGAATTGAACTCGGGTAGGCCACGTGCAAGGCAAACGCCCTACCTGCTGTGCTATCACTCCAGCCCCTCTGTTTGCTTTTTAAGTGATGTGATGAACAGAATCATGCCACGCAACAATTACGTGATGAAAAATTACAAATCAGATTCTGAGTCCAAGACATGGGGTGTGACGATTATGCCTTGAGACACAGATGACTTTTTAGAAGCAGCTAGCCTACTTCTCGAAAGGAGAGAAAGAAGCCTTAGCGACTTAGCTACTGTGAGGGTATTTACCGCTTCAGAGGAAAATTATTCAGAAGACAAAGTAGCTTTTTCAGCCTCGAACCCTACCCCAGCAGGCAGGAAAAACCTGGTTGGCGCCTTTGAGCTCTTGCCATAGAGGAACTTATGCCTAAGTGTAAAAGGGTAAGACAATTTTTTTTAAAAACTCAGGGTGGAGCATATTTTGGATCATAGATTTTTATTACCACTAGCTGGTGTCGGGCAGGGGCCATTAATCCTCGTCCCGTGCTGAATAGTAAATCTGCAGTGCTGAGCCTCTCCTGCAGGTAGAATTTGGTCGATAAAACAGACTCCTCCTCACTGGAGATGGGGTTCCTGTGATTAGCAGCCACTGCATTTACAGAAAGCCTCTGTGAAGGAAGACCGTATTGCAACAGGAAGCCACTAGCTTGCCTAACGGGGTCTCTGTCTCTGTGTGTCCTTGTGAAGGCGTGGACCATATCTTCTTTAAAGTTGAGATTCTGTCCAATGAAGACCGGGAGTGGCATGAATCCTTCTCCCTAGTCCTTGGTCCAGATGACCCCGTGGAGGCAGTTCTCGGCGATGTGACCACGGCCACCGTGACGATTCTAGACCAGGAGGCAGCGGGGAGCCTGATACTGCCAGCACCACCCATTGTGAGTTACCTCGGCCTGAAGTTACTGCTTCTGTGTCTTAGTGGACAGCAGACAAAAGCTCGTGAGAGGTCGGATGGCTACTGTGGTTCTCAACCAGGAACAAGTTCCTTGCTTTCCTTCCTCCACCCCTGTCACCTCCAAGGGATTCCTAGCAATGCCTAGGGATGTACTTTTTTTAGTTGTCCCCACTGTTGCATAGAGGGGAATTAACACCTAGCAGGTAGAAGTCGGGGATGATGCTAAACATCCTTGCGTAGGGCCACACCAACAACTAAGAAATGTTTGACTCAAATGTCAATAATGCTAAAGGTGAGAGAGCCTGAATAAGACAGAATTATGCTGACACCTCAGTGTGATAAGGCCAAAAAGTAAGATACAACTCATCCTCTCATTTCTTTGGCGGGGGCTCCAGAGTAGATAGGGAGGACTCCCCACCCTCTGTTATTCTACGTACATGCCACGTGGGTAGGATTCAATGTGCAGAAATGCCATCCCATATTTCCCAGTTTGGTAATGGATGGTATGAATGCCCTTTCTTTCTCGTTGCCAGGAAGATGCCTAGAGAAATTTAAGCCCTAATCATGAAGCATCAGAGTAAATCTTCTAACTTAATCCTGGCTAAGCTCATATCGTAGAAGGGTCATTTCAGGATGACTCTGATTACTGTGGAAGAAACACGGTACCTTTATTTACCCTCATTTTGCCAGATAGGCCCCTACCTAGCATTAACAATTTAAGGCAACTTTTAAACAAGTAACTGTCATTTGTGATACAGAATTGGTACCAGTGTGCAGGACAATAAAAGTATTTCTCACATGACTGGGAGTGAGATTAATGAGATAATAAAAATTTTCGCTCAGGCAGGAGGATCTTCTCTACTACTAAATATCTGTCGCCTTTTTTCAGGAACACCCAGCAGTGGTATAAAAGCTTGTTAGTTCTTAGAGCAGAGAAGTGATCTCAGGGATCCTTGGTGAAGGGTGGGGAGGGGAGGCCGTCTCAGTTCTCTGACCCTCCCAGCCCCCAACTCTGGAGGAAGCTGAGTTCACTGCTTCTTTGCAGGTTGTCACGCTCGCTGACTATGACCACGTGGAAGAGGTCACCAAGGAAGGAGCCAAGAAATCCCCTTCCCCGGGCTACCCCCTGGTCTGTGTCACCCCCTGTGACCCCCACTTCCCCAAGTATGCGGTCATGAGGGAGCGCTGCCTCGAGGCTGGCATCAACCGCTCCTCCGTGCAGTTCAGCTGGGAAGTGGCTGCCCCCACAGACGGCAATGGGGCCCGGTCTCCTTTCGAGACCATCACTGACAACACACCGTTCACCAGCGTCAACCACATGGTAGGTCTGCAGAGCTAGGGCTGGGCGTGGAAGGGACACGTTGACGTGTACTGCTCAGACTCGTCCGTTTCCTCAAGTTTCCAGCATGGGCTTTGGAATAAACTAATTGACTCAGACAGTATTTCCATCCTTATGAATAAAGGAATGGGGCAAAGTTAAAAGAGAACTAGGTTAATAGGTCATCTGTTTATAAATCCTGATTTGGCCTATGTGAAGTGAAGAGGTACTTAGTCTCTCTAAAGCCTTAAGCTCTCGATCCACAAAATAATCGCTTTATCACTGATCAACTCAACGAGGTCATCGACAAATCTCATATAAAATGACTTGGGAGCTGGAGAGACAGTACAGCGGGTAGGGCGTTTATTTTGCATGTGACCAACCTGGGTTCGATCCCCAGCACCCTATATAGTCTCCTGAGCTCCATCTGAAGTGATCCAGGAGTGCAGAGCCAGGAGCAAGCCCTGAGCACCACTGGGTGTGCCCAAATATCAATAATAATAATAATAATAATAATATTTAAAATTTTTTACAGAGGCCGGGATATTGCTTAATGGTCAGAGGCACATGGCAGGCTCACTTAAGGGTGTGAATTTGAGCCCCCATGCCCCATAGCCCCCTAAGTACCACAGTTACAGCCCTGGTGGCTCCCAATAACACCAACCAAAATAGCACCACATCCCTGGGCTCAAGTTTTGAATTACCTGGACTGGTTGGTTATCATTGGAGTGGCCTCTGGGACCCCTCAACGTTGCTTGGGAGACCCCCAGAAAAAGATCTGTGTAAGTGACAAAGTAAGTCTAAGTCGAAGATTCTAGGTAGGTGCAATTAATAATGTCTTTCCAGAACTTTCCAGTCATCCCATACAGATTGGGATTAAACAGATGGCGGGAAGGAGATATCTCACAGGTTAGAGGGCATGCTTGGGGTGAAGGAGACTGGGGTTCAGTCTGGGCAAGAAACAGTTCCCCCGCAACAGAGCGATGCTCCCGCACTGTGCCAGGGGGAGCTCTTGAGCACCTCTGGGTGTCACTCCAAAACAAATTCCTTAAGGGCATGCACCAAAGTCTCTCCCACATTTATGTATCCCAAAGGAGTCAGCACATCGATAGCCCATGGTATGAACCAGTTATTAAACAAAAGACAGGCTGTGCCTTTGAGGGATCTACATTTTACAAAGCTCTGTGGGAAGCCCTAAACAGAGGTTCCGAATGTAGTGACTCCAAGAGAGAGGAAGCAGACCTTAGTGACTCTCTCTGCTCGATGCAGCACCCTTCTCTTCAGAGGAAGGTCTCAAAGCTCATCAGCATGATGCAGGGCACAGAGCAAGTCTGATTATCTTTGACTGGTCAGGTGACTGAATAATTTTGGAAACCAAAAGTTTCTTTTAGGCAGGCTTTTTTTCCATTTTTCTCTTCAATTTACAGTTGTCAATGGTCACTTGAGTGTTTCATGAGGGTGGGATAATAATGGTGGAATGCTGTTTGGACTGAGAGACTAGAGATAAAGAGGTCACCCTTTGTCCATTGTTTTTGGTGGACTTTGTTCAGAAAGACCAGAAGATCAGATCAAAGTAGCACTGTAGCTTGTCATCCCATTGCTCAAGTGGGCACCAGTAACATCTCCAATGTGAGACTTGCTGTTATTGTTTTTGGAATATCGAATACGCCACGGGTAGCTTGCCAGGCTCTGCCGAGCGGGCAGGATACTCTGGGTAGCTTGCCGGGGTCTCCCAGAGGAATGGAGGAATCGAACCCGGGTCGGCCACATGCAAGGCAAACACCCTACCTGCTGTGCTATCACTTCAGTCCCAGATCAAAGTACATAAATTTAAATTATTTTCTCTATTGTTAAAATTTTTATAGCAAAACGATAGCTTAACTTTCATAAGTATCTAATCCTCTGTTTGGTTTGATTTAAGCCAAATATACAGTTTCATCCGGCACCAAATTTATAGATTCATTTTATGTTTCAGTTTTTTTTTCTTGCAATGAATTAGTGACTCACACTCCTTACCCCACTTGCTTTGCATCTTTCTTCATTTCTTCAACTGCCTATTTAATACCATTGCATCACATGCATTTTTATAAGATGCCCCAACTCCCTTCTTAACTAAGTCCATGTATATAAATAAATAAAGTGTTGGCAGCTAATTAAAAATTGTAATGGAAAAAATCTTCTTTAATTTTTAATGAACTTCAGTGAAAATTGTTTTCGTGGGTAGAATTTATAAGTTTGCACGACTGCTTTGTGGGAGGTCCATGGCGCGCAGACCTACCAATTACTTTTTCTTTTTATGTACTTCCTTATGTGCATGCACATGTAACCCAAAGAATTCCAATGACCTCCTTTGACACTGCGTAGACTGTGTGAAACACTCTTATGGTTTCTGTATGTCTGGGAACATGAAAGAGTATAAAAAAGACTTCAAAGGTCCATAGGTAGCAGATGCCAAGTTCTCAGCTTCAAGTCTATGTGCTACTATAACTCTTGCAGAGTATGTGCTCATCAAAGCGGGACTGGGGTGGGAATAACACATTGAAAAGATGGAAAGAACTTCAGAAAAGAGAGAATCTTTCCTTTGTATCCTTGTACTATAACCTCCACAAGAGTCACTTGGAGTCTTGCTGGAAGGGGAAAAGCTAGCTGAGTGGTCCTTCTGTTGTACCTAATGCAAAGAATAATACTGTCACTCGTGTCCAAGAGTCCACTCTGGACTCTTGCGAAGAGCACATCTGCCCACTTGTTCTTTGTCTCATTGACTCCCTCACTGCTCATGCCTCATTCCTAGTTTCTGGTAGAAAGTAAGTACTTATGTGGTAAAACGGAGGATGGATGCATGGATGGACACATGAATGGGTAGATGAATACATGCATGGATGGATGGAGAAATGGATGCCAGATGGTAGATGCATAGTGGTTAGGGTGAGAGGGTGGGTGGTCTTCACAGATTGCTTTTTTACTAATACCCTGTGTCATGCCACCCAGAATATACGGTGTCAGGAGCTAGACCAGCCATAGGCACATGCCCGAGCTTCTTTCTTCTCTCTGCAGGTCCTGGATAGCATTTATTTCAGCCGGAGGTTCCATGTGCGTTGCGTGGCAAAGGCTGTGGACAAGGTGGGCCACGTGGGGACCCCCTTAAGGAGCAACATCGTGACCATCGGCACAGACAGTGCCATCTGCCACACCCCAGTGGTGGCTGGGACAGCAAGAGGCTTCCAGGCTCAGTCCTTCATTGCGACCTTGAAATACCTGGACGTCAAACACAAGGAGCATCCCAACAGGTCAGGCCAGCATGTCCCACGGGGAGAGAAGGAGCGAATCTCTGTCTGTCCTTGTGTTTCCTACTGGGAACAGACCAATGAATGATGCCTCAATGAGGAATGAGTGATGAGTGCAAAAATAGTAAAACTCTCTTCTAAGTTCCCTCAAGAACTGGCCCGTTGCCTAACTTCCTAGCCTCATATTGTCATCTTCGCTAGCTTGCCCACCCACAGAGAATCACATAGTAACTTCTGCAGGATCTTGAGCCCTTTTAGGTGGTACGTCTCTGCCCAGTTGCTGCTGACTCGGGCCTTCACTGCCCCCTTCCACTCAGTGTACGCCAATCCCCTTCTTCTATACCTAGCTCATGTTCTCTCAAGAACTTTTTCATCTTCCTCTCCATTTTAACTTGGGAGGCCCCCAGGGCTTCCACTTCCTCCAGCACCCACATATGTATCTCCTGGAACGTATCACCCCTTGTTCTATCTGTACCCTAGAGAGCAGGGCCCATGATTTCCTTGTCTCCACCTTGCACAGTGTTTCTTGGCACCGTGTTGGTACTCACCAGATATCTAACCAGCCAACAAGTAACCATACAATATCAACTGTTTTGTGATTTATTCTTTTTTTTTTTTTGCTTTTTGGGTCACACCTGGCAATGCACAGGGGTTGTTCCTGGCTCTGCACTCAGGAATTACCCCTGGTGGTGCTCAGGGGACCATGTGGGATGCTGGAAATCAAAACCGGGTTGGCCGGGTGCAAGGCAAATGCCCTACCCGCTGTGCTATCTCTCCAGCCCCAGTGATTTATTCTTGTTTGGGGGTCCCAGCCAGCGGTGCTGAGGGCTGGGCCTGGCTCTGTGCTTCCTGTGCTTTGGGTACCACATGATGCTGTGGATGGTACCAGGCCTCCTGGGTGTGAGTGTGGCGCCAGCACTTCCTGCTATCTCTCCTGCCCTGCAGACTATACCATGCTGGGCAGGTGGGATTTTATTTCCTTCCTAAAATACCATGATTTTGATAAAAAGTGGATACTTCCAATTTCACGTAGTGGACAAAGAATTCATATCTATCATAAGTTTTCCTTCAGCCCCTTTGTGTTTATGTTGTGCTTTGATAAAAAAACTGAGTTTGGGTAAAAGGATTTATTTGCATGCAGAAAATAAGATTGGAATATGGAGCCAAAAATATGCAAATCCTCCTTTTTTCCTAACAGTCAAGTTCAGTTGTTTGAAAGCACAATGAGAGAAGCGCCCAGGACGGTACTGATCTCTTCCTAGTAAGAGCCATTCTCTTCATCGCCTGAGGTTCTGCATCGTCTTTGAAATATGCGCCTTTGCTCTGAGAGACAAGCTGTAAAAACCCTAAAGACCTCCTCAATAAACATGCTGAAAATTTAAGCTTGTCCAATGGAAAAAAAAAATGCAGCCCATAAGTACAGTTCTGTTCTGTGTTGCAGTCTTGGCCAATATTTATTAAGCTCATATTTTATTTAGAATTATATACTGCATGCTCTGGAGAAACAAAAGAAGTGAAGGAAATGGTCCTTGTCCTCATAGTGGGAGGCAAGATAAACAGAGCCTGAAAACATACGTGAAATAGGACCCGATATAAATAAGTTACAGAGTTTCTGCATCCAGGCTCCGGAGCACTGAGGGACGTAGATCAAGAGCGGACGCCGCAGAGCTGAGCGTCACGTCCAGCGCAAAGTGCTGCGGAAACTTGAAAGAGGAGAGGGAAAACCGTTTTCAGCTGGGGAAAGACCAGAGCAGTGGGATATAATTTTATTCTAAGAGTTTCCCCGGAAGCCTTGGAATTTAAAAAGCTCAGTGATTATTTTTAAGTACAAATACTTTATATATATATATGTGTGTGTGTGTGTGTGTGTGTGTGTGTGTGTGTGTGTGTGTGTGTGTGTGTGTGTGTGTAACTGGAAAGAGTTCAGTGGTTAGGATGCTTGCCTTGCATGCCGGCTGACCCAAGTTCGATCCCCAGCATCCCATATGGTCCTCCAAGCACCTCCTGAGGGCAGAGGCAGGAGTAACTCCTGAGCATCTCTGGGTGTAACTCTAAAACAAACCAAAGAAAAAAGCATTTTCCCTAATCCCTCTCCTGCAACTGTCACTGAACAAACTGGTCTCTCAACTCCAGCACACTCGGGAACAAAACTTCCAGGAAAAGCAGAAGAAAGCTTGTTAGGCAATTTGTGGTGATGCTATCATTTCTTATGTAGAAAAAATAAACAAAGCCGTGACTCTTGACGGTTCTTGGTTCTGACTAGATGGTGTCTCGAGGGCGAAGCAGCTCCGCCTGCACACCCATTCCCTCTTGTTCAGAGAGAAATCCTCCGTGGAAAGCTGCAAAACGTCTCCGCATTCGTTAGGGAAGACAGCCCCGTGCGCAGGCACTGTGCCGTGGTCCCGGCGTCTTGCAGACAGATAAGCCTTTCTGCCCTTTCCCTCTAGAATCCACATCTCGGTGCAGATCCCACACCAGGACGGGATGCTGCCGCTCATCTCCACCATGCCTCTGCACAACTTGCACTTCCTGCTGTCCGAGTCCATCTACAGGCACCAGCACGTCTGCTCCAATCTCGTCACCGCCCGGGACCTGCGGGGCATCTCAGGTGAGAGGAAGTTTTCTGCTGGTTCTTCTAGTTCTTTTCAGTGCCGTGGCCCTGAGGGAGGAGGCTACGTGAAGCCTGCACTTGCTGTTTTCTGGTCCTCACAATCCATATGATGAGTGACTTTTTCTCTTAGCAAGCAACTAAACATGGGCAACTCAGACAATGAAGTAAATAGGAAGAAACAAAGATTTTGGAATCCAAGGTCTCCAAGCCAAATGTATGTGTGTGTATATATAAGTATATATATTATATGTATATATACACACATATATACATATATACACATATATGTATATATACATACATATAGCACTGTAGCACTGTCGTCCTGTTGTACATCAATTTGCTCGAGCGGGCACCAGTAACATCTCTATTGTGAAACTTGTTGTTACTGTTTTTGGCATATTAAACACACCACGGGTAGCTTGCCAGGCTCTGCCATGTGGGCAGGATACTCTTGGTAGTTTGCCGGGCTCTCCGAGAGGGGCGGAGGAATCAAACCCGGGTTGGCCGTGTGCAAGGCAAATGCCCTACCTGCTGTGCTATCTCTCCAGTCCATACATACATATATGCATATATATGTGCACAAAATGTATATACTAAATAAATAAAACCTTCAAATGGAAAACAATTGACAATTGGTACCCACCAAGGAAAAGGTAGTGCATGGACATTTTTCAAGTACTTACCATGGTCACGTTTAATTCTTTTGTCCCATTTACTAAGCATGTTTGGACCCACACTCTAAAATCCATGATCGGGGTCAAAGAGATAGTACAGCATGTAAGAATCCTGTCTATTTACCATGCCGCTTGATGGGGTAAGGGGATAGGACAGGGAGGGGACCACGTCTATGATGGTGCTAAAAGGCATGAAGTGTCATCCATGAAGCCCTGTCAATAACAATACTGTAAATCACACTGTAAAAATGTGCATTAAAAAAAAGTCCTCTGTCAGAAGCGGACAGGTGGGTGGGAGGCAAATTGGTGGTGGCAGTGGGGGTAGGGGGAGATGTGGGGGTCCTTGGTGGAGGGAAGTAGGCACTGGTGAAGGGATTGGTGTTGAAACATTGCATACCTAAAACCCAATCGTGAAGAACTTTGTCATTTCGTGGTGACTAAATAAGAAATGTCATTAAGAAAGAGAAGCTCCTCTATGTCCATTTGCCTTAGCCACTGCGAAGGTAAGGAGCCTGCCGTGCATGCTGTTGATCCAGGTTCGATCCCTGGCACCACATATGATCCACTGATCACCACCAGGAGTGGTCCCTCAGTGCAGAGCCAGGCATGAGCCCTGAGCACAGCCAGGTGTGGTCCCAAACTGAAGAGAATAAATGAGAGATAAAAATAAGACCCATGATCACCACAGCTTTTGAAAGCTACCGTGTAGATGTTATGGGCCTGGGGCGGGTACTCCAGGAGGAAGAGAAGGGGAGATGGAGGTTGGGATGCTAAATGTTTACTAGAGAGCCACATCATTTAAAGGGCAAGAGAAGAGGCACGATTGGGCCGAGGAAGAACTGCAAAGCATCAACCACTGACTCTAGCGGTCTCTGGAAGAGAGCCCATCCTCCAGAGCAGGAGGGCCTTCCTGCTCTTGCCCGAGCAAGGACACACTCTGTAACAGCGCTGCCCTGCAGAGAACCCAGCACAGCAGCAGCTGACAGCTGAGGTCTGCATCTCTGCTCAGACATCCCACCTGCTCGGCGGCCCCGTCCGTTTTCCTCTACCTTAGCCACACACAATGCATGTGCATCTCCTCCCTCCGTCACTGATGAACCACCGAATGGTGTTTTTCAAGACAGGGGAGCCTTCATAAGCTCTTTCATATTCATTAGGCATCACTTGGGGGTCGCGATGGTCTTTATACAATAGAAATCGAGTGTAAATTATTTTGCAAATCATTGAGCTGCGCATGAAAGTTTAATTGTTTCGCAGGCAGTGCTAGGGAAGGCAACATGCCATGCTTGGGAGCTGAAGGTTTCACCTCTTCTTATTTAAACACAATTCGTTCACACACGTTCATTCGGATCCTAGAATTTGAGGAGCCAGGGCTGGGGGCTGATGTCAGACGTTTAAGAAATGTATCAACTCTTTCGGGCACACTACAGCTACTGTTAGTATTGCAAAAAACCTTCGCCCTAACATACTAAATCGCATCTATATTCCACTCTCTCTGCTGCTTAAAGGTCTCCCTTCATTTAGAACAGTTCACTTGCTTGGCAGCGTTAGATCCAGTAATTTTTGCCTGTAACCGGGGAGGTTTCGTCAAGCATCATTAGTGAGTTATTTACTCATTAACACAAAATTAGGACTTTTTCCCCAAGAGAGAAGAGACCACGGGAGGGAGGGGTAGAAATCAGATGTTTGATTGCGAACATTTTATAGAAGATTTTTTTTAATATCTCTCTTAACAAAATAATTCATCAGCAAAGTACCCACACAGCAAACCCATTGCCTCGAGAACTAATTGCAAAGGAGACACCCAGGTTCCCCAGGGGGATGGGCAAAACTGGGCTATATTTTCTTTATTTTGAGATCCCCAGACTCCTGAGCACTGGCTCCTTCGTGGATGGTACTGTTGGTTATTCTCTTCTTTCAAGTTCCTGCAGGCTCTCTGGGGAGTCCACGAGGCCAGGCTCTGTTTAACTCATGTCCACGGGCAGTATCTGAATTTCCCTGGCCATCTGCGGGGCGGGAACCCCACACGGCTACACAATTCATGGGTGGATTGTGGAGATCAAAACAACCACGAGATACCACCTCACACCACAGAGACTAGCACACATCCAAAAGAACAAAAGCAACTGCTGTTGGAGAGGATGTGGGGAGAAAGGGACCCTTCTACACTGCTGGTGGAAATGCCGACTTAGTTCAGCCCTTTTGGAAAACAATATGGACGATTCTCAAAAAATAAGATATTGAGCTCCCATTTGACCCAGCAATACCACTGCTGGGAATATATCCCAGAAAAGCCAAAAAGTATAGTCGAAATGACATCTGCACTTATATGTTCATCGCAGCACTGTTTACAATAGCCAGAATCTGGAAAAAACCCGAGTGCCCTAGAACAGATGACTGGTTGGAGTCAAAGCTCCATCCGCAGCAGGACACGGCCCCACACCCAGCCCTGTGGACGGGGACAGGCATCCAAGGCGAGCCCGGCAGGCCACTCACGGTTCCTTGTTCCTTCTGCCCCCTGCAGAGGCAGGATTTCTGGATGACCGGGTCTACGACAGCACCGCGCTCGGCCCTGGCTATGACCGCCCCTTCCAGTTTGACCCCAGCGTGCGCGAGTCGAAGTCCATCCAGCTCTACAAACACCTGAACCTGAAGAGCTGCGTGTGGACCTTTGACGCCTACTACGATATGACGGAGCTGATAGATGTCTGTGGGGGCTCTGTCACCGCCGATTTCCAGGTGGGTGCCCGGCTGGGCTCTGGGCCGCGGGCACTTGCGTGCCACATGGGATCTCACTTGTTTCCTGAGCCCTGTATGGAGCTCATTGGAACAGGTGCTTCTGGGAGTGAGCCAGCAGAGAAGGGGGGTGGTCTTCTCTCGGGGTTTTACACACAGAAGATCTCAGTGCAACCAGGGCTAGAGAGACCCCCTCCCATCCCTCACAAAGTCCTCGATTCTGTCATTTAAACATGAATGTGGGAAATGTTTTTTGTTGTTGTTGTTGCTTGTTTTTTGTTTTTTTTGTTTTTTGCTTTTTGGGTCACACCTGGCAATGCACAGGGGTTACTCCTGGCTCTGCACTCAGGAATCACCCCTGGCGGTGCTCAGGGGACCATATGGGATGCTGGAAATCGAACCCAGGTCAGCTGTTGCAAGGCAAATGCCTTACCTGTTGTACTATCGCTCCAGCCCTGAGAAAATTGTTTTAAAACACTTTGATGTTATATCTATTCCAAACCGAAAATATTTGCCAAAAATAAGAAACTTTTTGATAGGTCACTAACTGTTAGTGACAATGGGAGTTTTTAATAATAAGAAATCAGACTCATAGGAGGGAATTATTGATATCAGTGTAGGCTACTGTGTCCTCAAGGAAAAGGTGAGTCTCAAACACGTTTGTCTCATGTTGATCAGCTATCTCAAGGACTCAGAATCAGACTGCGGAGGGTTTTTATTTAAAATGAGCTTTGACCACATCTAGGGAGGGGATATGGGAGAGGCCTATTGAATTATTCTGGGAAATCTCTGATCAAAACTGGGTTGATTCTCTTGACAACACCCTTCTGCCAATTAACCCTTATTTTGTGTGCTCTACTGCCCCCTGCTGCCTAGAATGTTCAGGTTCTTCAGCATTCTTCGGTTTCTCTGGATTTCCGTGGTTGCATAAGCCCAAATTCAAGTCAGAAATGCAAAAGTAAATTATTGGCTTCTTTGCTCCCTCAAAAAAAGGTTAATATTCCCGGGTCTGGAATAATTAATAGTACAGAAGTTTGGGCACTTGCCTTGGGTTAATGATCCTTGGGCTAATGATCCCCAGGACCCCATATGGTGCCCCGAACCCTGCCAGGAGTAAGCCTAAGAACCCTCAGGTTCCCCCTATACCCCACAAATAAATAAAGATAAATAGATAAATAAATCTTAATACTAAATCCATTCCCCACTCACCCAGACATGGCATCAACGTGAAAGCTTCTAATCATAATTTACCTTTCCATCCATCTATTGCCCATTGAATAGTGAATTTTTTTTAAAGTTATTGAGCCAAATAAATATAAGTCAGAGGTTTTCTTTTGAAATATTAGCAATAAGAGGTCTGTATCAGAATACTGCTCCATAGTTGGAAGCCTGCCTCATGAGCTGGGGGTAAAGGCAGCTGGGATAGAGAAGGGGTCACTAAGTCAGTGATGGTTGGAGGGGTCACTCTGGATGGGAGGTGTGTGCTGAAAGTAGATAAAGGACCAAATGTGATGGCCTCTCAGTATCTGTATTGCAAGCCATAATACTTAAAAGTAGAGAGAGAGTATGGGGGGAAATTGTCTGCCATAGAGGCAGGGGGAGGGTTGGGAAGGAGGTGGGGGGATACTGGGGCCATTGGTGGTGGAGAATGTGCACTGGTGGAGGGATGGGTGTTTGATGACTGAAACTTAAACATGAAAGCTTTATAACTATCTCACGGTGATTCAATAAAAATCAATAAAATAAAATAAAAACCTGCCCCAGAAAACAAACCAAAAAAGGTTCATAAGCAAAAACATAGTAATATAACACCAATAAAATAATATGAACTTCAAGGAAAAAATGAGGTCTGTACCCTGAAGAATGATGCCTTTTTAAAATTATATCAGCAAACCGTTCTATGAGCTGGGAACCCTCCAGCCCTCCAAATACTGACAACTCTGAGCGGAATGTGAGTAAGTTTCCAAGATACAGTGACCTAATCCCATGGTCTCGGGGACTCCAGCGTCCTAGTTAGCTGAACGTTTGTACCCAGGACCTGTATCAACACCTGCTCCCGGCTAGAGCTGATTCCGACTCTCCCAGTGGCCCCAAGACAGACCCATCGGTGAGGGATTCTATGCCTAGGGCGGGTCCCATGTTCGCTGGGCGCCTCCTCTGGGAAAGGCGTGAAGCTTTACAGTCTCAGTGAAGGCAGAACTGCTTCAAGGCATCCTCAGGGTCGTTCAAGCGACCCTCAGAAAGCCTCGCCAGGTCAGCCCATCTCACAAAGCATCTCAGCCGCTCCTATCTTGCTATTTCTCTTTTTCGTTGCTATAGCTCCTTCACTGCATAGAAAACTCCACAAAGAACCTAAAGGCAATTATGTGTGGTGCCTGAGGGAGGGTCCCCGGGGCTGAGGGTCCCCGTGTCCAACACAGTCATGAACCCTTGATTCACAGTTACTGACTGAATGAGTGAAATTTGAACCCAGCTGTGCTGGTTAGATGCTGTTTCATCCCGAGGGAAGAAATAACCCTCTCTGGGCACGCTGTTGCTTGGCAGGTGCGAGATTCAGCCCAGTCCTTCCTGACGGTGCACGTGCCCCTGTATGTGTCCTACATCTACGTGACGGCCCCCAGGGGCTGGGCTTCCTTGGAGCACCACACAGAGATGGAGTTCTCCTTCTTCTATGACACGGTTCTCTGGAGAACAGGTAAGAGATCTACGGTGTTCCTGTCCCCCCACCCCGTACCCGTAAGCTCAAATCGGATTAAAATAAAAATTAGGTGGTGGCTTGTCACAGTGGCTGCCTTCGTCTTGTGCCATGCATGCACCCAAAAGAAAGCCACCTCTGGTGGGAATGACGACTAGCTCAGCCCTTTTGGAAAACAATATGGACGATTCTCAAAAAACTAGAGGTTGAGCTCCCATTTGACCCAGCAATACCACTGCTGGGAATATATCCCAGAGGAGCAAAAAAGTATAGTCGAAATGACATCTGCACTTATATGTTCATTGCAGCACTGTTTGCAATAGCCAGAATCTGGAAAAAACCCGAGTGCCCTAGAACAGATGACTGGTTGAAGAAACTTTGGTACATCTATACAATGGAATACTATGCAGCTGTTAGAAAAAATGAGGTCATGACGTTTGCATATAAGTGGATCAGCATGGAAAGTATCATGCTAAGTGAAATGAGTCAGAAAGAGAGAGAGAGACATAGAAAGATTGCACTCATCTGTGGAATATAGAATAATAGACTAGGAGTCTAACACCCAAGAATAGTAGAAATAAGTACTAGGAGGTTGACTCCATGGCTTGGAGGCTGGTCTCTCATTCTGGGTAACTCAGGGAAGGGACCACCAAGTAAAATGTGGTCGGAGGTCATGCGGGGGAGGGGTGGCGCATGCCGAATATAGACTAGAGAATGAACACAATGGCCACTCAACACCTTTATTGCAAACCACAACACCTAATCAGAGAGAGAGAACAAAAGGGAATGCCCTGCCACAGTGGCAGGGTGGGGTGGGGGGAGACGGGACTGGGGAGGGTGGGAGGGATGCTGGGTTTACTGGTGGTGGAGAATGGGCACTGGTGAAGGGATGGGTTCCAGAACTTTGTATGGGGGAAACAGAGCACAAAAAAGTATAAATCTATAACTGTACCCTCACGGTGATTCACTAATTAAAAATTTAAAAAAATAAATTAAACAAACAAACAAAAAAAAACCAAAAGAAAGCCACCTCAGGTCTGCAAAGATGCGATTCTGGGAAAAGGATCACACCATGCATGTGGGTGCCATGATGCCTGCAGGGATGCAGAAGGCAGTCCAGATCACCGGGGGTCTAGGACAGAAGGTGGCCAGTTAGATGGCTCCTGTGCTTCCCGGTAGGGACCAGAATATAGATTCTCTAGGGATAATTATTTCCTCCTAGTTAAAATTGGTGAAGCGCTAGTGCAAGGGTTAAGGTCCTCGCCTTGCATGCAGCTGACCCTGGTTCAGTTCCTGACACTGAGTGCAGTTTCCCAAGTACCGCCAGGTCTGCTCTGGGGCTATGAGATGGCTCAGCAATGGACCAGTGGAACACTTGTCTTGCATGTGTGATCCCTGGCACTGCAAAATTTTTTACTAAATGGTGTGATTCATGTTGTGTAAGGTGCAAGAGGTCTTCGAGTCAGATCCCGGGAAATGGAAAAATGTGCCCATGGCAAGGATGCTCGGTTGGTTCTTTGGCCTGGTGTTTGCCCTTTTGTTTCAGTCTTCAGTGTAAGGATTTTAATTCTACTGTTTCATTCCAGGATGCATTGCTGTTCTTTTTTAAACAATTAGAGTAACAGTGCGAGGGCTGAAGCATTAACACAATGGGTAGGCGCTTGTTTTGCACAGGGATGACCCGGTTCACTCCCCAACACTCAGCATGGGCCCCTGAGCCCACCAGGAGTGATCCCTGAGCACAGAGCCAGGAGTAAGCCCTGACCACCGCCAACAATGGCTAAAAAAATCTAATTCCACCTTTTGCTACAAATTTGTCCCTTTTACCTGATCCACCCACTTCCTCAACTCCCCTTCCTTCTGATTACCACTAACTGATATTATAGTCTAAAAGTTCTTTTTTGTTTCATTTAGTATATCAACATGTTTATTTTTCTCTATGTGCTATTTGTGAGGAAAATCATAGCTGTTTGTCTCTCTTCATCTGACTTATGTCAATGAACATGAGACCTTCAAAGTCCATCCAAATTTTGCATCTGGCACTGACAGAGTTTCTAGAATGCTCCTCGAGCCCCCATTCCCCACACACCCCTTTGTCTCCGTTGGTGCTGTGAGAGGGGGCCCCCACGGTGGCGGATTTGGTGTCAGTCCCTCAGCTGATGCCACTTCCTGTGTGCCCCACCTCCTCCACCACCCCTTAGAGATCCTAATTTTGTTCCCTCCATTCACTCCAGTGGGTCTTAGTTGCTTCTTTTCCCTTTTTCATTTCCATGTACTTTACACATTGCCCCAAACTCACATCTCTTTGCTGCTCCTTCTTCCGCTTTTCTGCTGTAACAGTGATTTACTTGATCTGAAGCGAAGGTTCTAAAAGGCTGTCAGAGAGCCAGAAGCCACTTATCTTGCCAGCAGCTGACCCCTGTTCAATTCCCTGGCGCATCTTCGGTCCCCTGGACGGAAAGCCAGGAGGAGCCCTGGGCACAACTTGGGTGTGACAAAGAACCAATCTATCTATCAATAAAATGGTAACAGTTTTCTATACGGAGGGCCTCATTTCTCATAATATAAAATAAGATGCTTTCTTATATAAATGGCTTAAGCTCACATTATTTATTCATTTTTGTATTCCTCGTAGGAAGATAATCTCAAAGTTTTCTACTCTGTGTCTGGCCTTGGAGCTTTAGAAGGTTTTGTTCATTTTATTTTTACGCCACCTGTGGGGATCCCTTCATTTATTGATACTGAATTTACTGGATGCTGTGGCTGCAGTTGCCCTGATTAAAGCCGCAGTCTGCTCTGCTGTATTTATCTGACTTTTTACAAGCTAACTTCACTCTCCTCTGGCTTGGATACTAAATGCAGCCACCAAGGCTTTTTGTTTATGCTTCTATTAAGTCCTGAGAGGTGTCCTGGTAGGAGAAGAAAACACAGTATGAAGTAAAGGTGTTGAAATCACTTTCTGATATAAAAATTGACAGTAAGAAGCATTTGGGAAGGGGAATTTCCCAAGCGGTGTTCGGGGACCACGGGGTCCATACCAGTTAATACTGGTTAATACGGGTTAATACCCATATTAAGGGGGCCACAGTGCTGGGGGTGAAAATCGGGTCACACAGGTCACACAGACCTGTGGGCCTGAGCTGTCTCAGACCCTGCCTGAGACTTTTTGTTTTTCGGCCTGGGGATCTGGGCACAGGGCCTTGGGCCACACCTGCAGTGCTCAGGGGCGACTCCTTGGCCCTGTCTGCGTAGTCCTTGGCTCTCTCTTTAGGAGCCACTCCTGGTGGGGCTTGGAGGACCATATGTGGTGCCAGTGATCAAACCAGGGTCAGCTGCATGCGTAGCAAGCAGACTAAGTGTAACCCTGCACTGTCTCTCTGGCATACAAAATTTTTGAGTGATTTTTTTTGTTTTTGTTTTTTGGGTCACATGGGCAATGCTCACGGGTTAGTCCTGGCTCTGCACTCAGGAGTCACTCCTGGCGTTGCTCGGGGGACCAGATGGGATGGCGGGGACCAAACCCGGGTTGTCCATGTGCAAGGCAAATACCCTACCTGCTGGACTATTACTGCGGCCCCATGATTTTTAACTATAAATCTGTACTAAGTGGGACACACAGGGATACAAGGTTATGTCAAGGAAGATGGAACTGTGACAAAGAACTAAGTTGAGTTGAACTGACATGCAATGTGATTAGCCCATATCTCTAAATAGCCTCTGTGTTCATATGGTTACATAAATCTTTCTCAGATTGCGTTCAAGCAAACATGCAGATTAGGGTAACACTCATTGCTTCTCATGTATAGGGTCCTGGGTGCAGCCCTAGCACCCTCCAAATTTTTTTTTAATGTTTAGATGTTATTTTGATGTTTTGTTTGTTTGACTTTTAAGGGTTTTGGTCTATACCCAGTGATGCTTAATGATTAGTCCTGGCTCTGTGCTCAGGAATTACTCCCGGCAAGTTTGGGCAACCATTTGGGGTCCTGGGGATAAAACCCAGGTGGCCGTGTGCAAGGCAAATGCCCTATTCACAGTGCTCTCTCTCCAGTGTCATTTTAAGAAGTACCTGGAGTAACTCACTCCAGGTGTAGTGTGTAGCTACGTAGGTGTAGACCTCTTTGCCTGATGTGGACGTTTGGTTTGTGGTCCCCTGCAGGAATCCAGACAGACAGTGTGCTGTCTGCAAGGCTTCAGATCATCAGGATCTACATTCGAGAGGATGGCCGGCTTGTCATCGAATTCAAAACCCACGCCAAATTCAGAGGTAATGCCAATGTTATTTTCCCCAAAGGTTTTTATTAAAAATATGACAATTATCAAAAGAAGTCTAAGTAATAGAACAATGAAAAGCAAAGTCAAAGTTAATTTTTGGTATATATGCACACGCATACCCAGTATTTGGGGATTATTTAAAAGCAAGTTGCATCTTTGTGTTACTTGAAATACTTATGTAGACATTCTTTTGGGGAAAAAAGACATTTTCTTATATATCACAAACACACAATCATACCCAAGATTTTAACACTAAGGCAATTAAATCCAGCCTCTATTCTTATTTCTTACAAATGACTTTTATATTTTTTATAATTGCATACATTTATTTTTATCAGTTTATATTAAAGGAGGTGGGTCCATGATTGATTGTTATACCTAGTATTTTCAAATCTAGAATAGTCTACCTACTTTCATGTATTTGAGACATTATATTACAACAGTTTTAAAGAGTAGGGGTGTCTTGCTGGAGGATTTTACATATTTATTGAGGTTTCCAATTGTTCCTTCCATCAGGGACTTGAGTAGCCCTAAGTGAGATTTATTTGATCCAAAATTGATATTTTTATTTGTAAACTGCGAGATGATATATTTCTAAAAAACACGTTGGCTATAAAATGCAAGGCATATGTGATGTTCATTGTCACCTACTGACTCCTGAAATTGTGACTGTACTCATTGGCACCCTTTCCACGAGGTATATTTCTATGATTTCTAAGCATATTTGACCACAGTGAGCCCTGTCAGCTGGAAGTTAGACTGGGGTGAGATATTATGTTGTCCCAATTGGTGTGGACACATTCTACGGGGTGGCAGGGTAAGTCCAGCCTTAGTCATTTGATATTCGAGTCTCAATTCTGTTCTAAGACTCTTGTAGGGGATTCTCCACAAGTATAATAAAATCACAGAGTCGCATGTTTCCCCCGGAACAGGACAGTTTGTGATGGAGCACCATACCCTCCCCGATGTGAAGTCCTTCATACTGACTCCAGACCACCTCGGAGGCATTGAGTTTGACCTGCAGCTCCTCTGGAGTGCTCAGACTTTTGACTCCCCGTATCAACTCTGGAGAGCCACAAGCTCTTACAACAGGTGAATACACGTGGAGGTTTCTTTTTTCTTTTTGGGTCACACCCACAGATGCTCAGGGGTGACTCTTGGCTCTACATTCAGGAGTTACCCGTGGCGGTGCTCAGGGGACCATTTGGGATGCTGGGAATCGAACACAGGTCGGCGGCGTGCAAGGAAAATGCCCTACCCACTGTGCTATCGCTCCAGCCCCTACACATGGAGTTTTAGAGTGGATCAGAAATGGATTCTGTTTCTGTCAGCTTAGAATACAGAGCTTCTCCTCCCCCCGCAAAGGCTGCATTTTATTCCCAAAAGGGGGGTTGAGGGCTGGAGAGACAGTACAGCAGGTACAGCACTTCACTTGCGCATTGATTCCTGGCGTTATGTATGGGCTTCCCGCACCATGAGAAGTAACCCCCTGTGCGCAGGGTCAGGAGTGATCCCTGAGCACAGACACAGAAGTAAGTCCTGAGCACTGCTGGGTATGGCCCCAAAAACAAATAAATAAAAGTAAATAAAAAGGGGGATTGATAGAAACAATTTTACCAAATAGAAAAAGGAACAAAATAACTCAGATTAGCTCCAGAGTGATAAGTCAGGAAGTGTTCACCCTTATTCTAAGGCTAAGATTAGGCCAGATATCTCATGATTGTCATTCCCATCCACTGGCTGGAAAGGAATCAAATGCAGCACCCACCTGCAAAGGAACCTGGGAAATGTGAACAACTATTTAGTAAAACTTAAAAATGTCGTTTCAGTAATTGCACAAGGGCCAAACCGAGATATCTGGTTACTTCGTCCAGCTGCCACTTCTTATGGTTCACTAGCCTACATATAACTAACAAAATTTATTCCTCTCCCAGTCTAATATAAGATTATGTAAAATAGGGATTAGAGAAATCCAATAAAATACTTATTTGTAAAGGAGAAAGAATAGAAAGGAGAAAGAATAGAAAGGACAAAGTGAAAACTATTACCATAAAAAAAATAACAAAACAATCAGGATTTTCATAACCATTACTTCTATTTTATAAGTCACTAACACTAAATTAAGATATACTTTTAGCATGAAAATCTTGTTCCAGCTTTACAGATTTTGTTAAGATTTATGTTCAGAAGGTTTTCAGTGATAAATTTTTGGTCTTATTTCGGGTGTGTTTGGGTTATAATTATTTCTTTGAAATAGATTTTATAATAAGATGGTCTTGAAGGATTGCTTCTTGGAACCTCATGAGCTTTCGCGGGTACTTTTGACCCTATCTATGAGCAGTGAAGCTGGCCTCCTGGGGTTCTTTGGGACTCCCCACTGCTTGCCTGATGGAGTCCAGACTCTATTGAAGGCCCCTCTCCTCTCTGGCCTCCCCTCAGACCCGGCTATTAAATGCCTCCCATCCCAGAACCCACTGCCACATCCTCACATGGTGTCTTTACAATTCTTTTTGCCTTTTCTGCTCTTTCCCTCTTGAGGAACTGGAACTCAAAGCGCCAGCTCCAGTGATGATCCCTGACCAGACTCCCCCTGGCTCTCTCCAGAGTGGGAGGAGTTCACTCTTCCTCATTCCCACTCTGTTCAGCTTCCACTGTGACACAGTTCCAGGCTTACCATTGTGTCCCATTTTCCACCTGGTTGTAAGCTCCCCCAGGATTCACGGTAAAATATTCATCGTGAATCATAAAGTGGTGGTTTGATGAAGTAGGTCCTCTAGGACCTTATGTTTGGGCTGTAGCACTGTAGCATTGTCATCCCATTGTTCATCGATTTGCTCAAGTGGGCACCAGTAACATCTCCATTGTGAGACTTGTTGTTACTGTTTTGGCTTATTGAATATGCCACGGGTAACTTGCCAGGCTCTGCCGTACGGGCGGGATACTCTCAGTAGCTTGCCGTACTCTCCGAAAGGGACGGAGGAATTGAACACAGGTGTGCAAGTCAAACACCCTACCCACTGTGCTATTGCTCCAGTCCAGGGAATAAAATAACTTCAGTAGATGGGTGAAGAACACCCAGAACTTGATGATTTGAGCGGAACTCAGAAACCATTCAGGGAAGAGCCCTGTCAGTACTTCCAATCTTACTCCCCTTCCCTGACAGTGTGTGTGATATGGACAGTGTCTGGTTTTTAGAAAGGAAGGAGAAGAATTACACATTAAAGACCCGTGCTTTCAGCTGCGTTGGCATATTCACAGGTTTAGTGAGAAAATCCACCTTAAATGCGTTGAGGAGGAGAACAGAAAAGCAGGCTGGGGAGACTGCAATTTGTCCTACCTTCGATGGTCCAACCGGTACTGATGAGTCAGGATAGGCCCTGGGGATTTGGAACATATTGGTGAACAAAACAAAGACCCCCTTCACATCACCCCTGTGGAAGAGAACACAACCCACCAGACATCATAAATGTGTACGGCACATCAGGAGGTGGCGTGCTCGGTGGAAAGATAAAGGGATAAAGTAGGGCAAGTGAGACTGGGATTACAGGACATTGTCATTTTAATTAGGCTGCTCAGAGTTATGACGGAGGCACCTTTGAACAGAGACTTCAGGAGAGGAGGAGCTTGCTGCAGATGATTCTGCAAAATTCCTGGTGGCTGGGAGCATAAGGAACCCCTGAGACTAACGTACAGTGAGCAGGGAGAAAGGAAGGGGGCTTAGGCCAAAGAAATGGAGAGGGCAGTAGAGCCTCCTGGTCAGCCAGTGTCGGGGTAGGGATTTTTACTCCAGTGAAACGTGGGCCTCTGCAGGTGGCCTGGAAAGCAATCTTGAGCAGAAAAGTCAGAGAACTGTGGATTTTTGAATGCCAAGGGTCAGGCGTGAACAATTCAGCCTGATGAAATCTAGTGACCTCCTACGTGTTAGTTCTCATGACATTTGAGGACGTTGTAAGGGTCTCCAGCAGAGCCTGGCAAGCTACCCGTAGCATATTCTCTATGCCCAAAACAGTAACAATAAGTCTCACAATGGTGGGCTGGAGCGATAGCACAGCGATTGGGCATTCGCCTTCACGTGGCCGACCCGGGTTCGATTTCTCCGCCCCTCTCAAAGAGCCTGGCAAGCTACCGAGAGCATTGAGCCTGAGTGGCAGAGCCTGGCAAGCTACCCGTGCGTATTGGATATGCCAAAAACAGTAACAATAAGTCTCTCAATGAGAAACGTTACTGGTGCCCGCTCGAACAAATCGATGAGCAACGGGATGACAGTGAACAGTGAACTGGTGCCCACTCAAGCATATCGATGAGCAACGGGATGACAGTGACAGTGACAGTAAAGGTCTCGTTTCCTGCAGTTTAAACTTTGAGGGAAGATAGGTCCCAGGAAAGAAAGCTCCGGATGAAAGAGTTGCAGGTTTTCCCAAAGGGTCTTCGGGCCCGAGCTCTTAGCTGTAGGCCTGCTTGCCTTGTGTCCCAACTTCAACCCGGGAGGAGACCAAGCGACGTTCAGGTCCAATTTGTTCCCTGTTTCTATCCAGGCCTGTTCTGCTCAGCGGACCCCAGGAGGAACCACCCACCTTGTTTGTTTCTTTATTTTTGCCGAATCTTTGTTCACACTTTCCTAACTGGTAGACATAAATAGTATAAAAGGAACAGTCGCGCCCCGAGCCCAGAGGATACGGGCACTGTTGGCTCAGTCGTGATAATTAAGATTCACAATCCTGCCTCTCCATTCAATGGATGGCAGCCTCCCAAAGCTCATAAGTATCTTCCGGAAGCTTCTGGAAACCTGGCTGCTTTCCAGGCCACCTACAGGGCTGTGGCTGCTCCTTGGTGACAGTGTGGGAAATAAAATAGGTGAGGGGGCAGCTTGCACGCCCCGTGTCAGCTCACCCCTGGGGAGTGATATCACTCTTCAGCCGGGCACAGGCGGAGGCTGCAGGCCTTGAGAGGGGGCCTCGAGCTACATGATGGGACGAGGGTCAGGGTCATCTCTCTGCAGGGGCACACGGAACCCCCAGGCATTTGCTGCCTCTTCTGTCAGAGCATCACAGTCACAGCTTAGGAAATACAAGCTCTGACAGCTGAGAAGGCACTGAACGGTGTCCGTAGACAAGAACCAGAGATTGTCAAACAGTGCTCATAGAGGACTAATGGAAATGGCTGGTTATTTTATTTTATTTTATTTTATTTTTTCATGGAATACTAAAGGAATGGCAAGTTACGTTTTGTCTTCACCAAAGCCCTTTAGGGTTTTTATAGACTGTACTTTTCTCAGCTTTTTTTTTTTTTTCACAAAAATAACTCGAAAGTAGCTCTATTTAACACCTCTGGCAAATACTCTGAAAGTTAGAATAATCAGGGGTGCACCCTGAAAATTGTGTTTTTGGCCTTGTAAAGTTCTCGAATGCAGGGCACAGACCCTCTGAAAAGCGGCTAACGAAGTCAGTGTGTTTCGGGGGAAGTAAAGAACCGCGAACATCCCCTCTGACCACAGTCTGCTCTGCATGCTTGCAGGAAGGATTACTCCGGGGAGTACACCATATACCTCATCCCCTGCACCGTGCAGCCCACCCAGCCCTGGATAGACCCCGGAGAGAAGCCTCTGGCCTGTACCGCACACGCCCCAGAAAGGTAGGGAGATACAGATCCCCATTGTTCAGGAATTTGTGACTCACTAAAATATGCCTGTGACTCCAGTATCATCTCTCCTGGTGCTCTCAGAGTCATTCACACATGTCCAAGGTAAGTATGGGGTGTGCGCATGCCCAGTGGAGGTCTGACAGCTTGGCCCTCTGCCCACTGAGTTCTGTCAACTCACATTCTGTCACAAGTACCTTTTTCAGGATTTATATGGTATGCTGTTTAAAAGACGTTTGCACTATCTACTGAATAGTTTGATGTGCAGGGGGCTGGAGCAATAGCACAGAGGGTAGGGCATTTGCCTTGCACGTAGCCGACCAGGGTTCGATCCCCTGCATCCCATATGGTCCCCCAAGCACCGCCAGGAGTAATTCCTGACTGAGTGCAGAGCCAGAAGTAACCCCTGAGCATCACTGGGTGTGACCCAAAAAGCAAAAAAATTTAAAAAAAAATGACGCTCAGCTATCTTGCCTGGAGAAGTCTGCTTTCTCCCTTGAGCGCATTATTTTCTCTCTCTCCTTCTCTTCCCTGTGTCAGAGTCCCTAAACTAAACGATTTCACTTCTCTCAAAAGTCAATACATACAGAATAAAATAAATAACTCCCAAGCAGAGTGCTGAAGTGCTATTCTTTATTTCCCAGCACGAGAAGGCTATAGCGTGTCTATAATACATGGGAGAGAAGCTTCATTCGGGTGTCATTTGTGGTGTCCTGGTCATGAGCAATAACACAACCATACATTCCTTAACGTGTGTTTAAATAGTCCGTGAAGGAGGCTTATATCTTGATCATTTGGAGAGAATGTTGACCAAAGTCTGCAGGAAGTCTAGTCTAATTCCATTAGGTACATTGGGTCAGAGTTTACTAATTCCATGTTCATTGCAACTGCGCAGAGCGTGACTGCCACGGCTAAGGAGGATCCTAGGTAGACCCTCGGTAGATCCTAGGTAGATCCTAGGTAGTCTAACACAGAGTCTGCGCCCAGCTCGGGCTCCGTGTTAGACTGCTATTCTTTCATGTCACCAGAATTGAGTCGTCTTCTCAAGTGCTTTGCTCTGACATAAGTGTACTAATCCAAGTAGAGGAGGCAGTTCATAGCCTAACGCCACCTTCCTAGGAACTGAGTGAAGAGTAGAAAACATTCCCGGGCAAAGATGCTGCAGACAGGACCTGCCATTGTCATGGGCATGGGTTCAAATGTGATTTTCACCTTGAGAGGCTGAGAATCAGCCATTGAACTCGATGATAGGGAGATGGTTAATGATCTTTGTTTGCTGGAACTTTGGGCTATAGGAGCCAGCACACCAAGACTCTTCCTGGCTCTGTGCTTAGGAGTGCACCCTGGCAGTTGCCATGGGGACCAGACGTCGTGTCGTGCCAGGGATGCAAGCTGGGGTCAGCAGCAGGCAGTCAGGGCCTTTCCTCCTGGACTGTCTCTCCAGTTCGTGGTTGATGATCTTAACAAAGGGCTTTTTCACACACTGAGGGAAGCTAAAGTCTGGCCTCAGTGGGCTCAGGGAGAGCTAAGAAGGCGGACACAGCAGGAATACATGGTGCTTAAGGGGTTTTATTATAAAGGAGTCAGAGGAAAGAGGCAATAACTGGACACTGACAGGGACAAAATGAGGTTTTATTTCTTTGTATTTGTTTATTTTATTTTATTTTGGGGGCCCACTCCCAGGAGTTCTCAGGGCTTACTCCTGGCTCTCTGCCAGTGCTTAGGGACCACATGGGGTATTGTAGATGAGACCAAAGTGTTCACTGCATGCTAGGCAAACACCCAACCTGCTGTACTAGCTCTCTAGCTCAATTTGTTTGTATTTTAGGGGAAAAAAACATTTCAGGATTTTTATGCACAGGTGAGAACAATCTTATTGGTAGATTAGTGAAAAGTTGATGGTGCAGGAGAGAGCAAACATTTGCAGAGCCAAGGCATTAAGTAGAGCAAGAGGAGAGAAACACCCAAACTTGAAACAGTACATCTATCAGAAGAGGAAGGCAGGCAGTCTCAGTGCTAATGAAGGGAGGATAAGTAGATTGGGAAGTAGCGCTGAGAAAGTCAATACCTGATTAAATATATTTTGTCCGTGAAATGAGCCAGACGTTAGTTGCAAGTAAGGCACTTTGAGTTTTGAGAGCAAAGGAGAATATGAAGCCATCTTCTCAGAGAAAAGGAAAATTGGACCAGAGGATTCGAGAGCAGCAGATCAGAATTCTCAGGGCCTGGGAGATGTGTTTTCAGTTTTTTAGGGTTTTTGATTGTTTGTTTTGGGCTGGATCAATAGCACAGCGATAGGGTGTTCGCCTTTCATGCGTCCAACCCGAGTTCGATTCCTCCCCCCCTCTCTGAGAACCCGGCAAGCTACCAAGAGTATCTCACCCACACGGCAGAGCCTGGCAAACTACCCATGACATATTGAATATGCTCAAAACAGTAACAATAAGTCTCACAATGAGAGATGTTACTGGTGCCTGCTCCAACAAGTTGATAAGCAATGGAATGACAGTGATTGTTTTAGGACTACACATGGTGGTGCTTAGGGGTTACTCCTGACTCTGCACCCAGGAATTTCTCCCAGCAGTGCTCAGGGACCATATGGGATGCAGGGGATCAAATCCACATTAGCCTTGTACAAGGCGAAAGCCCTCCCTGCTGTACTATTGCTTCAACCCTCAGAAAACTGTTTTTGAATTATCACATTATTAAAGCAAGATAGACTGCAGATGTTTGAAGTGTACACATTGACACATCTGACATATGTCAATAAAATGTTGACTCACATAACACCATCACAATAAAAATAATGAACATACCCACTTTCTCCATGCCACTGTGTGATTGCTCAGCCCATGCCCGCTGCAACCCACCTCTGTTCCCAGGTATCCAGAGAGCTTTCTCTCACTACAGGTTCCTCTGCATTTTCTAGAAATACATGTAATCCCATCATTCAATATGCACTCTTCCTCTCTGAACGTTTTTAGCACCACACAATTATCTTGCTTTATCCACGTTATTGTTATGGATGACATGGATAACAAACTACCAAGAGTGGTTTGTTGGTAGATTGGTAGTTTTTTCCTGTTACCATTATGTTCCCTGATATGCATACACTACAATTTCTTTATAAGTTCATCAGTTGATTGACATTTGGTTCATTTCCAAGTATGAGCCATCATAATAAAGCCATCATAAATAAAGCTACTATAAACATATACACAACTTTATTTGTACCAAACCTTTCTATTTTCTTATGTAAGTACCTAGGATTAGAGGGACCAGATCAAATGGTAGATGGATTTTGTTTTGTTTTGTTTTGTTTTGTTTGGGGGGCCACACCCTGTGTGGGATCACTCTTGGCAGGGCTCAGGGGACTATAAGAGGTGCCGGGGATTGAATCTGGGTTGGCTGCTTCCAAGGCAAGTCCCATGCCTGCTGTACTACTACTCTAGGCCCTGGATATTAAACTATTTCAGAAACTGCCCAACTCTTGTCCATAGTGTTTATAAACAGTTAAGTGTGTATATACGTGTTGTGGATGTACAAGTATTCCAGTCACTTTTCATCCTAGAGTGAGTGGTCAGGGTCAGCCTGCTGTGATTGGAGAGGTATTGGGTGGGAATAAAAGAAAAGAGAGGTGAGTCGGAATCCTTGGAGGTGATAGTGAAAGAGTCAAGTGTTTGCAAATGAGATTTTTGGAGGTGATGTATAATAGACCTGTGAAGAGAAGGTGGCTGAGGGGAGGACTACAAAGAAATGTGAGGCAAGAGTTTAGATGGTGCATTTTGAGGATGCTAAATCCAGTGCGACTGGAGGCAGAGCAATGCTGGATGGCACCACAGCTAGTCAAATGGGTGAGGCAGGGGGCAGTCACAGGAAAGTGGCTGTTGGTTACCGTACCATGCAGCAAAAATTTGGTAAGATACTAAATTTTTTAAATTATGGAGTATTTTATATTCAGAAGGTCATACAAAGCAGATATATAAAGACTCAAAAAATAGAACAGTACTTAATATCAATTCTAACTGCAATGACTTGAGTATCCCTTGGGCTGCGCTAATGATGATAAAATGAATCGTAACTACCAGTGACACTAATGACTCTGTAGAGAGTGTGGATCACGTGGTGGGCTGGGCACTGGTTCTTAATATTTAATTTTCGCTACAACGATCCCGCACAAGATGGGTGCTGCTACCTCTACTTTATAACTAACGAGGCTGGGACTCAGAAGGAAATGACGTAGGACGTTAACTGTATCTTTGAAATAACCCCAGGTCCCTTTCACTGGCATTCCCTCCCACTTCCCACAGTGTGTCCACCAGCCAGCTGCTTCTATGTCTCATCCCTTATTTTGGTTTATGGCTCACTTCATATTTACTTCATGATTTTATATGTTTTAAGCTTATTACAATAATTTTATATTTTTTAAATTTTGTTGTTGTTGAATCACTGTGAGATAGACCCTTACAAAGCTGTTCATTATTAGGTTTCAATCATACAGGGTTCCAACACCCATCCCTCTCCCAGTGTCTATTTCCCAGCACCAGTGTCCCCAGGTTCCCTCCCATCACATCCCCACTCCCCCCATCCACCAGCCTGCCTCTATGGCAGGTACTTTATTCCTCCCTCTCCCTCCCTCCCTCCGTCTCTCTCTTTCTTTCTCTCTCTCCGTTTGGGCATTGTGGTTTGCAATACAGATACTGAAATGTTAGCAGGAATATCCCTTTACCTACTTTAAGCACTCAAGTCTTGTTCAATGTGATCATTTCTAGCTATTATTGTCATACTGTTCCTTTCTCCATCTTACCTACCCTCTGCCCCACACACACTTGTGGTTGATTCCCCCTGTTTTCCCTGGCTCTGGATATTAGTGTCTCTCTCTCTCTCTCTGTATATGTATACATACATATATATGTATACATACATATATAATGTGTGTGATGTATATATAGTATATAAATACCACAATTTTATGTACCACAAATATTTTATATACCAAAAAATATATATATTTATTTATATACCACAAATGAATGTAGTCATTCTATAACTGTCTTTCTCCTTTTGACTCACTTCACTCAGCATGATACTCTCCATGCCCATCCATTTATAGACAAATTTCATAACTTCATTTTTCCTAACAGCTGCATAGTGTTCCATAGTGTTCCATAGTGTAGATGTGCCATAGTTTCTTTATCCAGTCATCTGTTCTCCGGCACTTGGGTTGTTTCTAGATCCTGGCTATGGTGAATAGTGCTGTAATGAACGTTGGAGTGCAGATGGTGTTTTTGCTGTGTGTTTTTGGTCCCCCAGGGTATACCCCCAGGGTATATTCCCAGAAGTGACATTGCTGGGTCAACTAGAAGCTCAATTTCTATTTTTTTGAGAAATGTCCATATTGTTTTGTTTTGTTTTGAAAAAAAACCATTCCCACCAGTCGGCATTCTCACCAACATTGAAAGAGAGTTCCTTTCTCCCCACATCCATACCAGCACTAGTTGCTCTTATTCTTTTGGATGTGGGCCAGTCTCTGTGGTATGAGATGATATCTCATTGTTGTTTTGATTTGCATCTCCCTGATGATTATGATAAACAGCATTTTTTCATGTGCTTTTTGGCCATTCAGATTTATTCTTTGAGAAAGTTTCTATTCATTTCATTGCCCCATTTTCTGACGGGGTTGGATGTGTTTTTTTTTTTCTTATAGAATTCAACTAGTGCCTTGTATATCTTTGATATTAACCCCTTATCAGAATGGCATAACCTTTCCCATTCCGCAGGCTGTCTTGGCATCTTGGTCACTATTTCTTTGGAGGTGCAGAAGATTCTTAAAAGAAGATTCTTTAAAGGAGTCCCATTTGTTTATTTTTGCTTCCACCTGCTTGATCAGTGGCATTTCATCTTTGAAGATACCTTTAGCTACAATATCATGTAGCTATAGGTAGAATTTTGCCTACCTTTTCTTCCATGTACCTTATGGATTCTGGTTTGATGTTGAGGTCTTTAATTCATTTTGATCTGACTTTTGTGCATGGTATTAAATATAGGTCTGAACCCATTGTTTTGCTCTTAGCTGTCCAGTTTTACCAACACCACTTGCTAAAGAGGTTTTCCTTGCTCCACTTCATATTTTTTGCTCCCTGTCAAAGATTAAATGACCATATATTTGAGGGTATGTGTCAGGATATTCAACCCTATTCCATTGGTCTTCATTTCAATACCATACTGCTTTAATTACTATCGCTTTCTTGGTACAATAATTTTATACCACATAAATCATCTGTACAACTTAGGAAATTGCCATTTTTTCCCTTTTGTGAATCATTGGTTGATTCACATAAATTGCATATGATTTGTTTGCATGTAAGGTAGTCACTGTAAGAGACAATTTCTTTGACCATTGGATTTGGCTTAGAATTTAAGTTCTTTCTATTACAAAGAAGCTATGTATGTCTCTTAGTGCACTTGTGGAGAGTTTTTCCAGGTTGGGGACTGTACATATTTATTTTTGTTTTGTAGGAGGAGGACTTGTTGGGCCACATCTGGCAGTGTTCAGGGGCTACTCCTAGCTCTGTGCTCAGGGATCACCCCTAGAAGTTCCTTGGGAACCACATGTAGTAGTGGGGGTATAGAAACAGAATTGGCCGCATGCAAGGCAAGCCTTTAACCTCTGTATTTTGTGGGGTTTGTTTTTAAGGCCACACATAGAAGTACTGAGGGCTTACTTCTTTGCTGTGCACTCAGGGATCAATCCTGTGGTGCTCGAGGACCATATTTGCAGGAACCTGGGTCAGCTGCATGCAAGGCAAGCATCCTACTCACTGTACTATCTCTTGGTGCTTGTATGTTTGTTTTTTTTTTTTAAGAGAAGAGAAGAACAATCGTTTGAAAATTACAGAAATGTGAAAAGAAGAAACCAGCCATCTTCAGAGCCACCACTGTGGGTTGGAGGCTATGAAGGAAAGAATTATGGTCTTTCTACTGAATCTTCAGAGTCATTGTTACATGTAGATTCTCCATTATTTTGAGGATGATTTTTTTCCTTGGGCCTAACATTGCATTTGATCATCTGTATGGCTTCATAAGGATGCAGTAGAACTGAAACAAAAATAAGACTGACTCAAATTCAGACTTTAATCAAAAGAATTGTGTCTCATACTTTGTCTACCTCTATAATTATCATCATAGTCTTAAGTATATTATTCATTCCATTTAATTACTAAATATTTATTGTCTTACCTACCAGGTACGATGTGGATTGTGGTAATGCCATAGCAATAGAAGCTGTATCTTACTGTATCTAACTCTGTTTCCCTGAGTCAGATAAATGAATCCTTGGTACAGCTAATGGTTAGTTGAAGCAGAATACAAGTCTCAGGGGACTATATGGGATGCCAGTGATCGAACCTGGGTTGACCATGTGCAAGGCAAGCACCCGACCCGCTGAACTATCTCTCCAGCCTCAGAAGTACATTTTGATCACACTGGAAAAGTCAAAGTCTTATACTATGGAAAGAATGAGGGCAATCGGGGGTGACTCCAGGGGCCTAGAGAATCAAAGGATTGGGAGGAACGCGCGCGTAGTGAAGCCTTGCAAAGACAAATGAGCTTCTTCCTGTTGAGAATAACAAAGGAATACCCTTATGCATCACTTTTCTTAGTAAATTATCAGCAGCTACCACCAAGGACTGTTCAGCCTGATAGTAGTGGGAAAGAGAGGGCATCTTGAGCGACACACACAAGGGACCCCCGCTCTCACTCCGTGTTCTCATTCTCCCCTTTAGGTTCCTGATACCCATTGCTTTCCAGCAGACCAACCGGCCCGTGCCAGTTGTGTATTCACTCAACACGGAGTTTCAGCTCTGTAACAACGAGAAGGTTTTCCTGATGGACCCCAACACGTCCGATATGTCCCTGGCAGAAATGGATTACAAAGGCGCCTTCTCGAAAGGTAAGTGCTTCCTGCCCCTGCAGATTACTCTCGGGTGTCCCCAGCTTACCTCTGCTCACTCGTCACCTCTCAGGCCACTTTCCCTGGGAAGATGTGTAAAATAACACGCAACCCGGAGATTCTTCTTACAGCAATTTATTCAGAGACTTTCTCATGCAAACGGAAAAGAGGAGGAACGAAGGGGAAAAGAGGAGGAACGAAGGACGACCGAGGAGGAACCAGGGGGGAAGCGGGGGGAACCACTAGCTAGGCAGCTTCCCTCCTTATATACCTCTCGCTGCTTGTTTACGCCCAAGTGTCTGCAGCTGATAGGCTAGTTACACCTTGTGGGCGTGACAGGACATCCTGTTTTCTTATTAGGAGTTATTTTCGAAGCACAGTGAAATTAACAAGAACAGGTGTTGTTTACGAAGCACGGTCCTGTGGAGGCTCTCCACAAAGATGCCCCCAGGCTTGGTTTCAGGGTTCGTCGGGGCACAGACCCATGTTCTGTTCTGTGGAAGCCTGGAATCTTCAACCCGATTCTAAGCAACACCTAATTCTGAGTAAGGCGCGGTGCCCAGTGTGACCCCCGGCGCCCCCTAGCCTCATGCCAGACATACTCGGACCCTCCATTCTCTCTCTACTTGAAAGGGTCTCTCTGACCCCTGCCGCCCCAATCAGACCTCCCCTACATTTTCAAAGGCCTCACCCTTTCTTCTCAGGGGCGTATTCAAATGTTCACTTCCTCAGAGAGACTTTCCTTACTCACAGCACACAGTCTGGCAAAGGCCTTCCAGCTTACGTCATTTCTTCATTTGCCCAGGGCCTACACCTGCACTTGTGCTCAGGGGACCACGGGATCTGAGGGGTCCAGCTCAGAAGGTCCCTTGTGCTAGACATGTACTCTGCCTCTTGAACTATCACCCCAACACACCACCTACATTCTTTTAATTTTTTTTTTATTATTTTGTAACTGAATCACAGTGAGATTCAGAGTCACAAAGTTCTTTGTGATCCAGGTTTCAGTCATACAACTCTTCGAACACCATCCCTCCACCAGTGTGCATCACCCACCACCAATGCCCCAATTCCCCCCTGCCACCCCCCACCCTGTCTACTTCTATGGCAGGCGCTTTTCTTCTCCCTCTCTCTCTGTCTCTCTGTCTCTCTTCCTCTCTCTCCCTCTCTCTCTTTTCCTCTCTTCCCTCTCTCTGTCTCCCTTTCTCTCTCCCCCTCTCTTTCTCTCTCGCCCTCTCTCTTGTTCTCTCTCTCTCGCTCTCTCCTGGTCATTATGATTTGCAATGCAGATACTGAAAGCTTTATCATGTGTGTCCCTTTACCTACTTTCAGCACTCAGTTCTTGTCCCAAGTGACCATTTCCAGCATTATTATCATACCGTTCCCTTCTCTACCCTAACTGCTCTTCACCCCACACACTTGTGGAAAGCTTCCAACCATTGACCAGTCCTCCTGACCCTGTTTTCCCTGTCCTTGGATATTAGACTTATACTATTTTGTTATATCCCACAGATCAGTGCAGACATTCTATGTCTGCGCCTCTCCTTCTGACTCATTTTACTCAGATGATACTCTCATGTCCATCCATTTAGAAGCAAATTTCATGATTTCATTTTCCCTTGTGGCTGCATAGTATTCCATTGTGTAGACGTACCATCACCTCCTACATTCTTAATATTAAGATAAATGGAATCCTGCTCACATATGCGTCTTGAGTTCATCCCACTGCTTTGAAGCTTTATTTTTAGATATAGATATCTCCCTGGATAATCAAAATATGCCTCTAGGGGTCAGGAATGTAGCTCAAGGTTAGAGCACTTACCTTCTCTGTGATTCTAGTCTTTGTTCTCCGTGTTTCTGAAGCTCCAGTGTGTTGAGTTTATGTTTTGTTTAGGGGCCATAACCCAGCGGTACTCGAGGCTTATTCCTGGCTCTGTGCTCAGGGATCTCTCCTGGTAGGCTTGGGGGGACCGTATGTGGTGCCAGGGATTGAACCCAGACTGGCTGCATGCCAGGCAAGAGCCCTACCCACTGTGTTATCACTCCAGCCCCCTGTTTAATGCTATTTAAAGCTAATTTAAAATGTCCCTATGCTGAGGAGGTAGTAAAGCGAGTAAGACACTTGCCTTGCACACAGCTGACCAGGTTGGCTCCTAGCACTGCCTCTGGTCCTCTGAACCCCGCCCAGAGTCAGAGCACAAAGCCAAGAGTAAGCCCTGAGCACTGCCGAATGTTGGCACAAAATAAATCAAAACAAAATTAAAATAGGTGAATAGGTGAAGCTTTCCTGTGTTTCCTCTTACCTGAGATGAAACTCAGCTTCAGGCCTCAGCACCCGTGTTACCATCCTGAGTCTCGAAGCCCAGGCCTCTCCACATCCTCCACGCAGGCTACAAACGCTTCCTCAGTGCCACAGAGCGGGTGAGCTGAGGCAGTGTTTGGAGTCAGAGGGATTTGCACTCAAAGCTTCCTCCCCCTCATGCCACAGATAGAAAAACTTACCCACATTATTTAAAATAAGGCTAGTCATAGAACTTATCACTTGGGTTTGGGAAAAATTAAATCATAGTTTAATTAAGAACGTGTCCGATCACAAGCCCTAAGAATGCAGTAACTCCACGAGGACCAATAGCCTTCAGTCTGTGGAGCGTGGACTCGTGTGGGGAATTCTCTTTCTGAGTCTCGCTCTTGCACCTCAGCAGTGCCTAGCAAATAAATATCTAACCAGAGCTGCTTCAGCCCGACTCCTATGCTGCTCACATGTCGTATCTTTCCCTATAAAATCCTCTCAAATCTCTCCCCAGGCAGATTCCTGAGCTGAGCTAACGGCTCATCTAACTGTGTATCTCCTATCGTGGGGCCCAGCAGTAGACAAGGGGTTGCTGGTGGCCTGGGTTTTTAGAGCCAAGTACCTTGACTTCAGAGTCTGTTCTGTGACCTTCAGCCAATCACTTACTCCCATGGTGCCTCAGTGTCCTCTCCTGTTGTCAGACATGAATTCTCACACAGGAACAACCTAGTATAGTAGCTAGCAAATAATATGAGTTTGACAGATGTTAATTATTCTTAGCAATTGCATAGCTTTTATTTCTGTCCTTTCAGGGAACTCAAATGCCTTAGTGCTTTTAGTGTCACATACTAAAGTTCTTGGTCCACCTTAAACATATAATACTCATTGAATGAAAGAATCAATCAATGAACGAATCTATTTTAGTATTTTAGGGACATTTGGAATCATAACACTCCTTTTGGAGAAGTTATTGCCTAGAAGGCAGTGTGTTAAATCCTCCCTACCCCTGATATGCTTTCATTATCAGCTCTGACCTAATTAATGCCTCTCAATCTTTTCAGGTCAAATCCTTTATGGCCGAGTGCTTTGGAATCCAGAACAAAACCTTAATTCTGCTTACAAGCTCCAGCTGGAGAAAGTCTATCTTTGTACTGGCAAGGATGGCTATGTACCTTTCTTTGATCCCACGGGGACAATCTACAATGAAGGACCGCAGTATGGATGCATTCAGCCAAATAAACACCTAAAACACAGATTTCTGCTACTGGTATGCTAGCATTTAGTGTTACACCCAAATAAATTTCCTTTACTATGAGTCTCCCCTAAAGCAGAAGACACCCTACTCCTGATGGTTCTCTATAGGTTCTCTGTAGATATTTGTTGTTGATGTTTCTCTCTCTAGCCAACTAAATGATAGTGTATGTTAACAAATGTGATGGCTAAGGTGCGTCATAAGACAAGTTCTTATTGATGCCCTGAGAAGCAGAAAGTCTAGGCCAGTAAATCTCGGTGTGTGGTCCAGATACCTGTGAATGGCTTCAAAACTGATTCAGAGAACACATAAGGTCAAAACTACTTTCAGATAATATGATGGTGCCATACTTTTCACACTCATTTCCTCATGAGTGTAGAGAGTATGGAAGATTTATTGATAGATTCCCCAATTCCACATTGTAACTAATCTTTTAAATACCTGGCTTTACTAAGTTTTGTTTTGGAATCTGTCACTGTCACTATCATCCCATTCCTCATCGATTTGCTCTAGCGGGCACCATAATGTCCTCATGGTGAGACTTGTTACTGTTTTTGGCATATCAAATACGCCATGGGTAGCTTGCCAGGCTCTGCTGTGCAGGTGGGATACTCTCGGTAGCTTGCTGGGCTCTCCAAGGGGGGCAGAGGAATCGAACCCAGGTCAGCCACGTGCAAAGCAAACACCCTACCCACTATGAAGTACGTATTTATTTTCTTTTTGGGTCACACCCAGTGATGCACAGGGGCTACTCCTGGCTCTGCACTCAGGAATTACCCCTGGTGGTGCTTGGAGGACCATATGGGATGCTGGGAATAGAACCCGGGTTGGCTGCATGCAAGGCAAACGCCCTACCCACTGTGCTATTGCTCCAGCCCCTAAAAAGTCCATAATTATATGGAGAAAGTATTAAAACCTCTCTTTTTCAGCACTATAGCTCTTCAATGTTAGATTTTCCAAAACAGCATATTACAGGTGATATAATATAGAAGTTATGAGGATATTACATTCTCTTCCAAAGATTCAAAAAATAAAGAGAATGCCACCTCTCATTTTAGGAGGTGGGTTGAATATAGGCATTTTTACTAAGAAAAAAAGTTACTTAAAAAGTAAATAGGGGGGCTAGAGTAATAGCACAGCGGGTAGGGCATTTGCCTTGCACATGGCTGCCCCGGGTTCTATTCCTAGTATCGCATATTGTCCTCTGAGCACTGCCAGGGGTACTTTCTGAGTGCAGAGCCAGGAGTAATCTCTGTGCATCATCGGGTGTGACCCAAAAAGAAAAAAAAACAGTAAATAGGTTTCATTAGGGCCAAGTGATAGTACAGCTGGTAGGGCATTTGCCTTAAACGTGGCTGACCTGGGTTCAATCCCCAGCATCCCATATGGTCCCCCAAGCACCACCAGAAGTAATTCCTGAGCAGAGATCCAGAAGTAACCCCTGAGCATCACTGGGTATGACCCAAAAAGCAAAAAAAAAAAAAAAAAAGTAAATAAGTTTCACTATTCACTTTATGAGTAAAAAGTAAATTATATAAAGTGATAAAATGAAATCTTTTTGTCATCTTAAAATGAACTATGTTTATTTGTTTGCCCTGGGGCCACACCTGGTGGCGCCTAGGGCTTACTTTTTGCATTCACTCAGGGGTCATTCATGGTGGGCTCAGGAAACCATAAGAAACGCCAGGACTGAGCCCAGGCAGACCGCGTGCAAGGCAAGCGTCTTACCTGCTGTACTAATGCTCCAGCCCCCAAAAGAACTATATTTAATTCTTCTCAAATATATGCTTCTTTGATATTCAGATGCATATTCATATGATTCATAGGCATACGAATCACTCAAGAATTTTAAAAGTACAGACAGTCATTCAGTAGTAGCTCTTGTGTGAGACTCAAGATTTTGAATTTTTTAAAGCTACTATTTTATAGCAAACATGTCAAAACAAGTTTGTAGGCAAGGTTCTAAAGAATACAAATTGTAATTACCCCTCATCTAGATCTATTACCTGCTCCATAGGCACCAATATACGATTAAATGTTTTGACATTAATAAAGTTAAACTTCAACTTTAAAAAATGAGTTGCTAAATACATTTTTTATTATTCAGTGTTAATTTTCATATAGAGAATATTCATACCTAGAAACTGCATGAATAGTAAAGTGCCTTACTCGTCAGTATGGAGTGGACCCTGGGTCCGATCCCTGAAAGACTTGTCCAGATGGTCCACCCGTCCTGCCTGGAGCCACACCTCAGGGTCCAGAGGCAATAGTGGATAAAGAGTGTGTTTGAAATGAGTCAGAAAGGGCAGGACAGACATAAAATGACTCATTTGCGGAATATAAAATAACATAATATGAGACTAACACCCAAAGACAGTAGAGACAAAGGCCAGGAGAATCGCTCCATGGTTGGAAGCCTACCTCATGGGCTGGGGAGAAGGCCATTGGGATGGAGAAGGGACCACCAAGTCAGTGATGGTTGGAAGGATCACTTGGGCTGGGAGGTGTGTGCTGAAAGTAAACAAAGGACCAAAAGTGGTGGCCTCTCAGTGTCTGTATTGCAAACCATAATGCCCAAAAGTAGAGAGAAAATAAGAAGGAAATTGTCTGCCATAGAGGTGGGGGTAGCAGGAGGGATACTGGGGGCATTGGTGGTGGAAAATGTGCACTGGTGGAGGGATGGGTGCTCGATCATTGTATGACTGAAACTTTATCATGAAAACTTTGTAACTGTGTCTCATGGTGATTCAATTAAAAAAAATTGTATTTGTGCATTGCAGTCTCCTGGCCCAATCCGGCTGCCGCCCTCGGTACAGTAACTCCACCTTTCTCACCCTTGTGTTTCCGTTATCTGACTCTCCAGGACCGCAGTCAGCCGGAGGTTACTGATAAGTACTTCCACGACGTGCCCTTCGAGGCCCACTTCGCCTCCGAGTTGCCTGATTTCCATGTGGTCAGCAGCATGCCGGGCGTGGATGGATTCACCCTGAAAGTAGATGCACTTTATAAGGTGGGTGTGGGGAGCACAGGAGCACTGAGTCAAGATCACTATAAAGGCCACTGAGAGGAGGATGGCATCGGACTGTTCTTTCCTAGGATCCTTGCTGGCAGGTCGCTAAGCTGCTGTTAAGGTGTCCATTTACCCTCGAGTTTTTCCACATATCCTCACCGACCAGAGCAATGTGAAAGTGGCTTAGTTTGCAGATAGTCCCTGATCTCCGTGAGCTTCGGGAGCACGTATGACACATTCGTGTTTAATAAGTTCTTATATCGCCTGCTGTGTGGACTCTTCGCCGTGTCAACTAATTTCTGTATGCCTGTCTGTGGAAGGCATTTAACAAAAGCACAAATCCAGTAGAATTTAGAATGGCAAGAATTGAGCCAGGAGAGCGCTCAAGTGACAGAACAAAGGCACAGCCCTGAGTCCCACCCCCAGCACCCCCTGGTATAGAAGGTTGGGAGCAGATAGTATTTAATAAGACAAAGTCCTCTTCTCCAGTCAGAAGTCTGAGCTTCCAAACTCAGGAGCTCTTTTCCCTCCCCTTTGACCTTTTGAGCCACACCTGTCGATACTTAAGGCTTCACTCCTGGCTCCGTGCTCAGGGATCACGCCTGGGAGTGCTCAGAGAACTGGATGGAAGGAATACTAGGGATCAAACCCACGTCAGCAGCACACAAGGCAGATGCCTGATCTCCTGTACTGTACTGTACTGACAGCCCAGCTGTCTTCCCGGCTCCCATCCCCCGCCCAATCCATGGTCTTAGAATCCAAAACTATTATAAACTCTTGCAAAGTGAATTCAAAACTCCACAAGATTTCACTGGAGTTGGGGGGGGAGGGTGTCACTGAGATGCAAATTAAGCATTTTGATAATATAACACCTCAAGGGATGATGATCCGGCAGTTTTCAGATTTAGCGATTTTTCACACCGTATGCTTTATGCACAGTAACGGTATTTTGTATTTGTTGAATGACCATTCTAGCTGAAATTTCTCAATAATTGCAAATTAATGGGCAAGAGAGATAGTATGGTAAGCAAGGCACTTCTCTCTTGCATATGGCCAGTTCAGATTTGACCTCTGACCCTCCATATGGTTCTCCAAGTACCGCTAGGGGTCCATCCCTCGTACAGTCAGGGGTCGACCCTGAGCACAGCTAGGTATGGCCCCAAACCAACAAAAATTAGCAAGTTAAGATAGCAAACAATAAAAGGTCACCAGGAATAAATGTAGTTATTCACAGTATTATTTTGGGGGTCAGGGTGACAGTGCAGAGTGGCAGTGCACGTGCTCTGCCTGCCAGAGACCAGAGTTAAATCCTCAGCCCTGTATGATCCCCTAAGCGCCACCAAGGGAGACCCCCGAGCAATTCTATAATACTCATCTTCAATGCATAAATACAAAAGCATGTCAGATCGCCTAACTAGATCTTCTATCAAAAAAAATATATATAAGGTATCTTTTTTGAAGATGTTGAAGACATTTAAGTCACAAAGACCAGAGAGAAATCCAGGAAAATGGACACTTTATAGTCTTCTCTAGTTCTTTGAGTAAAATCTGTCTTTATAGTACTCATGTGTTTTTTTTTAATAATTTTCCTACCTTGTTACTGAATATTGTGTCTGCTGTCTTGCATTAAACTAGTTGATTTAGGAGCTGGAGTGATAGCACAGCGGGTGGGGTATTTGCCTTGCACACAGCCGACCCGGGTTCGATTCCCAGCATCCCATATGGTCCCCTGATCACCACCAGGAGTGATTCCTGAGTGCAGAGCTGGAAGTAACCCCCGTGTATCGCCAGTTGTGACCCAAAAAGAAAAAAAAAAGACCATCAAAGAATCCCCAGGGTTCTTCCAGGCAGTGATCAGATCCCAGAAAAGAATGTGAATCGCTAACCCAAATCACCCTCACTTGGAAGTTCAAGAGCCCATGAGATTTGGGTCCCACCCCACCCACTAGCCACCGACCCTTGCTGATGCTTTCCCTGACACCCTTTCCCAAGGCTTGTGGTGCTGACTGCCACTCCGTTTCCTTCCTTCGGAGGTGAAGTCCACGGGCCCCTGTAACGCATCCGTTTGTCTCTGTGTCCTCCTCGTGCAGGTGGAAGCCGGACACCAGTGGTACCTCCAAGTCATCTACATCATCGGCCCCGACACCGTCTCAGGGCCCCGGGTCCAGCGCTCTCTCACAGCGCCCGTGAGACGCCCCCGCAGGGACCTGGTGGACCCCAGCGGCCGGCTGACCCTGGACGACTCCCTCATCTACGACAACGAGGGGGACCAAGTCAAGAACGGCACCAACATGAAGTCCCTGAACCTGGAGCTGCAAGAGCCCGTCATAGCCGCGTCCCTGTCCCAGACGGGGGCGTCCATTGGCAGCGCCCTGGCTGCCGTCATGCTGCTCCTCCTCGTGTGCCTGGTGGCCTGCTTCCTCACCAGGAAGTGCCAGAAGCAGAGGAAGAAGCCTCCCCCTGAGCACGTCTTGGAGGAGTACCCCCTGAACACGAAGGTGGACGTGCCCGGGAGGAGTCCCGAGCAGGTGGAGAAGAACGTGCACAGACAGTACTGCACCGTGCGCAACGTCAACCTGCTGGCGGGCGACGCCGAGGCCGCCTACGTGTTCAAAGGGGCCAAGGTGAAAAAGTTGAATCTGGAGGTCAGAGTCCACAACAATTTACAGGAGGGAACGGAAGTTTAATGGGGGACACCTGTGTGTATGTTCTTTTTCTAAAATCATTTTTATAAGACGGGGAGGGTGGGGGGGCGTGGGGGGAAATACTGGTATTTTTCTAATCCTGCAGAGGAAAAAGGGAAAACGCTAGCTTTGGCGGAAGGCACACACATCACAGGCATCAACTCACCGTTGAGCTACCTCGTTGAACAAAGAACCGACGGAGACCCCCAGAGCGGCGGAGTCGAGGCGTTCCCGACATTTCTCTAGTCGTCCTGGTTACACCCACATTGCTGCCTCTGCAAGGCCGAGCTCAGGCCCTTAGCACAGGGGCTCAGAGCACTGGGAGCCCACGCCGGCAGGTCCCAGAGTCAGCCTGCAGGGCTCCGCTCTGCGCTTTCCTCCCCAGCTTGCAGTTCCTCGGGCTTTTCCTGGGCCTCCAGCTGGCTCCCTTGGAGTCGCCGACATCCAGGCTCCACTTCATTCCTGCTAATCAGCATCAGTCCCATCTTTGCTCTCTTGTAGCCGCTCTTCAGCCCTGGCTGTCCTCTGCCTTTCCAGAACCCTTTCACCTGGGCTTCCCAGGACTTCCTCTCAACTAGAGCATTTCTCCGCTGCCAGGGAGGAAAGAGAAACAAAAGGCGAAAGGCAGAACTCTCCTGTCTGACATCAGAAACAAAAGCAAACGCCAGGCCTCTCGGGCCAGACATCAGAGCAGAAGGGAGGCTGGGAGCGTGGTGGGGGAGGGCAGGACAGGATGGGGGGCTTGAAACCTGGGGAAGGACAGGCCTGGCCAACAGCTCGGAACATGTCAGTGACTCTCCCCCGGGCCCAGGAGGATACCCTTGTGCCAGCTTCTACCATCACTGGCCTTGGCTCTGTCTCAGCACCTCGTCTGCATTGAATGATCCTGGGGGTAGATTCAGACGTCCTCCGTGGCAAGGGGGCTGCAAAGCAGGGTCATGCACCCTGACCTTTCTCTATAGTCAACATTTATGGATGCTTCACACACACACACACACACACACGCACACACTTTCCTGCTACCCCAGGCATAAACAATATTAGCCAAGCTTTGCTAGCTTTGGGCCTTTCCTTTTGCTTGGGTTTCAGAAAAGTGACGCCTTGGAATAAAGCAAATCAGGAGAAAGCCCAGGTCAGAGTAAAATCTGAATTAATAGGCGTCAACGGGTCTTCACGGCAGTAATAAAAAAATTTGTTGCACACAACAAAGAAAGCCCTGGTGGGATTCACCGCAGATAAAGTGCCCGGACTCGTGGCAGACAGGCTCAGTTCTTGGTGCAGTATTTCAGGGATTGCTCCTTTGGGGGATTCTTTCCTGGTAGCTCAGGCCCTTGTTTGACCATATCCGCACATTGCAAAGCCCTCGGCAGGGGGCTTTAAAATGATCTCATGTCCAAATACTAGCTTAACTATTTTGTAAGTAGCGCGCACCCAGCTTGCTTTTGTGTTTCTCTCTCATCTCTGCCTTAATGGCCAACGCCGGAAGCATGCACGTCACGTGGTTTGGAATGCGAGGTACAATTCCATGACTGAGCGTTAAGAGACACGTCCCCTTCCTAATGCCCGCACCCGCAGCCCCTGGGCACAGAGCAGAGCATTGCACGCTGTACACTCCCCCCCTCTCTCAGCACATTCCCAACTGGAACCATTTTGGTCTGAAAAGCTCGGAAAAAAGAACTACAAAGGGTTTTAGCTTCTCGGCCGCACTCAGAGCTCCCTGAGAGAAGACCCCATAGGAGCTGTGCCTTGATTTTCCTGTCGTGCCTTGCACATTACGAGCACTCCCGAAATACCCGTTGTGTTGAAGAATGAATGGTGTCTGGGTGAGTGACAGAGAAAGACGTTTCAGGACGGGGAGCCGAGTGTGGTGGCAATCTCCTGAAGGCAAGTGTGGGTGGGGGGAAAAAGCACAAACATGGTTTCTTCTACTTGGGTCGTCAAGCACTCTTCTGCCCCGAACAAAGCCCCCGCTAGTTATGTAGGCGGCGGTCTGGTGTGGTCAAAGGGGCACTGGGCAGGAAAGCTTGCATCGTGTGTCGGCATCTTCAGAGCAGGACATTGCGAGGGAGGTTCGGCTTCACGTCCGAGAAGAGTGGGAAGAGTCAGAGGAGGATAAATTAGGGGGAGCGAACCTGGAACCAGAAATTCCCAGCTGGTCAGGTGCTGCTGCTTGAGCCCAGCGTGGCCAGCTCGGCTGCAACTTCTCGGCCGCGTGAGCATCCAGGATTGGCCGACGGCTGGAGAACCATCAGTTCCGAAGAACAACCCGGAGGGCGAACACCAGTTCTGTCTGGACAGAAAGCCAAGCCTGTGGGTGGGCAGGGCTGTCTGGACCGACTGCGTACAAGTGTCGCCAGTGCCAGGGTGCCTTCACGGGAAAGCAGCCCCTGTCCTTGGCTCAGATGATCCTGCAGAAGCCCCCAGGCCAGCCGGTAGGATGCCCGCGAGGGCAGAAGGCAGGCTGAAGCAGAAGGCAGACGAGCGTGTAGGAATGCACACTTCTTAGACACGATGGAGGACCTTGGGGTGCTGAACAGCCTGTGTGACAGGAAACCCCTGGGCCTCTCCTCGCCTCCCCTCTTTCCTGCCAGTCGACACGTGGTTGAAAGCCAGCCCTGCGCCTGTGAACGCACGCTTCCGCAGTCGCCACTGAAGCCTAAGGCCGAGGTGGATGCCTTTGACACGAGATATTTCCCGGTGTTGATGCGTTTTATACTTTTCCTTCGTACTCGGGATCGGATAACTTGGTAATGGATTTGGATGCTGTGACAGTCAAGGCTCTGCTTTCCGTGTCACCTCCCCCCCCCCCCCCCCGCAACTTGCTCACTAATGCCAATGTGTGTTTTTCACTAACCTTTTATACCAAGCCTTTAGGGAACAAGGAACGAAAGCCGCTCAGGGCTTGCTCGTTGCTCTCCCGTGCCAGCTGTGATGGTGAAACGAATCTGCACCTCCGTTTCTCCCGCCTCACTGCCATCTAGCTGCCTCCAGCCTCCTGGAGGACTGGCGTGGTGCTCCAGCCCGTTGTCGGATGAGAGAGGGGAGGGCGGACAGTGTGGGTCCATGGCGCGCAGTCTCTGGTCCTGTAGGTATTTGTTTTTCTTGGATACTACACACCCGCTCTGACTGAGTTAAGACATTTGTGGTGCTGTTAATCTGATTTCTTGATTCTCAGATGTTTTTTGTATCTCCTGTTCTGGTTTGTGTGCTATGAATTTTTGATTTCTCCAGTAGCATAAGCCACTATATAAATTTGTATTAATAAATGACAGTCTGGTTGTCTTTTTTTTTCTTCTGTGTTTCTGGATTCTTCATCCTCTTTAATGCCAGTGTTACCACTAAGACAGCAAAATCATTCTGAAGTTGGAGGCAAAGTTTTAGAAGAAACCCTCCCTAAAGAGGCTCAATCTCAGATGCTTATAACTGTGCTAAGAGCAAGAGGAGGAATAAATGATGTCAGATTACCTTAACTGATGATTCTGCAATAAATTGAAACCCTAGCATGAGGCGGAATGATTCAAATTGCCAAGTGCAATCTGATAAAATGGTTATTTTTCCTAGATTATTACTAAACCTTCTTGGAACACTTGACAGAGTATGGCATGTCTTTGTACACATGTTGAGATTTGTTAAGTGTCCATTAGGCCCAGGAGGTGACCAGAGTCCCAAACAAAAGCTTCTTGGCTTGTGAAGGATAAAATAGCAGTCGGGGCCAGAGAGATGGTATAGTGGGTAGAGCACTCACCTTGCACAAACCCAGTTCAATCCTCAGCATCATATTTGGTCTCCCAAGTCCCACCAGGAGTGATTCCTAAGCAAAGACCCAAGAGTAATTTCTGAGCACTGCCAGGGCCAGCCCCCAAACCAATTAATAAAATGGCGGAGTCAGAATGGAACTGAGCCCAGACTATTTTGACATTCTGCAAGCCTGTGCATTTGCGTGCCTTCCCTGGTCTGGGGGGACGGCGGAGGGAAGGAGGTTTGATTAGCACTTTTTTATGGCGCATTTGCAAACTTCGCAAGACTTGTGAAAGCATGTGTTTATAAAATCTGGGGAAATGACGCTAGGGAAAGCTTGGGGTTTCCTTAGCTGCTGGCAGGGTACCAACGTTAACTGTCCTTCCTCTCCGTTTCCTATGATTGTCTCTTGCCTCGTGGCAGGCTCGAAGCTCTGAATGTCTCTTGGGTCTGTGGAGGTACTGTACCAAACCAGTCTATGAATTATCCGTGTGGTCTTTGGAAACGCTTCCCGAGACCTGACGCCTCATGGTCATCAAACTGAGGAAACTGAAGGTGACATGGCAGAAATGAGTTATTATGTAACTGTTTATTTATCTCAGAGACTAGGAATTTGAAGGAACTTACTGAGCAGGGTGGAGGGAATTGGGCTGCATCGAGAACACTTACTTCCACTTCCTGAAATTGCTGGTTTTGTAGGTTCGAAATAATTTTATATCAGTAGAGTTTTTTTGGTCTCAACTTATGTGCCATACTAAATAATAGAAATGCTATAGCACATGAGTCCGGGAGAACTTAAGTCCTTTAGCATGACGGACTGAAAGTAGCAAAAGCAGTCTGGGCAGAAATCTAAGGTCGGATTCCTTTACACCTATTCCTCACTAAGCTATGATTCCTTTATACGTATTGCCTCATTCAATCCTTGTAACAACCCCAATAAGATAGCTAATAAGATCATTGCCTGGATTATCTTCTTCAAAAGATTTATACTGATTCCTTAATTTCATATCTACTGCAAGACTTTTGCAAATACAAAGTGACATTGCAGGGGCCAAAGAGACAATGGGAAAGTCACTTGTTTTGCATGTGGCTGACCTGAGTTTGATCCCCGGCACTACATAGGGTCCCCCCAGCCTACCAGGAGTGATCCCTGAGTGCAGAGCCAGGAATGAGCCCTGAGCATTGCCAGGTGTGAACCCAAAAAATCAAAACAAGAACCAAAAATGGTGCAGTGCTCCTATAACCTGTAACGTTTGTGGTGAAGCATGGTAACCACATTGGATCAATGAAATTCACCCATTCTGCAGCCCTCCACACCCCACCCCCACCAACTAGCAACTAGTAGTCCTAGGTTCCGTTTGGGGGTTTTGTTGTTGTTGTTGTTGTTGTGATGTTTTTGCTGCTGTTGTCTGTTTGGTTGGTGTGGGGGTCACATGTAGACCCCTGCTTTGTGTTCAATGTCAATGTTGGCAGAGCTTTGGGCCCAGGCAGCACCAGGGATCGAACCCGGGCCTCCCTGACAAGCTCGTACTCACTGAACTCTCCTCCATCTCACCCAAAGGGGCAGTGTAGCCTCCAGAGCAACAGGTGACGGTGACGGGCACGTCTGTTTGTTCTTTTTTTTTTCTTTTTGGGTTACACCTGGCATTGCATAGGGGTTACTCCTGGCTCTGCACTCAGGAATCACTCCTGGCGGTTCTCAGGGGGCCATATGGGATGCTGGGAATCAAACCCGGGTCGGCCGCGTGCAAGGCAAACGCCCTACCCGCTGTGCTATTGCTCCAGCCCCCCTGTTTGTTCTCTTAAACAAGGTAGATTTGGGGAGGAATGGATGGGGACTATTGTGGCGTGATTTTTTTATGAAAAATGGGAAATAGGCCAAATAAATTTGGGAATTTCTGATAGAAGGCGACCAACTTCCCAAAGCAGCAAGATATAATAGTTTTTAAGTCTTCCTTTAGTAGGAGAAGTTTCATGCCTTGTTAATAACCAGTTTCAAAACGTTTCCCTCAGGGCTAGAGTGGGAGTCCAGCAGGGACGGTGCTTGCCTTGCATGGGGCGAGCTCGGGTTCAATCCTGTATGGTCCCCAGTGCCTACCAGGAGTGATCCCTGAGCACAGAGCCACGAGTAAGCCCTGAACATCACCAGGCGTGGTCCAAAATCATCCCTCCCCACCCCCCTCCACACACATCCCCAGTGAACCTGTATTTATACTAGTATCTCACTAGTCCCAGGTGACATCCTCATCTTTGGCTAATTCTGTCCCGTTTGTGCTTCGGGAAAGCAATTTTCCAAACTTCTCCAAGCTCCCTGTCCTCGTGGCTTCTGGTTGAGATTTAGCAAATAGAGACATTGATGGGAGAGAGGTTTGGGGGAGAGGTCTTACGCCGACATGCTCCCCCTTCCTTGCTCTGTGGAGCCTGCATCCCTCTTCGACTGCAGGTCCTGATGGAGCCCCTCTTCCCTGTCCTGGTCAGTTCTCAGGGCTCTCCCTTGCTCAAGCCGACCTGTGCAGGAATAGGGGGATGGGAGGGAAGGGTCATGTGGTGCTTGCTTTCAGCCTATTCCTGTCCTCTGGCTTTCTCGGTCCTCTGACTTCCTTTCACGTACCCCTGCCCGCACTTCTACAAGTAGTTTCTTAGGAAATTTCTTAAACCTTTTGAATACGGTACTTTTCTTCTGCAGAAACTCTTTATTTTAGTCCTTTGATTTGGAATCTGGTTATTTGGGCCTCGCCACCCCCATGAAATTAGAAACAAACACTTGAACTCCAGTCAGGACTTTAGGCTAAATGTGTTCAGTGCTACAAGCAAGAGTGTGCCGATTAAGGCTTTCACATCTAGCTCTTACGGTCTGGGGAGGCCTGTGAAAATACTGCATTAGCTGTCATTGTTTTATGTACCCCAACCACTGCTGGACTCAGTCTCTCAGCATAATTCATTGAATGTGGAGTTGAGGAGAGATGAATAAGAACACGCTTTTATGTATTATTTCCATCACACAGCTACAATGGACAAATAACCTCTAGAACATCAATGACAGTGAATTGTAGTGAAATAATTAGCACTGTAGCACTGTCGTCCCATTGATCATTGATTTGCTCAGGCGGGCACCAGTAACGTCTCCATTGTGAGATTTGTTGTTACTGTTTTTCGCATATCGAATACACCACGGGTAGTGATTAATCTTGAGTTTTTTCATTTTTCTGGGATTTGTTTTATTTTGTTTTCTTTCTTCCAGACCACACACTTTGGTGCTCAGGAACCAGTCCCAGAGTTCTGTTCAGGGGTGCTGAGGATCAAACCTGGGCCCTGTCATGCAAAGCATGGACTCCAGAATGTTGAGCTATCTGCCCGATCCTCAACCTAATTTATTCAATTGTGTGTTTTTAATATAGGTATTTTATTTGTGGCTGCATCAAACAACTGATTGCAACATTCCTGAAAATTTAGCAATTTTTTATATCTTGCTTTTGTAGAGCAAGATAGCTTAGCACACTACCATAAGAGCAAGCTTGAAGTCCTCAAGTAGGTCAGTTAAATCTGCTTTTCTTAGTTTTTCCTTTACATTTTACATGATATATATAGTGTTTTATGTATATTCATTTATATAAAGCTCTCAAGTTATTCTACTTTGCAGCAGAAAAGGTGATATGAGATAATTAGCTTCTCATAAACAGTGTTACAAAGCTATAACACTGTTCTATGTACTCAGAATGTTGAAATTTTCATGAAGTAATATTTCCTAGATTTTATTTTTTGCTTTTTGGGTCACACCCAGACATGCACAGGGGTTACTCCTGGCTCTGCACTCAGGAATTACTCCTGGCGGTGCTCAGGGGACCATATGAGATGCTGGGAATCGAACCCAGGTCGGCCACATGAAAGGCAAACGTCCTACCCACTGTGCTCCAGCCCCTTTCCTAGATTTTTTTATGGGTGGCTATAAACATGATTTCTGGGATTATTATTCCAAATGATATAGGAATAACCACAGACAGGAGAAAATTGGGAAAAGAAAGAATTGCTTTGCCCTGAGAATAAGAATGAATGGATTATTGCAGGACCAAACCTGACCAAGGGCCAAGGTAAGAGGGAGCGTGAGTCCCTGCCCTGTCTCTGCTTACATCCTGCAGGCCTCAGGCTCAACAAGGTCAAAAGTATTTTTAGGACTCAAAAATGTGTCCAGATTTAACTACATGGAAACAATGCTCAATCACCCTCTGATGACAAAGGTATAGAGCTGGGGGCAGCCCCTTCTCCTCAGCATCCCACTCGGGAGAGTTCCTGCTTGATTCCTTACTCGCTTTTAGAGAAAACTGCTTGGAGACCAAACAGTACAGCTAGTAAGGCCTTGCACCTAGCTGCGTCCAGTTTGATCCCTGGCACCACATGTATTTCCCCAAGCACCTGCTAGAAGTGATCCCTGTGCACAGAGATAAGAGTAAGCCTTGAATACAGTTGAGTGTGTTACACTCCACCCCCACACCAAAATTCTGTAGCACTGTAGCACTGTCATCCCATTGCTCATCAATTTGCTCAAGTGGGTACCAGTAACGTCTCCATTATGAGACTTATTGTTACTGATTTTGGCATATCGAATACGCAAGGGTAGCCTGCCAGGCTCTGCTGTGAGGGCGAGATACTCTCAGTAGCTTGCTGGGCTCTCCAAGAGAGGTGGAGAAATTGAACTCGGTTTGGCTGAGTGCAAGGCAAACGCCCTACCTGCTGTGCTATTGCTCCAGCCCACACCAAAATTTAAATAAAACTGCTTTTATTTAAATTTTGAAACAAGTGCCAGCCAACTCTGTCTTGGCACTTAGTTACAGGAGACGAAGAGCCTGCTGGCTACAAGCAACACTAACATCATTTCCATGATTGTTGCCAGTGGAGGTAGTAGCCACAATAGCAGAACGCTATTGCCCCTCTGCTTGACCCATCTCAGTGTCCCCAGGGAAGTGCGTGGGAGGGGCTGGAGTGGATTAGGACCAGGAAAGTCTGCCCCAGCAGGTGGACGGTATGGGTGGAGGACTCCAACAACCCCACAAGGCAGCCAGCAAGTGTACCTGAGGCCCACAGGATCCACACCGCATGGGAAAGGGCCTTGCCATGGAGTTTTCAAGGACCCATGGTTCCAGAGGGCAGCAAAATTTTCCCTTTCCAGGAAGAGCAAAATCAGGACCCACTGGTGTGGCTCATGACATTACCTCCCTCAGCCCTAGTCTTACACTCTGCCTGGGTGGAGCATCACTTACACCAAAGGTTTGAATTCACTTCCTTATACTATCCCCTGAGCACCACTAGGGGTCACTCCTGAGCACAGATCCAGGAATAGCCTCTGAGCATTGCCGGGTGCCCGCCCCCTCAACGTCTAAACACTAGGTTCCCAATATAAATACTGCCCACCCCCCGGCTCCAAGCTAATCCAAGCACGTTCCAGAATAAGATGAGATTTAATCGTCTTTTGTGGTATTCCCCAAATGGGAGCGAAGAATTGTACTGCACAAGGGAAGACAAGAAACCATCATATCTTCTCTCTTGGCAGGAAGTTCATCACTTTAGATTTGTTAGTCTAGAGGGGGTCCTGGTGCACTGGCTTTGTAAGCCAAACTCCTCCCACTTTTTCACCATTTCTTCTTGCCTTTAAAAAAGGAATGAGAAACTCTTAAGCCAGTTATTCTCAGACTAGATGCAACAGAACCACATGGAGAACCTATGAAAATAGCATATCCAGGAGGGTCCAAAAGGATTAACATTTCCAACTGCTTCTCACCAGAAGGGAGAACCATAGCTCTCTCTCTCTCTCTCTCTCTCTCTCTCTCTCTCTCTCTCTCTCTCTCTCTCTCACACACACACACACACACACACACACACACACACACACACACACACACACAATAGCCCAGGGCCTGGATCTACCTGTCTCTGTAGCTGCTCAGAGGACATCGTGTTAGTTAGCCTCCTAAAATCCAGGGGAAAATCATGACAGCCCCAATAGAGAGACAAGCCAACACCCCCCAAATTACAAGTACCTTGATGATCACCCATTAGTGCATGCCCTTTTGTTCAGAAGTTAATATTTTGACTAGAATCTTCCTCAAAATAACAGTAATGGAAATATGACTTTCTGACAGCATGCTAGAGAAAGATGTACTAATTGCAATGTTAATGAAAGGGAAAAGTCTTTCAAAGAAGTATCTACAGATAACTCAATTTTCTGTGCCTCCTTTTTTTGACTTGCCCTTTGGTGTCCTATTTTTTTTCAATTTCTATATCTTTTCTTTAAATTTGATTTTTTTATTGAATACCGTGAGATACAGGTACAAAGCTTTCATGATTGAGTTTCAGTCATACAGTGTTCCAACACCCATCCCTCCACCAGGGTACATTTCCCACCACCAATATCCCCAATATTCCTGTGGCACCCATCCCCCACTCCCTCTCCATCCACCCCTTCTCCCATGGCATGATGTCCTACTTCTAAAACCACAGTGTTTCAAGTCCTTTTTCCAGCATTTAGCATTAGCACTATAGCAATTTCATTCTGTTGTTCATCAATTTGGTCAAGCGGGCACCAGTAATGTCTCCATTGTGAGACTTGTTGCTACTGTTTGGGGCATATTGAATATGCCACGGGTGGCTTGCCAGGCTCTGCCGTGCAGGTGGGATACTCTCGGTAGCTTGCTGGGCTCTCTGAGAGGGATGGAGGAATCGAACCTGGGTCGGCCACGTGCAAGGCAAACACCCTACCCGCTGTGCGATCGCTCCAGTCCAACATTTAGACATAAAATTAGAGTGTCATGAATTTTTGGTTTTGGTTTCACCTGGCCCGAACTGTTTTGGCCCTGATGAGATTGCAAAGTCATTGATATTCAAACTGGTGTTCACATTCCCTTGCAATTTCCTATTGACTAGCATGGAGCCTTACAGGTAATGCGTAGTCAATAAATACTCTTAACTAAAGTTGAAGTGTATCCAAACTTTTGTTTTGATCAATAAGTAATAAAATAATTGAGATGAGTGAAGAGAGAACTGAATCTAAAATGATTCCCTGGTGTAGGAAAGGGAAGAAATAAGAATGCGCATTTAGTCTGCATAAGGGAATTATGGAAAGACACCCAAGAACACTTGAAACCTGACTCAGGGAAGCAGCTGTGCCCAGCGGGGGGTGGGGGAAGGCAGAGCAAGGCTTTCTGGAGATACTCAACATTTTACATTGATTAAAAACAAAACCAGAAACAAAACAAGTCCTGTTTTAAGAAAGGTTTATCAACTGACAAATTTGAATGAGCTTTTTTTTCCTTTTCTCCCTGTGTCACACCCAGCAATGCTGTGGGTTCCTTCTGGCTCTGCACTCAGAAACTCCTCCTGGTGGGGGTAAGGGATGCCAAGGATCAAACCCAGGTCAGCCTCGTGCAAGGCAAGTGCCGTACCCTCTGCACTATCGCTCCAGCCTCAACTCATCTTCTTTTAACGCTTACATTTTTCCTAGCAATGGCCGTAATATTTATGCAGCTGATGTTTGGCTCTGATATGTGGCTCTATCTGCAGTACTCGGGGCAACAATGGTATCCAGTGTCCTTCCCACATGTAAACACACATTTGGACCCCTCTTGTTGCTATAACAGAGGGCCACAAATGTAAAGGCTTGAATGACCCAAGTGTATTATCTTATGGCTCTTGAGGTCAGAAGTCCGAAAACAGTGTCTCTGAGCTAAAAACAAGGGGTTGGCAGATTGCGTTTTCTGTAGAGTCTAGCGCAGAATCCTTTTCCTTGGTTTAGGAGTCTCTAAAGGGTCCCCTACGCCCTTGGGTCAAATTCCTGTTTCTAACAAAGTTCCTGACTCGTGATAGAGCAGTTGCCCTTGCATAAGTGAAATTCCAGGTTTTCAGCACTGGAAACACACACACACACACACACACACACACACACACACACACACACACACACACAGAGACACACACACTCCAAAACGCAGTGATTTCACCTAGGTTATTAAATAGCCCTTTTTCTCACTCATTCCTAGCCCACCTCTTAGTATTATACATAAATTCATAGGCACGGTGTTTTAGTAATAAAAGGTAAGTTTTAAAACTAGGTTGTCAGTGTTTGAATCTCAACAGCACAATTTATTGGCTATACGATGACCTTGGTCCTTTCTTGTACCTCTTATAGCTTATATAACTCAAGAATAATATCTGAAGGGGCAGGGAGCTGGCTCAGAGCCTGGAGCTCCTGCTGTGCACGCAGGAGGCCTGAATTCCTCCCCAGAGCACTGCTGAGTGTGCCACCGCCCCTCATACATGAAGGGCCAGAGAGGAAGCTCAGCTATGTCCAAGGTCTTAAGTTCTGTTTCAGCACAGTACGCCTCACTGCCACTGCCACCAGGTGTGGCTCTTGTCATACCTGCATGGCACCTGGTACCCAGGCGCAGCTGAATCTGGCTGGACAAAGCTCTGCCAGAAATGGTTCCTAATTAAAAAAAAAAAAAAACACCACAGAAGAAAGGCTAAAGTGATAGTACAGCAGGGAGGGCATTTGCCTTGCACATAGCCAACCCAAGTTAGGTTCCCAGCATCCCAATATGGTCCCTCGAGCACCGCCAGGAATAATTCCTGAGTGCAGAGGCAGGAGTAACCCCTGTGTACGCCAGGTGTGACCCAAAAAGAAAAAAAAAAGACAAACCAATAGAACCTAAATCAAGTAGTAAGGGTGAGAATTGGGTAATAATAATCATCGAATGAATACAAAGCATTTTGAACAGCTCCTGGAATACATATTTAGTGAATGCTTCTTGAAAGTTAATCAATACATTGGTTATTTTATAGCTCAAAAATTTCAAATATTGGGGCCAGAGTGATAGCACAGCGGGTAGGGCGTTCGCCTTGCACGCGGCCGACCCGGGTTCGATCCCCGGCATTCCATATGGTCCCCCAAGCACCACCAGGAGTAACCCCTGAGCATCGCTGGGTGTGACCCAAAAAGAAAAAAAAATTTAAAATATTATTTGACTGTCTGTTGAGTTCTTTCCCCTAAGAAAATAATTCTTTCCTCTGAGACTATTTCATACCTCACACTTTCCTGGGATTTGGAAGCCTTGAATATTTCTTCCTGTTCGATGTTAGATAAAGAAGCATAGTAGGTGTTCTTGTTTGTTTTGACAAAAATTGACCATGCTGTTAGCTCCAAACCACTTTTCAGTGCTGCTACTACGTGTATACTGAGATAGATTTGGTGACTGTCTAAACCCACCAAAGAGGAAGAGAATATTTCTGCCTCCTTTTGTATTGGGCATAAAGCATCATAAATTACTGATGTGAATGCCTGATTTTGCTTTTGCCAAAGGATGCCTTAACTGAGAAATGATCAGACCATAATCAAGAAAGTATTTATTCAAGAATAAGGGTTGGGGGGCCGGCGCTATAGCACAGCGGGTAGGGCATTTGCCTTGCACGCAGCCGACCCGGGTTCGATCCCCGGCATCCCATATGGTCCCCCAAGCACTGCCAGGAGCAATTCCTGAGTGCAGAGGCAGGAGTAACCCCTGAGCATCACTGGGTGTGACCCAAAAAGCAAAAAAAAAAAACCCAAAACAATAAGGGTTGGGATCTGGGTCCACAACACAGGGCAGTCTCTGGGTGTATAACATCAGGGTAGGAACAACACACACACACACACACACACACACACACATGCTTATGTTAAAGACTGGGGAATTGGTTCTTAAGTCAATTTGTCTTTCTATTACCGGTAAGCAAGAGTGTTCAGACCTGGCCAGGGACACGGTTCCAAGGACAGGGACACAGAGCTTTGTCTCTTTTCCATGTAGGATCACACCCACCAGTGCTAGTACCTCCTGCCAGCTGCCCAGGGCTTCGCTTCCCAGAGGTACTCAGCAGATCACGCATTGCTTAGAGTCAAACCCTCGGCTCCTGCTGGCCGCGCATGAGGTTCATCAGGCACATGCTTTGTGTGTGAGACTAGGGTGCATCCTGGGTGGTCTCCCGAGAATCAGGGGTGCGTGGGTCTGGAGCACCCAGCCAGCTGCAGCACATAGAACCGCAGGGTGTGACCCCCTGCCCCCTCTTTCCCCCTACAATAAAAGCAAATAAAAGGTGTGGGGTGTGGAAGGTGGGTTCTACTGTAACAGTAAGTGGGGGAGATTAATTAACTGGGAAATCCCCAGCTGGGAGCCTCTTAACACACACAAGGTGGGGGGGGGGGCTCATGAAAGCTGCTTTATTTTCTCTAGGAAGAAAGGCAAGGGGGCAGAGCCAGACCAGGAGGAGGTCAGGGAGGCAGGTTCTTAAGGTGGCGATTCTGAAGGTGGGTTCCGGGAGCTTCTGACTCTGGGAGAGGCTCCCGGCTTTCATGTGAAGGACTGACATCATCAGAATTCAAAAGCCTTTGTTCCATTTCCCGTGTCTGTGGATGTGGGACTCAGACAGGCTTTGAACCGCCTTGGCTGAGTTTCCGGCTCAGGGAACCCCACCCAGCTAAGGCACCCCAGCTGCGGGGCGCGGCGACCCCCACTCCCGACAGGGTCTCTGGCTCTCTCGCTTGTGGGCTATGAGGAAATGGGGCGAGGAAAGGCAACGGACTCTGGGCGTCAGCCTACAGAAGGGAGTTTGCAAGGGGCTTGGGGTAAGGGTGGGAGCGCTGAGACATTGGTGGAGGAGGCTGACCCTGGTGATGGGGCTGCCCCAAGTCTCTATTGTTAACAGTGTTGCCAATCACAGTGTCTAGTTACAAAGAAAATGAAAATGTTTTAATAATAATAATGATGACCCGGGTCCCAGCTCTCGACGAATGGTAAGGAGTGATAAAAAATAATGAAGGCAGTAATGACACAAACAGCAGTTTTCCTGTTCCTATAGAGTTGCCTAATTGCTGAGTCGGGCTGTCTTAGCGACTGGCCTAGAAGTTTCCACAGGGCAGGGCCAGCAAGAAGGGTCTGTTTATTTGGCTTAAAGGAGGTTCCGTTCACAATGTCGTGGCTTATAGTGCCTACAACAGAATAATGGCAATAAAAATTTTTTAAAACGAAGTTTTGGTGCAACCATTGAAGTCTAGGCAATACCGCCCCTTTCCTCACTCTGCCCTCACATATGTGAAAGGGCTCTTTGGGGTAATGAGAAGGTCAAACAGATGGCTGAGGCCTACGGTTTGGAGAGTGGTAACTTGTCTTTGTGAGATGCTACCGTTGCTTTCTCTTGGCTCTCACTGGTCCAGAGCGGAACCTTGAGCGGAACCTTAAGAATACCTCAGTGGGGCTCCAGCCATAGTACACTGGGTAGGGCGTTTGCCTTGCATGCGGCCAACCCTGGTTCAATTCCCAGCATCCCATATAGTCCCCCGAGCACGGCCAGGAGTAGTTCCTGAGTGCATGAGCCAGGAGTAACTCCTGTGCATTGCCGGGTGTGACCCAAAAACAAAAACAAAACAAAAAAAAGAACACCGCCTTGCTGACAAGGACCCCAGGTCCTGGCTGGAGGAGCCCACCCTGCCCTCTCACTCCATTGCCCACCCCATGTCCTTGCTCTTCATACCGTACTAAAAATCACAGTCCTGCTAGCTTATCTCTACTATCTTCTATGTATGTGATTTATGTTTATTGTATGTCCTGATCTCTTTCACCCTCATGAATATGCATGACTTTCCTGGACAACTACTAGAATATGTATAAGCAGTTGCACCATCCAGTCTGCGGGGCAGAAGCCAGCCCAGGAGGGTGGCTCTGTCTGTCCCTGGCTGAGTTGCTTTCTTGGCCCAAAAAGCCCCTTTTCTCTTGAGTTGTTTCCGGGCCTTTTCAGATGACACAAGTGTGGTGCAAGCAGGGACTGGTGAGGAGTATTTGGGCAGCCAAGTGTGTGTCTACATGTACATCCTGACGTCAGCAGGAGACAAGTGCCCTCAGCATGGTTCTTGCTTGACCCTCCAGAGCTGACTTGAACCAGTTTCACCTCAATCACCCTGCAGAATAAAGGACTTGCTTTCAGTCTCTGATTCAGGAGGGCATCTTGTTATATCAAGGTAACATGCATATTTCCTTCTTCCTCTTACATTTTTTCCCCCTACATTGTAGTAGGTGAGGAACCTGCCCTTCTAGGTTCTTGGCTAGCACACCCCTTGCTCTGAAAACAAAAGCTTAAGGACATGCCTTCTGTATGCGTGGGAGAGACCCAAGAAAATGGAGCAATTACACAAAATGGCCCAAACCGTGCCCCCCCCCCCCCCCCCGTTGACAGTGTCTTGAGCTTGAGACAAAAGACTCTGGGGTTGAAGGCTGTGAGGGCTTTTATGGGTTTTTACCGAAGAAGACACAAGACAGGAAGGCGGTTGCCTGTGGGTTTAAATCAGTGACTTCTCCCTTGATAACAGTTTCTAGAATGTGGTCACCTTCCCCTTCCTGGTTAAAAGAGGATGAAACTCTTTCAAATGGATATTCCCACTATCAATGTAAACAGAGCCAGCCCAATGTAATCAAATAATGAGGAGGCATACTGGAGGATAGTGTCTTTGCTCCCCGAGACGTTACTGGTGCCCACTCAAACAAATCGATGAGCAACACTTCCTTTAAAAACAAGTCTTTCATCTGTGGAATATTAGAATAACAGAGTAGGAGACTAACACCCAAGAATAGTAGAAATAAGTACCAGGAGGTTGACTCCATGACTTGGAAGCTGACCTCACATTCTGGGGAGAGGGCAGTTCAGATAGAGAAGGGAACACCAAGTAAAATGTGGTTGGAGGCCACGCGGGGGAAGGGTGATGTGTGCTGAATGTAGACTAGAGACTGAACACAGTGGCCACTCAACACCTTTATTGCAAACCACACACCAAATTAGAGAGAGTGAACAGAAGGGAATACCCTGCCACAGTGGCAGGTGGGGTGGGGGGAGATGGGATTGGGGGGGTGGGAGGGATGCTGGGTTTATTTGTGGTGGAGAATGGGCACTGGTGAAGGGATGGGTTCTCGAACTTTGTACGAGGGAAACATGAGCATGAAAATGAATAAATCTGTAACTGTACCCTCACGGTGATTCACTAATTAAAAAATAAATTAATTAAAAAATAAATTAATTAATTAAAAAAACATAAAAAATAAAAAAAAACAAACAAGCCTTTGGGATAGTTGGAGACAATGACTCCGGATAAGAACTGTGTGCTGAAAGTAGGTAAAGGAACAAACATGGTCACCCTTGAAGTCGGTGGGCCCCACTGGTGGCTGATGTGAGGCGGAAGGAGAGAGAAGGTCACTTTCTTCTGGTCCACCTCAGAGCCGATCCGAGGCCTGGCCCAGGATCTCAGGGGCCTCGTCTTATCTCACAGAAAGGAATCTCAGGAGTAGACGAGCAGTGAAGTAAAAACATTATTTTTGAAGGTTTAGGAAGGGGAAGGAGGGAGAGAAAGTGAGAGACAGTAACAGGCTCTAGAGAGAACGCGGGCTTCTCCAAGGGCAGAGAGAGCCCTACAGACATCCCAGCACTAGACACAAGAGCATGAAAGTACACATCTCAGGAGGGGAGATGCGGGCGACACATGTGCTCCGGTGCCACATGTGCTCAGCCACACAGGCACAAGCAGCACCTGGGCACAGCCTGCATATTCATGCCCTTCCTTTGTTCAAGGAGGCGTTTACAGCATTCTTCCCAAGGTGTCATATATGGGGCTTTCTAGCAAGAGAGGAGTTCTTTCTAGGGTTGTTGCCAAAGGGGTAATGTTGAGACTGGTCGATGGCCTTCTTTGAAATACCTTTCAGGTCTTTTGTTCCTGCTGAAGCTTCTCCAGGAGGCGGGTCCAGCCTTCTCTGGGTCTGTGACTGGCACCGGGGAGGGTCTTATCAGGCTTTGGTCCTGTACTCGCAGCCTTGGGCTGTTGATTTTATTACATCCTGGGAATTCCATTGCCCTGGGCCCTTCCCGTCTACTTGCACCAACATAACCCTCAGTTACCGTACTGCAAACCATAATGCCCAAAAGGTGGGGGGAGGGGGAGAGAGAGACAGAGACAGAGACAGAGACAGAGAGAGAGAGACAGAGACAGAGAGACAGAGACAGAGACAGAGACAGAGAGACAGAGAGAGAAAGTGCCTGACATAGAGGCAGGTTGGAGTGACAGGATGGAAACTGGGACATTGGTGGTGGGAAAAGTACACTGGTGAAGGGACAGGTATTGGAACATAGTATGATTGAAACTTAATCATGAACGACTGTAACTGTGTATCTCACATTGATTCTGTAGCACTATAGCACTGTCCTCCCGTTGTTCATCGATTTGCTCAAGCAGGCACCAGTACCGTCTCCACTGTGAGACTTGTTACTGCTTTTGGCATATCGAATGCGCCACAGGGAGCTTGCCAGGCTCTGCCGTGTGAGATGTGCCTGTGCCACATTGTGCCGTGCCACATTGATTCAATTTTAAAATACCCCACATCTACTAATTATAAATATAAACAATAAATACATAAATTGTAGCAGAAGTAAAAATCCTAATTGCCAGAGCAGTCGTTTTGGGAGGTGATTATGGCCTGAGGACTGAGCCCTTATGAATGATGGGATTAGAGTGATTTTTAGATGCCGGAGGCAGGGTAGGGGCAGGGGCATTTGGCATGGGGAAGGAATAGTTTCAAAGGTCTGCAGGGGCCCCTGGCGCATTCTTCAGAATCTTACAATACTGTGAGTTCCACGCCAGGGGTAGACCCCAAGCACTACTGAGTTTTGCCCTCCTCACAACCGCCCCCCCAAAATAAAGAGCCCTGCAGTGCTCCCTGGCCCCTTCTGTCCGAAAGAACACAGTGAGAAATTGAGCACTTCTGATAGAGGCACCACAGCCCTTGACGGTGACTGTCTAGGTTCCCGGGAGGGGAGGAGCGCATTTTCGGGGTTCATCAGCCACCCCACTACTGCAGCTGCGGGCTCAGCGTTGCTCTTCCTGGCTGCTCCGGGCCCGTTTTCCAGGACCTCCTGGCTATCGTCTGACGTGTTTTTGAATGAGTTTTAGGATTAGTTCACCGGAGTCTCTCTCTTCTGCTTGGCCCCGGGCTGCCAATAGGGAGCCCCGAGCTTCCAGCTGCACCTGGGAGACGCCAGGGGCTCCGGGCACTGACTCCACAGTCTCTCCAGTTCAACTTCATTTTTGTTAATACACTTAAAAATTTTTTTTTTTATTGACTCACTGTGATAGACCCTTAGAAAATTGTTTGTGATTCGATTTCAGTCATACAGGGTTCCAACACGCATTCCTCTACCAACGTGCATTTCCCAGCACCAGTGTCCCCAGGTTCCCTCCCATCACCCCCTCCCACCCCAGCCCCCAGCCTGCCTCTGTGGCAGGGGCTCTTCTTTCCTCTCTGTCTCTGTTTATGTCTCTGTGTCTCTGTCTCTGTCGCTGTCTCTCTGTCTCTGTCTATCTGTCTGTCTGTCTGTCTGTCTGTCTCTCTCTCCTTTTGAGCATTGAGGTTTGCAATACTGATACTGAACGGTTATCAGGAATATCCCTTTGCCACTTCCCCTTCCAATGAGCACTTCCTCTGGAATTCTAAGCAGGCAGAAATGCTGCAGCTTCCCTGCAGGAATTCAACTTTCTCTTCTCTCTTCTGAGGGTGGGGAGCATCTCAAGCAGTGCTGAGGGGGTGCCAAGAACCACTCTAGCGGGAGAGCCAGCAGGTTAATGCCAGGACGCTTGCCCAGTGGTACGGAAGGCTTGGGACTCAGCACCCAGCAGTGCTGGGGGGTGACCAGGATCAACTCTGACTGTTGAGCATGCAAGGCTGTGGCCCTGCCCCAGGAGAGCCCCCTCCTGGTCCCCCGGTTGGTTTTTCTTTACAAAACCTACAAAACGTTTGAGAATTTCTGGGAACTCAGGATCTCACGCACGCAAGACAAAGTTCTCCCACGAAGGCAAATCCCTAGCCACACAACAGCCATTTTTCAACATTAGATCAAATCACTGTCAGCCATGCTTGACAACCGTCAGCAATTCCCCTTTAGCTCCTAAACACGCCCAATACCCAAAACATGGCAACTCCTCCACGCTGTGCATCTCTGCCGTGGCCACTAACCCTAAGCGGAGAAGTTAAGCCCAGCACTGAGCTCCAGCCACCATGCATCCTGCTCTCGGGGCCGTGGGCGAATCGCTTACCTTTGTGAGCTTCTGTTTCTTTGGCTACAAATTATTTTTTTTAATTGCCCTTTTGCATCCAGCAGACACTGCTTCAAGTCTCCAGCACCACATAAGGTCCTGGAGCACTGCCAGGAACAGACTCCGAGCACCTCCAGGTTTAGCCCAAATAGAGCCTCATCACTACCACCCAATTTTTTTTAAGTGATTCCTCTCTCTCTCTCTCTCTCTCTCTCTCTCTCTCTCTCTCTCTCCCTTCCTTTCTTTCTTTCTTTCTTTCTTTCTTTCTTTCTTTCTTTCTTTCTTTCTTTCTTTCTTTCTTTCTTTCTTTCTTTCTTTCTTTCTTTCTTTCTTTCTTTCTTTCTTTCTTGTCTTTCTTTTTTGTCACACCCAGCGATTTTCAGGGGTTACTCCTGGCTCTGCACTCAAGAATTACTGCTGCAGTACTTGGGATAGCAATAGCACAGCGGTTGGGCGTTTACCTTTCACGAAGCCGACCCGAGTTCGATTCCTACCGAGAGTATCAAGCCCGCGTGGCAGAGCCTGGCAAGCTACCCGTGCGTATTGGATATGCCAAAAACAGTAACAATAAGTCTCTAGAGACGTTACTGGTGCCCGCTCGAACAAATCGATGAGCAATAGGATGACAGTGACAGTGACAGTACTTGGAGAGACCATATGCCATGGCAGGGATTGAACTCAGGCCAGCCTTGTGCAAGGCTAACACCCTACCAGCTACCACTAGCTTCTTTTCTAGTCGCCTTGAAGACATTAAATCAAGGGCTTACCTGAATTGCCTTATGTGACCCATGGTGGCTTTTCTGCTCCTTCTAGCTCTTCATTTTGGGGCACAACCAGAGCTGCTCCGGGACTTAGCCCCCGCCCTCTCAGGGTCTCTCCTGGCCGAGCTGTGCGGGAAGAGGTATTGCCGGGGGACCTTTTGGGTGTTGGACCCATGAAAGGCAAGTGCCTGAAGCCACTGCTCTCTCGTTCCCCAGCTTTCATCCTCTTCTATCACATCCTTCAGCCCAACGGTGCTCATAATTCCCTCCGCATAAATACAGCGGTGGTGTCCTGCCTCTTTTATTTGCCCTGTGATTCTAGGACGATGCCATCTCTCATCCCAGGGGGCTTTGGGTTCTGTCCTTAGACTGGGAGCCCTCGGCTTGGCCGGGGGACTGCCAAGTTACCTAGGCTCAAAAACCCAACTGGGACCATTTACCCTGAGGGCCTGTGCGACCTCTCAGAGGCCCTAATCTGGGGGGGGGGTGTCCTTATTTACCGGGGAGGGGTTGCAATACTCCCGACCACGCGAGCTGGTGAGCTTTAAACTCGGATCCACGTGTAAAGAACAGTTGCGGGGCAGGGGGGGGCCTTGGGGGGGTGTCAGTAGCGTGGGGGCTGGGAAAGTCCCGGACAGAGCGACACCAGGGTTAGAACTGTCCCTGCAGGCTCTGCGGCTAGCTCGATAGCGGGGAGGAGAGGGAGCGGGGAGGCCCGGGAGGGTGCGGAGGGGGCGCGGGGGGGGGGGGGCGCGGCTTCCTGTCCCTGGCGCCCGGCTGCGCAGGTGGCGGCGGGGCGGGGCGCGGGCAGGGGTGCGGCCGCGCTCCTCGCTGGTACCGAGCACTGCACGTCGCGGCGGGCGCACTGCTGGCGGCACGGTAAGCTCCCCCTGCCCGGCCCGCGCCCTCCGCGCCCCCCTCGCTCTTTCCCCACCGCCTCGCGGGTTCAGGGCTGCGGGGGTCTCGGCGGGCGGATGGAAGCCCCCACTTCAGAACCCACTGGGGCTCGGGAGGGCAAAGTGCTGTTCCCGGAGGGGGCGTCCAGGACCCCTCGCTGCCCCTCGTTGCTCCTTACCCTGGAGGGAGCAATTGGCTGTTCCAGCCTCCGCAAGCCCAAAGGTTTGGGGGACAGAAAAAGTGCAGGGGAGGCCTGGGGAGATAGTCAGGGGGTAGAGCGTTTGCCTCTGGGGCAGACTAGCGGGTTCAGTCCCCAGCCCCTCCTGGAGTCAGCCCTGAGCGTTGCCGGGTGTATCCGGAGAAAAGAAAACAAAAGAAAAAGGAGAGAGAGAGAGAGAGAGAGAGAGAGAGAGAGAGAGAGAGAGAGAGAGAGAGAGAGAGAGAGAGACAGAGAGACAGAGAGACAGAGACAGAGACAGAGACAGAGACACAGAGACACAGAGACAGAGAGAGAGACAGAGAGAGGGGGGATGGAGGGAGGGAGGGAGGAGGGAAGGAGAGAGAGAGAGACAGAGGGGGAGAGAAAGGGAGAGAAAAGAAAAGAAAAGAAAAGAAAAGAAAAGAAAAGAAAAGAAAAGAAAAGAAAAGAAAAGAAAAGAAAAGAAAAGAAAAGAAAAGAAAAGAAAAGAAAAGAAGAGTGCAGGGACCAGAGAAGCGATGGTCCTGGGTCCCCCTCTGGTCCCCCATCCGTCCCCTTAGGGGTTTTAGGCTGTGGGAGGAAAGAGTGCTCGGATCTTGGGCCCTGGGAGTCTGAGAAGGTGGGAGTCAAGGAAGTTGGCTTCCTTGAAAAACTTCACCGTTTCCTTTCATGGCAAGAGAATCCAGTGCACCTCCCATGAATCATTTTCCTGGCGTTTGAGTCAGCAGGTGCGGAATCTGCGTGCTTGATTGCCAAGGACCAGGTGTAGGGAACCCTGTCCCGTTGGGGCTCTGGTCGCTGCTAACGGGTCGCACCTCCAGTGTGCTCTCCAAGTACTGTGTTCCATACAGACAGCCCGACTCCGCCTTTTTATAACTTAACAACCCTCCTCCCCACACACACACCCCAGGGCAGGAGCGATAGTATGATGGTACAGTGGGTCGAATTATAGCCTCGTGGGAGGCTGACCCAGGTTCCATCCCTGAACACCACCTTTGGTCCCCCGACCCCCCTCGGGAGTGATCCCAGAGCACAGAGCCAGGAATGAGCCCTGAGCACAGCTGGGTGTGGCTCCCAAACAAAAATTGTTCTCATAAAATAAAATGTAGTTCAAAAGGCATTGTTCTGCAAACCTATTGTTAGTGAAAGACAGAAAAAGTCATGCGAATGACTAAGGAAATTTAAAGATGCAAAGAAAACCAGAACCTTGTTCCCCCAAATGTTTGTGGTTAGAGGTGGAGAATGAGGAGGAGGAGGAAGTAAGGAGAGTGATGTCGAAACATATTTCCTTCCGAAAAGTTCTATTGCCAGGTGGTTTGGCTTGCACGGTGGGCATTTCTTTGCTTCTTGGAACTCACCTGCAAAGTAGTTCTTGTTAATAATTTACTAATTAGACATCTTGCATCTCCGATTGCCCACGCGTGGAGTCAGACACTTGGGAAGAAGGCAGAAACCAGCCAAACCTTTGAGTGTCGCTGCCGGTCCCAGGAAGAGGGGGGGGCTCACTTAGCCTTGAGGCTGTACTACCCTCTATGCCAGCACTTCCTCATCCTCAGAGGGATGCCAGGAATAGAACCTGGGACTTCAGTGTGCAAGGCACTTCCTGCTGTCCTGTGGCTCTGATCCCTGCAGAGGTAACAATCTTAGTGAGACTTACTCCCCAGGTGACTGAGAGGCTTATAGTACATCATTAATTCAGCCAATCAGAATTGGTTTTAGAACCTTCTAAAACCAATCCCAGGGAACCAACATGATAAAAACATCTTGCTGTGAGGAATTTACCTTCTCAAGCGCGTGCGTGTGTCTCTGTGTGTGTGTATGTGTGTGTGTGTGTGTGTGTGTGTGTGGTTTCTTTGTTCACTAGTTTTATCAAAAAGGGGTTACCTCAAGGTAAGGAGTTGGGAGCGGAGTTGTGGCTTGGGACACTCAGAGTGGGGTCCTGATTGTTCTAGGCTATTGCTGCTTGGGACCCTCCAGGGTCCTACCAGGTATTCCTGGGGGACAATGCAGAATTTGATGCTTGCTGTCTCTTCTGCTCTCTCCCCCAACCTCTTTCTATGACTGGAAACAGTGAAGCACAAGGCTAGCTGATTTCACTGCCTAACCCTTCCCCAGTTCCAATGAGTACTTGCTTCCACTAAAAGAGAGAAATCTGAAGAGCTTTTGCTCTTTTGCTTTTATGAGGAAGGTGAGGAAGCAAACCCGGTGTTGAGCATTTGTTTTGCAGCAGCCGTGCTGGAGGTAGCGTAAGAGAGCCGGGACCACCAGCAGGCTCCACCCCCAGGAATTCCCTACACGGGCTGTGCGCTTACCATGTCCTTCCTACTTTTACTCTATGTGAGTGAGATCTCACCTCAGCGGTTATTTGATACCTTGTTTCAGGAGGCTAGGACAGCTCCCCGACCCCTATGGCGGTCCCTTCTTTGTTTTAAAAACGTTTTTCTAGAAGCACTTGTATGATGGTGGGGAGGAGATCTGTACATATTCTCTCATTCCTTGTCCTGACCAGCCCTCCTTACCTTTTCAGATGAGGAAACTGAGGGTCAAAGAAATCATGCCTAGTTTTCAGAGGCAAAACCAGAAATAATGATAGTTTGTGTGGGGATAGGAGCATCCAGAGACTATAAGTTATAGTACTTAATAGCTTAGACCTAAGCAATAGCAACTTAGTTCTCTGTTTAAAGGCTGAGAAAATCAGAGGAAATATTCTCAGGAACCAACTGTGTAATTTCCTGTTGAAATTTACTCTAGGACTACCATTGAATTTCTGAAGAACATTTGTTCCCAGGATGGGTGGGAGCAAAAAATCAATCCTGGAGAACCACTGGCATGCTTGAATGGTCTCTATTTTTAGCGTGCCTGGCTTGCCGATTGTCCTGTTCAAGAAGTGCCCTTCTTACCTCTGAGGTTTGCCCTCCAAGACTGGGTCATTTCCTCAAAGAGCACATGGTCTGTTCGTAACATGGAATCTTATGACGTGTGAATAGAGACTTCCCAATCAAACAGAAAGGATCAGATTGAACCCAGCTGAGGAAATATAATTTCAGATGTCTTTATTGTTATTCCTCATAGTGGTAGTCTCTCTGCTTAAAAGAAGCCAGCAGGGGCTGGAGCAATAGCACAGCAGGTAGGCCGTTGGCCTTGCACACAGTGACCCGGGTTCAAATCCCAGCATCCCATATGGTCCCCCGAGCACCGCCAGGAGTAACTCCTGAGTGCAGAGCCAGGAGTAACTTCTGTGCATCGCCAGATGTGACACAAAGAACCAAAAATAAATAAATAAATAAATAAATAGATAAATAAATAAATAAAGCCAGCAATCAGCAGATTTGACTGGATTATAAGTGAGTTAAAAATTAGTTTTCCAACAGAGTTATTTTGTAACCCCCTTAAGTGAAAGCAATTTTCTCTTTTATTTTGAGCCCCTCACAGGTATAGTTCAGCACTTGTATGCTGTAGATGCCCAGTAAGTGCTCATTTAATGGGGTACTTGATCTGAGAGATAATCCTCTTCCTGAGATGGTTTTTCTTTAATGTTAACTTGTGTTTTCTGGAGTAAGCATTAGCAGTCATTAGTCTGAATTTTTTTTCTGAAACAAAATTATACTAAGAGTAAGAATTTGTCTGAGTTTTTTTTTTCTGAGTCACAGAATTATGCCACTTAATATATATTTTTCTTTTACTAGGCTAGTGAGATCTCAAAGTGGGATACCATGGCATCTATCTGGGTAAGTAAAAACAAAGCCATCACAATACAATAACTCAACCGACCAAATCAAAATACAAAAAAAAAATCAAAATACCAAGTTCTCAAAAAGTATGTCTGAAAAAAAATCTATGCCAATAAACTAGAGTATATATGAAAAGAATAAAACATTAAAGGGTGCTATAAAAGCTCCTAGTAATCGATGATGGCACACCAGGGTGCCCACCGGCCAGGACCCTCCGGAGCCTGTGTTCAGAGTCACTCCAGGTTGTTGTCGCGCTGATGTGCCCGACGCCATCCCCAGCCATGGAGTTACTCCATCTTCAGTTATTTCCCCTCTCGTCGCATAGTTGGTCTTTCTGGTGACCAAAACCTGAGTCTGGGGCCTATAGCAAGCAGGCTTGTTCGCCTTATTATGCTTTATGGTTCACGAAATTACAGGAGAAAAATGAGACATTGATATATATGTATCACTGTCACCCTCACTATCATCCCGTTGCTCATTGATTTGCTCCAGCGGGCACCAGTAATGTCTCCACCGTGAGACTTACTGTTACTGGTTTTGGCATATCGAATATGCCATGGGGAGCTTGCCAGGCTCTGCCGTGCGGGCGGGATACTCTCCGTAGCTTGCTGGGCTCTCCAAGAGGAAGATATATATGTATATAATATATAATATGTATATATATTATATATATATAGGGTTTTCTCAGTGCTGATAACTCACAGGCCACTCTCAGCAATGCTCAGCCTGGTGAGGCAGCCTAATGGTTCTGAGACCACAGGCCATACCTAGAGGTTCTGGGCTGGGGTGACGTGCAGTGCTAGAAATCAAAGTTGGAAGTCCCATGCGTAGTAGTCACACCCTCCACCCCTGTTAGTCCTCTGATGCCTTCTGTGATATAACCATTCACAGCAAGGCTGCACGGTTTTTGAAACATCGGATTCCATGAATTTTCACTAAAATGCTAAGAGGATGACATTGGCCGAGCTCATCACAGACTCACGTCAGAAGCGCTGATGGGAAGAAACACCTTCACTAATAAGCAAAACTGGGAAAGATGAGCCTGTGTTTTGTATTAATCTCAACTGTCAGGCAGAATCCCTCAAAGCATGGGTTCCATGGAGAAGATATCATGAACAAATGTTTTTTTTTTTTGCAGTGGGGGGAGGGAACACTTAGCGTGCTCAAGGCTTTGGGTTCAAGGCTATCTCCTAATGGGCTTTGGGGACGTTTATGCATATGCAATGCCGAGGATTGAATCAAAGTCAATCTTGCAAGACAAGTGCCTTCCCCCATCCTCCTGAAGGGAATTCTTTTTTTTTTAATTTTTCTTTATTATTTTTTGGGTTGTGTGAGTGTGTGCATGTGTGAGTGTGCATGTGCGTGTGCGTGTGTGTGTGTGTGTGTTTGGGGGGCACACCCGGTGGTGCTCAGGCTCTGATGTCTGGGATTACTCCTGGTGGGGCTTGAAGGATTATATGAGGTACCAGAGATCAAGCCTGGGTCGACCACATGTAAGACAAATGCCCTACCTGCTGTACCTTCACTTTGAGTCCTGAAAGGAACTCTTTTTTTTTTTTTTTTGGTTTTTGGGTCACACCCGGCGATGCACAGGGGTTACTCCTGGCTCATGCACTCAGAAATTACTCCTGGCGGGGCTCGGGGAACCATATGGGATGCTGGGAATCGAACCCGGGTCGGCCGCGTGCAAGGCAAATGCCCTACCCGCTGTGCTATTGCTCCAGCCCCCTGAAAGGAATTCTTGACAAAAGAAAAGTTGGAGTGGGCTTATGAGGGCAGAAACTTGCTAACAGGGAAAAGTGAGCCGTGATGTACTTTCCTGGTGAGAACCTGGTGAGGTTTGTTACATGAGAATTCAACAGGTCTGTTCCTGCTGTATACCCAGAGAGAAAACCCCCGTGGTGTTTTCTTGGAAACAATGCCACATGCTGAAGTATGAGAGAATTCGAAGCGGGTGAAATCTTTCAAATTCTGACCCATGGGTGGTCCCAGCCCTTGGCACTCACTCAAGTGTTTTTGGTCCTGGGTGTGAGAGTTTGTGAGAGCCCTGTTCACTTTCTGTCTCTGGTGGGGTCAGCCACTAGACCTTTCTTTCCTGTACAGGCATTTGCTCTGCCTAACAACACAGATAGGCCTTTATCACACCCACGCCCTCTCTAGCTTCCTACTATTTTCTGCATCTCAGCATTAGGAGATGCCTGTTTGAGATCTTTGATCATTAAAGTGAACTTTTAATATTTATTTATTTAATTTTTTTTATTATTATTTTTTGCTTTTTGGGTCACACCCGGTAATGCATAGGGGTTACTCCTGGCTCTGCACTCAGGAATCACCCCTGGCAGTGCTCAGGGGACCATATGGGATGCTGGGATTGGAACCTGGGTCGGCCGTGTGCAAGGCAAACGCCCGACCCACTGTGCTATTCCTCCAGCCCCTAAAATGAACTTTTAACACCTTAAATCTAGTTAAGTCCTCTTGCCTAGCCACTTGCTTTTCAGCACGATTACACCTCTCCGTCTGCTATATTTCCAACCATGCCTAGTCACGTACTCCTCATGATTATACCTTTCCGTCTGCTGTTGCCAGCTCGTTCCCTGAAACTTCTCTTGGTAAATACCGGCACTTATATACATAAATGCCCCTCTGCAGGAAATTAATGGAAAACAGATTCGACCTGGATTTCAAATCAAAACATTTGGCTTTTGTTTCAGAGCCTAGACAGGAAAGAAATACTGTATAATCGGAGTGAAAAGACAGAAGTTTCCTGAGAATGGCTGGAATGAACATTCAAGATGTTTTTCATTCTGCCTGACTCGGAGTCAACTAAGGAGGGAGATATACTCGCTCTTTCGTGTTTAATCATAAGTTCAATTATAAGTGCAATTTGCCAATTTAATGAGTAGCATCAAATTAATCTGGTAAATCAGAGGCAAAGAGGAAAGAAGAAGTTTTAGATCCAGAACAAGGAATGTAAAGGAGAAAAGATACTATTTGATATTTTTGAGAGTCTACTTTTTAGCAAATACAAAGCAGTTAAGAAAAAAAATATTTTGTAGTGCTGCAGTGCAATAGTAATAGAGATCTCACGTGATTAAAAGAGGGTAAGTCAAAAGAACAGAAAATCCACGGACTACCCCTTCTTCCCCATCAGATCCTTTGTCCTTTATTTTTCTATTTGAGTTTAAATGCCACACCTAGGTCTGGAGACAGATTTACAGGAGAGGTGGAAGTTCTTCCTGTATGAACAAGATTTACAGAGGGTGACGAATGCATTTGTGAAATTTTTGAGATGTGTCAAGCCCTTCAAAGTCTGGTCGTGACACTTGAGAATTATCCAAAAAAAAAAAAAAAAGCATGACCCAGGACAAAAATGCATTTTGTATTCAATTATTCACTCCACAAACATTTGTGAAGCCTCAGTATGGTGCCAGGTACTGTTTTGGGCATTCTGGGACACAGCAGAGAAAAAGAAACTAAAAGAAATAAAAAATGATTTTATTTTGGCAGGACACCTGAAAGACACAGAAATAAATGTAATATCCTGGGGCTGGAGCGATAGCACAGCGGGTAGGGTGTTTGCCTTGCACGAGGCCGACCCGGGTTCGATTCTCAGCATCCCATATGATCCCCTGAGCACCACCAGGAATAATTCCTGAGTGCATGAGCCAAGAGTAACCCCTGAAAAACGCCAGGTCTGACCCCCCCCCAAAAAAAGCAAAAACAAAAACAGAACAAGAAATATAATGTCTGAGGTGAGTTTAAGTGCTTCAGAGAAAAGCGAAAGGAGAAGATGGAAGTGACGGGAACTCTTCTGTTCTGCTCAGTAAGTGAGCGGAAGTGGACGCAGAGAGAGGGAGCGGCTGGGGAGTCTTTGGGGAGGAGAGTCGGGCAGGGAGAACAGCAGGTCTGATGCTCTGAGGCTGATGGTCTCGGAGCATCGGAAGAGCAACAAGAAAACCACCACAGGGGCTGGAGCAATAGCACATCGGGTAGGGCGTTTGCCTTGCACGAGGCCGACCCGGGTTCGATTCCCAGCATCCCATATGGTCCCCCAAGCACTGCCAGGAGTAATTCCTGAGTGCAGAGCCAGGAGGAACCCCTGTGCATTGCCGGGTGTGACCCCCCCCAAAAAAAAAGAAAACCACCACAAAGTAACAGGAAGGGGGCAAGGCCATCTGGGAAGACATTACCGTTCTCTTTGGTTTCTGCCCATTGAACTGGTGCTTCAATTCAAGAGTCTAGGACTGGTACTGCTTGGGCCCTGCAGGGCTGGAGGTAGCGGCTACCTCAGCAGTGCTGGGGACCGTCAGAGTTGCATCCCGAGATGCTCATGTGGCCACGTGGTGACAGGAATTAAACCTAACTAGACATTTTTTTTTCTGAATTCTCAGAACTTTATTCAACTCCATTGCTAATTCATGTTTCAGAATATTAGTGATACAGCATGAAATAATTGTCTGTGGCAATACTGGATAATCATCAGGCATCCAGCTATAAGAATATAATAGTGATATCAATTCTCAGTGTTATTAAAAATAAAATTTCCTTGTCTCAGAGTTTTCAGTGTCTTATAAGCCATCAATTTTACTTTTGCAAGAGAAGCAATAAAGCACAAATTCACCTAGTGACAAATTGGGAATTTCTCAAAAGACAAGATATTTTCTTTGTATTGTTTTAAACCCAAGTAATAGTTTGTAATATTTATCCAAGGATGGCAAGAAAATTCTAATATGAAAATTGTTATAAAAATATGTCTTAGTCCTGGAATATTATAGAGGACTGAGTGGTTTCAAGTATTACTGAGTTTTGTTTCAAAGTAGGTACATTCTGGAACGAACTAAGTTTATTACAGAAATTAGAAATCACACCATAGTAGAATCCTGTTTCTAACTTCACCATACTCATTTTTTAAGCCCTTCTCTAGAGATTAAGCTCTGGCCTAAAGGCTGGGATAAATACCCAAAGATAACAGAACAGAAGCAAAGAACATAAGGACTGGTAGGAAACGAGCCACTGGGGGGCGCTAGGAGGCAGGACAGGGAGGGTGAGACTTCTATGGTGGAGGGACACGTTCAGTTGAAAGGAGATGGTGCTGAAAGGTCTCAAATGTGTGAAGCCCTATCCGCAACTATTGTAAAGCACACTGCAAAATATAAAGAGCCTCTCGTAGGAACCGGCCGGTGAGTGGGAGGCAGATGGGGTGGAGGGCATGGGTGGAGGGAAGCGGACTCTGGGGTTGAAACATTGGACGCCTGAAACCCAACCGTGAAGAACTTTGTCATTTCACAGTATGTAGCACTGTCATAGCACTGCCATCCCGTTGTTCATCGATTTGCTCAAGCGGGCACCAGTAACATCTCCATTGTGAGACTTGTTGTTACTGTTTTTGGCATATCAAATACGCCATGGGTAGCTTGCGAGGCTCTGCCATGCGGACGGGATACTCTTGGTGGCTTGCTGGACTCTCCGAGAGGGACGGAGGAGTCGAACCCAGGTTGGCCGAGTGCAAGGCAAATGCCCTACCCGCTCTGATATTGCTCAGTGACTTAATTAAAAAAATAAATGATTTTAAAAAACAAATCAAAGGTAGGATATTGTAGAAAATAAACAAAATGTCTTTGCCCTTGGAATCTTGCTTAAAATTTTTTTAAAAGTTCGCTGGAGAGCAAGGGAAGACCATTCAAGCCAAGAGGCCAGAACGGGTTTGAGGAGAAGATTGTCTTGAAGCTGACTGGAGGTAGCAAAGCGTTCCACACAGACTGTGAACTCTCGGGGACCAGGCACCTGCTGGTGAACCACGCAGATGTACGAAGCAAGATGTTCGGGCTTTAGCCCGTGTCTACGGGGACTCTGAAAAGGGTGCTCATGGCGGAAAACCTCAGCTTGACCTGGCGCTCTCACAGGCCCGTGGCGACTACATGGAGATGGCTGGAGGTGGACAAAGGAACCAATCACGAGGGACACCGCTGTGCTAGACGGCCTTGCCTTGGGGATGGCGACATGAGTAATACCAGAAGCCACTAAGGCGGGGAGCAAGCCCGGGGGGCTTTTGTTTCGGAGGAGTCTCAGAGAGAAGTGGTGAAGTCAAAGGAGACACCCAGAGTTCTGGTGGTTGTGCCAGATGGAAGGAAAAGCAAAGATCAGTGAGCGAGCAAGAGACTGGGGCAGGTTGCCTGGGTCCAAATCCTGTTGTGTCCACACTGGCTGAGAGACCCCAGCTTCTCCCCTGGGAGAGGGAGGCTATTGTAGGGATGCATGAGCAGGCATGTGTGAAACACAAGTAAATAACATCTAAATGGCACATGGGATAGGAGAACCATGTCGGAGGAAATACATACACCATTGATCGGGATGTAGCAAATGTGTTCCTAAAGTCGTTGATGAGTATGCAAAAAACAAAAAAAAAGGCTAAGCTACAGATACACGTATGGGAGAGACCAGCATACAGCAGGGGAGAAAATACCCCACAGCAGAATCAGAGGGAGAAAAGAGAAGGGGCCTTCCTGCTTGAGCATTCCCTGTTTTCCAAAAGTGGGCCGAGAAGAGGTGCAGGCGAAGGCCCGTGAACGAAACCTGGCGTGGCAGGGGACTGGGGAAGGCAGAGCCGGGACCGGGTCACCCAGCACGAGGCAGGCTTGGGGTTTCTCTTCATGCTGATCTGTGTTTCATGAGAAGCACATACTGCTTCTCCGTCCTTCTCTGTTTTCTTTCCATTCCACCCTCCTCTCTTATCACATCCCAGCGCTCTTGCAATAAGATCGCTAATGAAGTCACTGTTTGGAAAAGCACAGAGATGCCGATCTTTCCCCCTGTGAGTGAGGACAAGAAGAAACCCAAACATTTCCCTTGGACCTCTTGGAACTTTGCAAACAAAACTATCTCCTCAGCTGCCCTTCCACAGGCCCCCAGAACTAACCTTCCCTGCTGCCACTCCTGCTTCTCTTTGTAGTTTGGGGGGAAGAGCATATCTGCCACGCTGATGGAGAAAGTTCTGTTGGGTGATGCTCACTGCTGCCCTGGGGGAGAAGACTTGGCCTCACTACTCGCCCTGCCTCATCTGTGTGGTTACGGACCCTTTTTTGCATGCACCTTACCTGCTGGCTTAGTCTCCTGGGGTTGCTGGAACAGAGCACCACAAACTGGATGATAAAAACCGAAAAGAAATCCCTAGCTCATGGCTCTGACATTTGATGTCCAAAGTTGGGGTGTCAGCCAGGTCATGCCCCGTGAAAAGCTAGAGGGGTCTTGCCTGGCCTCTCGCTGCCTTCTGGATCTTCTGGCTATGTTCGTTCTTGCCTTGAACACAGGATTCCCGTCTCTGCCCCATGGTCCCTGCGCCCTCCTCCTGTCTGTGCCTTCACACACTGTCTTCTAAGGACCCCCGCAGACGGGATTAGGAACTCACATGATCCCACCATGACCCTATCTTAACAAATCGCATATACAAAAACCCAAGATCCAAATAAGCCTTATTGTAAAGTACCTTAAGATTAAGGGCTGGAGCAATAGCACAGCGGTTGGGCTTTCGCCTTTCACTCGGCCGACCCGTGTTCGATTCCTCTGCCCCTCTCGGAGAGCCCGGCAAGCTACCGAGAGTATGGAGCCTGCACGGCAGAGCCTGGCAAGCTACCAAGAGTATGGAGCCTGCACGGCAGAGCCTGGCAAGATACCTGTGCGTATTGGATATGCCAAAACAGTAACAATAAGTCTCTCAATGAGAGACGTTACTGGTGCCCGCTCGAACAAATCGATGAGCAACGGGATGACAGTGACCTTCAGTATACATATGCTTTTTTTTTTCTGAGGGGGGGAAGTCAAGTGCGAGGGAGCCCCACCTGCCTTTTATCCATATTTCATTCCAGGCCTTTTAAGATCAACTTCCTTTTGTTAAAAATAAAAGACACATTTTACTTGAAAAATTGAAAGAGAACTCTTTCATTTTCCACGTTTTGATTGCTTTCTTTTCAGTCGGCTCTACTTTTCCATTTATTATGAAGCTTCCCCAACCCATTCCACCCATCCCCGCCAAAAAAAAAGTAATAAACCTTCACAAGTCAGCCATGCTTTGACGTGAAGCAGAGAGACATAATTTCTCCCTGCCTCTCTGAGAGTTCTCAAGTCTTAGGGGTTTCTTGGAGACTTTGGTTTGAAAACTGAACGTTGGAGTATGGCCTTCCCAGGGCTGTGTGAAGTGATGAATGATTCGGCTCTTCCTCATCTTCAAAGTGTTCCTGCAGCAGCTGCAGCTCAAAGCCTGGAGCCTTTTTTTTTTTTTTATCATTATTTTTTTTTTGCTTTTTGGGTCACACCCAGCAATGCACAGGGGTCACTCCTGGCTCATGCACTCAGGAATCACCCTTGGCAGTGCGCAGAGGACCATATGGGATGCTGGGATTTGAACCCGGGTTGGCCGCGTGCAAGGCAAACACCCTAGCCACTGTGCTACCACTCCAGCCCCTGGAACCTTTGGTTTTTTTTTTTTTTTTTTTTTTTTTTTCCTTTTGGGTCACACCTGGCGATGCTCAGGGGTCACTCCTGGCTCTGCACTCAGGAATTACCCCTGGCGGTGCTCAGGGGACCATATGGGATGCTGGGATTCGAACCCGGGTCGGCCGCGTGCAAGGCCCTACCCGCTGTGCTATCTCTCCAGCCCCCAGCCTTTGGTTTTAAATACATTTCCTGTCAACAGGACGGACGCATTTTGCTTTTCTTTCTCATCCCTTCTTTTGCATCTAAATTAACTTCTTGCAAACCAGGGATGTTTTACTTATGTCTGTATTTTTATTTATTTATTTTGGATGTTATATTTTTACTTATTTATTTTAATTTTTTTATTTTATAAGTTAGTTCAGAATATTTGTTACATTTAATATTCAAACACCAATCCCACCACCATCTTCCCACCATCGAATTCGGGATGTTTCCATTCCAAGACCCAATCCTTGTCCCAAAACACAACTGAAATAATATATTTAGTATTGTCTGCTAGGAAGACCTGCTGAACATGCTTACAAAAAAGTGTTCATATAGGAAATAGTGTGAAGATTATTCTATTTTGGCAAGAGCTATTAAGCCTTTCTACAGGATATCACTAGCATGTTAAAGTTTGGGTGATGTGAGCTTTGGTATATATATCTGGAAATATATATATGTATATATATGTTTCCCTCTATGATTTGTTGCCTACTATCTGGACCCCATCAAATGTGGTGTGGTAATTATGGAGAATGGGTAGGAAGTGTCTTCTGATGTGTCACTAAAGCAGCCACACAGTCCAGGAGCCTGTTGACTCATATGTGAGGCGAGACTCAAGCATGTGGGGAGCAGCCTTGAGTGTGGCAGTGGTCGGGTTGTGGAGGTTTTTGGCTTCGGGGGCTGGGTCCCTTGGGGCAAGGAGGGCTCTCACCCGCCCTCCTCTGGGACGCCCCATGGGAAACAGCCTGGCGCAGAGTCCGGGCATGGTTATGGGGAACCAGGAACATTTTACATGAAGAAGTAGGTCCAAGTGGCTTTGGGGAGTCAGGATGACCTGGCCTATCTCAGGGGTGCTGGCAGAAGCTCCCCAGGCCCTGTGTGGCCTTCCCAGTAGTGGCGAGGTTTCCTGTGGGGTGACTGATCTCCAGTGGAGAACTTTAGCAGATAGGGGTGGGGCAGGGTAAATCATAAGGGCATGAAGCCGAGTCCAAAGAGATTCAGCCTTGTTTAGTAACTGGGGCAGAGACTGAGACAGACACTCACTGGCTGCAGGAACTCGGGCAAGTTCAGATTCATCATCGTCCTTGGTAGGATGCATTACGTCTGTCTGATCAGTTTGTAGTGAGGACAGGGTGAGTCACTCGGGGAACTGAACTGAATGAACTTGCTGGGCAAGCACTCGCTTAGCCCACAGTCAGTGGCAGCAATTGTGACTATTTTAAAGGGTTGTCATTCCCCTTCTTCTGTTGAGATAGTCTTGACTTCAATTTATTTAGTAATTGTTGTGATGATTGTTTTTCCCTTTTGGTGCACCTAAGTACAAGTTTGAGGAAAAGAAATCAACAAAATATATTTAAGGGATGAGGATGGAAATCTGATAAAAATGATGTGCTGTAAATAAAGGACCAAACATGATGGCCTCTCAGGATCTATATTGCAAACCGTAATGCCCAAAAGTAGAAAGAGAATATGGGGGAAATTGTCTGCCATAAAGGTAGGGAGAGGGTTGGGATAGAGGAAAGATACTGGGGACATTGGGAGTGGAAAATGTTCGATCATTGTATGATTGAAACTCAAACATGAAAACTTTGTAACTATATTTCATGGTGATTCAATAAAAAATACTGTCAAATATTCATGTGAGCACCCACATTTGCATTAATACCTTTTTTCAGTTACTAAACTTTGTGGAAATTAAGTCAAATATTGAGGAGCAAGTTAGAGGTTTAAACAATTTAGTCAGCAATGAAGCAGGCGATGCAAATAGTTTTACTGGGTTGTAAAAGTGCCAACATTCCTGAACCAGTGAGCTCATCATCAAATTCTTCTCTACACCCATAAAAGAATCTTTTATTTGTTTACTCATTTTTTGCTTTTGCTTTTCCTAGCAGCTGAGAATAAAATAGAGGAGTAGTTCTCAAGCTTTATCAGCATCGCTGGAGTGCTTGTTAAAATAGAGACTTTGGATCTTAGCCCCTGAGCTACTGAGTCACTGAGACTGGGCAGGGGTCTGAGAGTTCACATTCTAGTAAGTTCCTGGGAGTCTGACACTGCTGACACAGAATCACTCTACGTATCCACTAACGTAGAACCCTGGGAGACCCTGAAGTGGTGTAGACCACAGGGTAATTTGGTTTTTAAAATTTGGGGTTCAAATTCTGGGATTCTGATTACTATATTATGTTAAGCAAATGAGTTTCTGAGATTGAATTTCAAATTTCAAATGAAAGTAAAAAGTAAAAAGTTGACCTCGTTTATGTCATTATGTACGTTAAATCAGATGCCTGCAATCAGATGCTTTTTCACTGCTTGGCTTGAATTAGTTTTAAAAAGTCTTCGAACCTGAGTCAGCCGAGTGCAAGGCAAATGCCCTACCCGCTGTGCTATCGCTCCAGCCCAAGACTTATTATTTTTTCAATCAAATGTTGTTTGTGTTGGTTTGTGATACTATAAAATTTGGGAGCACAGTTTGACACCTCTGATGTGTGTCATAAGTCACACCACATCTGTCCCCAAAGTCCTGGGGATATTTGCTACACAAATGCTCTGCTCACTCCTACCCACCCCTCCCTCTTTCTCCCTAGTATCAACCTTGTTTTACAAATTAGAAGTTGCTTTTTGTTGCGTTGTGTTTGTAAAGATAGTCTGTATGCTTTAAGATGAAATGATGTTTGATCATATTAGAATAACAAGCTCAATCGAATCAATAGATTAGATTAAGATCCAATCAATTTTCACTGTGGCAGAATATTAATCTATCACTTTAATGAGAAAAGAGAGAATGTCCTTTCTTGAAAATATTAAATACGTTAGTAAAATCTAAATGAACTAGTTTAATTCAAGACAGCAGACACAATATTCAGTAACAGATTAGAAATATTATAAAGAAAACATGATTACTATAAAAACAGATTTTATTAAAAGAATGAGAGAAGACAATAAAGTATGCATTTACCTGGATTTTTCTCAAGTCTTCGTGACTTAACTGTCTTCAACATTTTTAAGGTACTTTATTTTTTTCATAGAAGATCTAGTCACGCTATCTGACATGTTTTTGTATTTATGTATTGAAAATGAATATTAAGGAATATTTTACTCCCGTGCTGTTCATGAAGATCTTTGTCAGTAGTTTTCAAATGGGAATTTATCCGCCAGTATTGCACATCCATTAAACAAAGCTTACAGAGCAAACAGCTCTAGTAGGGCTTTCATTATGGACCCTTTAGTGTAGAGTTCCCGAAGGACTTCGGTCAACATTAATGAAAACATCTTCAAGTCTATAAACACAATTATTTCTGCAGGAGATGAGAAAAGAGCTTTGAGTTCTCTCTTGAAGACCAAGGGGATAGAGAAACCTCCCACTTGTGGCAAATGACATAGCCACCTTATACAGCATAACACATGGTCCTCCTTTGGCCAGAGATGGCCTTAGCTCTGCCGTCCTGCAGGATGACTCTCTCCTGGCTGGCTCTGCCCAGCCATTGAGACCCTTGGGAATCACTCAGAGGCTTCACTGGAGGGCATGGCTGGTTGAGCAGCTGGTATTCTCTGCTGGTCCTCACTGGTCTCATTTCCTTGTGGAAGGCAACCCTGCTTCCTATCATGAATACGTTTCATCAAGCGATGTGCAGTTCCTGGAGTCTGGGGTTGTTTGCTCTGGGAAACGCAGGAAGGGGCTTCCCTTTGGCTCCCCTGCATCCCTGTCTGCTCCAGGACTGGGGAGCCCACATCTGAGCGTTGGGAGGTGCTTCTCTGCAGCTGCTGTAGGAAGCTGTGTGCTCTCTGCTCCCTTTGGAGCCAGCCCCCGCTTCACAGTGCTCCGGGAGTTCTTCCTGCTCATCCTGGAGCTTCCGCCACCTTCCGCCCAGAAGCCACCCCTCCCCAGGGCCACCCCAAACGAGGCGCGTGGAGATGGCTGATGCCACTCGAAAGCAATGTTATTCGGAGTCACTAGGATGAACCAGACATTGCTCTAGAGACTTAATGTCTGATACTTCCAAATTTTACACCAGAGGTGGGGGGAAATGAGAGGTTTTATTGTATCTGTGATAAATGTCATATTGTCTGACTGTCTAGGGCTGAGAGATGCACACTTGAAATGTTGGAAGGGATGGGAAGGGTGCAAATTGTGGATTTGCTGTATGTTTCAGTGTGCATATAGACATATGCATATGAAGATTAACAAAAGTAGCTTCTAAACCAGTGAGACTATCAAATATTGCCTTTTAGCTTGGACTCCGAGGGACTATCAGAGATTGTCCAGGCTTCAACCCATCTGTAGATGCTCAAGAAATTAATAAAGCAATCAAAGGACTCGGTGAGTGATGTTTCACAATTGCTTTCTGTTTTTTTTTTTTTTATTGGGGGGGTGCTCATTCAGCTGTGCTCAGGGTTTATTCCTGACACTGTGCTCAGGGGACCATATGCAATGCCAGGGATTAAACCTTGGTCAGCCTGTTCAAGGCAAGCAAGCTTCTTACCCTCCGTACTATAATTCCTCTCTAAATGTTAGAGCAAACCAGGAAAATTATGATCTGAAAGTGCATAGGTGCCTTCTTGTATAAAAGTACTGAGTCCAGTTGCAGAATCACATGTAGACACACAGACACACACAGACACACACACACACACACATACACACACTTCCACAAGTGTGTAGGTTCCTTTGGCCAAGCATAGAAATTTTAAGAAACTTTTAAAATTACAAAAATAACTGGGAAAAGTTTAGGGGGCCCAGTTTTATTAAATCTTAATATATCTATGTTTATTTAACAAGCAGCAGCAGTATCACTGTATTACTGTCATCCTGTTGTTCATCAATTTGCTCAAGCGGGTACCAGTAACGTCTCCATTGTGAGACTTGTTGTTACTGTTTTTGGCATATCGAAGACGCCATGAGTAGCTTGTCAGTAGCTTTGCCCATGGGAGCGAGATGCTCTTGGTAGCTTGCCAGGCTCTCTGAGGGGAGTGGAGGAATTGAACCCAAGTCTTCCTCGTGCAAGGCAAACGCCCTACGCGCTGTGCCATCACTCCAGCCCAGCGGCAGCAGTATTAGTAGTAAATCATGCGGTCCTTCTCAGATCTCCCTAGATCTCATTCCCATTCCGTTTCTGAGAGACAGAGCCATGGAAAATGGCGAGTGAGGGCCAGAGCAATAGGGCAGTGGGTAGTACATCACCTTGCATCCAGCCAACCGTGGTTTGATCCTTGGCACCATATAAGACCCTCTGAGCCCACCAGGAATGATCCTTGGGCAAAGAGTCAGAAGTAAGCCCTGAGCACAGAGAGGTGTGACCCAGAAACACACACCCCCCAAATTGCAATTCATGTCCCCAAAATGCTAATTCTATAGCTACATAGGTATGCACATTTTTTCTTAGGTTATATAGGACAAAATGCAATACTGTGTGCTTTTCTGGTGGAGTTTGGTGTCTGATCATTGTGAGATTGCAACCCAAACATGAACGCTTGTAACTATCTCACGGTGATTCAATAAAATTTTAAAAATTAAAAAAAGTATAGTATGTGCTTTTTTTTCTGCAATTGTTACTTATCCCTTATCATTATGCTTTTGAGATTTCTGTGTATTTAGTTCTAGTTCATTAATAAGTTTGGCCTCACAGTTGTCTTTTCGTCATGATATAGTAAAATGGAACTATGGGTGGATCATTAAAATTGTCTACATTTTTTATTACAGTATGAAAATACTATATTAAATATTTTTGCTTATGTCACATTGTACACATGTACTCTCTAGAACAAATTGGAGTTTTTAAGGCTGATGGGTATATGTTTATTTCAAATTTATTAGTAATTTTATCAAACTGCTCTACAGAACATTTACACAAATTACTATTCTTCCCAGTAGTTGCTAAGATCATAGTATTTTATTTTTTGAATCATGTCTAAAGTTCTTTATGCCTTTATTTTCTTTGCATTGTTTATGCCTTTGTTTTCTTCCTCTTCTCCACCTTCTCCCCATGGCTTTTATGGCTAAGAATTTTTTATTGGTACTGGAGTTATTGTGTCAAGGTCAGGTGCTTGATTTGCATGTGATGAGCCACCTTCTATCCCTAGTTACCTGAACACCCAGGGTTACCTGAGTACCACCAGGTATAAGTCCTAAGTGCAGTCAGATATGTCCCCCAAGCAAACAGCAAAATCCATTCTGTTTTATTGCTTTCTCTTCCACAAATTACTACCTAATATCTTTAACCTATTCTTAAATTAGGTCTTCATGATAGCAAAATATTTTAAAAATTCTAGATACAGAAATTTGGTTTTTTAAGAACTCTTTTTGGTTTTTATTGTTTCCTCCCTTCCCTTCCTTTTATAGATGTTGTAGTGACCAGGGTCCTATGCGTGCCTGACTCTGGTGCTTGCCTGTGCTTTTTGTCATGATGCTTATCAGTTTTGTGTGGTTTGTTTTTTTTTTTTGCTTTTTGGGTCACACCTATAGATGCTCAGGAGTTACTCCTGGCTCTGCACTCAGGAATTACCCCTGGCGGTGTTCAGGGGACCATATGGGATGCTGGGAATTGAACCTGGGTCTGCCGTGTGCAAGGCAAACACCCTACCCGCTGTGCTATCGCTCCAGCCCCCAAGGTTTTTGTGAAAGTATAAACCATGAAAGTATCTTCTCCCATTCTATAATTTTCTTTCAATTAATTCTTAATTTATTTCTTTTAAGTAAGTTACTTTCCCTTTATACATGTTTCTAATTTTAGTGAAGTTATTTACCAATTTTATGTATGCTTGTTTTTTTCTATGATAAACATGTAAAGATATTCACCAGGATAGTTTTTCCCTCTAATCTGGTTTGTAATAGGATTCAAATAGTTTCATAATCCTCTTCTGAGCTCTTAGACTACTTGGAATTCACATTGGTGTATGGTTCTGAGTTTACTTATCTCATGTGACCAGTATGATTTATTGAAGAGTTTCCCCTTTCCACATTGATTTATAGTGTCACCTGTATCTCATCAGTGTCTCTAGTTTTCTCCTGTGTGATGTTTCCTGTTTCCCTCTTTAACCTGTCTCAACCCCATATTGTCCTAGTCACCATGATAATTATAATGACACTTGTGCCTGGGCGGCAGGAACTCTTTTTGGCTCTTTGCTCTCCACTATAGATACCAGGGTCATTTTGTCAACTATTTCCAGTTAATACATAATATTAGCATTTTATCTCAACTTAATACTATCTTAAAGTCTGAGGCTTATATATTTTTTCATTTGAGATTAAAAGTTATTTCTTCATTTATCTCCCAAGTTTCCAATTTATAAATATTTATACATATTTACACATTTTTACATTTTCTACTTATACTTAGCGCTCAAGTAGACTTTTTCATGTGGTCAATGTCAAATTGAAAGGATTAGCAGTCTTTAAATTCTATTGCTTATCTTTCCTTCTTAATATTATATTTCTTCAGGAAACTTTGCATTTTTGGTTTGCAGGCTCATATTGAGAAGGAAGTATTTGTTTATAAGCTCTCTTCCCTGCAGTTTGCAGTTATAACCAGCTTTTATAGTGGCATTTGTTTAAGAGATACCCAGTTCTGAATCACGAGGCCTCTGGGTTTAGTTCCTGGTGTTGGCATGTACAAACGTAAGAGCTGAGAATCTGCCTGGCTTATAAGCTATATTTAACTGTGGGTAGTTTCTTGTGCCTGGAGTCTAGAAGTATAATGTATAAAGATACAGGGAGGATGGAAAAGCAGGAAAGAGGCATAAGGCAGATCCTAATGTGTATTTGTGCAGAGCTTAAACTTCACCCTGAATGTTGCAGAGAGCCATTGGGATTTTCACTAGAGGACTGACACAGGATGAGGTGCAGTAATGCCGTATGAAGAGATCACCTTAGGAAGCTATGCGGCTTTTCAAGAAAATACATTAAAGGCACAGTGACAGAGGGCATGCAGAGGCGAAGTCACATTCAGGAGCTGCTGGTGATTGCTACGATGCAGGGAGTAAGGCAGAGAGAGGAGCAGAGGATGGGTCTGAGGATGGCGATTGATTGCCTGGGTCCCCCCTGATGCCGTTGCTGAGGAAACAGAAAGAAAGGCAAGCTATATAGGAAAAAGACTGAATTCGTTCTGGAATCCACCGGCTTTGGTAGAGTTGTGCAGCGGGAGATGTTTCTTCATGAACCAGCACAGCTGCAAATACAGATGGGACATGCTGATCAGACTGACAGGAAGAAACAGGGCCCTCACCGAATCCTGTGGTTGTTTTTAACGTGGGGGCCACCTCTCAACCAGCGTCCAGGAATCCTGGGAATTACCTGGGGTGAAATGCAGCCAGCAAGGCTGGATAATTCAGTGTTAGGACCTGGGCGTCAGTACTGTTTGGGGGTCAGTGGTGCTAGAGGCCAGCAGGGACACTCTGTCTGTGTTTACTTCTGTATACAGAACAGAAGACCAGAGGCTCAGTGGGCAGCAGTTTCCACCGGGAGACTTTTGCCTCCTCGTTGATGCTGTCTGTGTACTATTGCAGTGAGCAAGAGTCACACTTCAACACAAAGAAGTTGAGTCTTGAGCTCTGATTGATCTTTCATACCATCTCGTCAAGCAGGTGCAAGGGCCCTTCGCCAACCACTGCTCCCCAACCCCAGCACGGTCTTTTCTGCAGAGGAGAACAGGACACCCTCTGACACTCTCTGAACACTGTAGTTATGGCGGTGTAGGGACCAAGAGGCATACTCAGACAATCCAGCATCAGCCTGGCTCAGCCTGCCCTGCGATGCTTTCTATTTTCAGCAGGTGATTGAGCAAATGGGTCTATGTTACAGAGAGAATTCCCTGTCTCAGAATCCAAGATCAGGGTCCAAGCACTTCAGCCCCATTTAAAACTGCATGGCTTTGCAACTGGGATTCCTTTTCTTAGGATTAATGTCATCTTTACCCCAGTGGAATGTGACCTACTCCCCAGACGGCTGTGGGCATCAACTCTGGCCATGAATAAAAGTGTACTGATCCATGAGGTTCAAAGACAACTCCTTCCCTTTTCCATAGGGGGGAATGAGCCTATTATCAACTATGGAGATAATAGAAAGATGGAAGGTGAAAAGACAGAAACTAATTTTTTTTTTTGGTGCCACTTCCTATGGCTTATCTACAGATAGGGTTATCTGTGCAATGACTGTTTTGTTCCCCTTTTCCCTCAGTAAAGTTCATTTTATTTTGCAAAATCCAGGCAAGGAATGAAATAAAGAGCCCAGCCTGTAAGAACTGGGACATTAAATATTTAAATATCTCCCTCTCTGCATTTGTTTCAGACAACTAATTATTTTTCTTTTGCTCACGGCAGATATGAAGCATCTCTGGGTTGACAGCAAGTAAAATTCCTTTTGTCTCACTTAGGAACTGATGAGAAAGCACTCATCGACATTCTGACGGAGAGGTCGAATGCACAGCGACAGCTGATTGTGAAGGAATATGAAGCAGCTTATGAAAAGGTACAGTTTGATTAACAACAAAGAGCTAATCAGAAATCAGGGACGCCCCACTTGACTGCATGTAGTAGTTATTTTGTTTCTGATTCAGAGCAAAAAGTGCCACATGTACCCTCCTCAGTAGCTCAGAATCTGTTCTCCTGTCTCTAGCTGAATGGCCATGGCTGTGCCTCAGTTTTTCTACTGTTGAATAAGCAGGCTTGCCTCAGATCAGGGCTCATATCTTTTCCGCTTCTTACCATAAAGTGCAGCATAGTCAAGCATTTAATTTTTTGGTCCTTGCATGTTCAGAAACCCTTTACCGTTGCCAAATCTTTCTCGACCTCTCGCATTTAGTTACGCAAGTCCATCATGGGGTCCCGATTGGTGTTTCTAAATGGGGACATCTGACAGTGTTTGAGACATTTCTTCTATCACAACTGTAGGAGAGAGAAAGATGCTTTTCTCAGCAGATAGGAAGAGATCCAGAAGTTGCAAAATATCTTTGGGTGCACCCAACAGTTTCCACAGCAAAGCACCGTCTGACCAGTTCCTGTCTAAAAGTCCTGCCCTAGAAGTTCTTTCATTAATTTTTTATTTAAAAAAAATTTAGGCACAGTAATTTATGTTTCATGAGTGTAGTGTTCTAACCCCACGCCCTCCACAATGTCCACTCTCTTTTACTGTTGTTCCAGTTCCTTCCAAACCACCCTCCAAGCCCTACTCCCTCACCCACTCTCGGTAAACTTAGATCTGTAAACCAGTTCTCAGATTCTGTTGCCTTTGGCTATGTGTTTTTCCCTTCCTGTGCTTCTTCACATCCCGCGTGTGAGAGATGGCTCTGTAGCTGTCTCTCTCCTTCTGCTTTACTTCACTCATCGTGACCCCCTGCAGTTCCTTCCACAAAACAGCAAATTTTGTAGTTTTGTTTTTTTCCTTTTAGTCAAGTAGTATTTTGTTGTATATGTATCAGAGCATTTTTATCCAGTCATCTGTTCCTGGATGCTTGTGCTGTTTCCAGAGTCTGACTATTGTAAATAGTGCTGCTATTTCTTTCCTAACTTTAAAATGGTTATGTATTTATAGGCTTGATGCATTTTGTAGATGAAAATTTAATAACAACCAGAATCAATGGACCAAATATATTAAACTTGGTTTTTGCCAGATAGTTTATTTGTTTAATACAAATTTGTTTGGGTACAATGCTATGTCAGTAGATATTCTAGACAGGGGAGATATAATGATGTAGAAAAGTCGGTCCTCTCTTTCTTCATGAAACAAACATTCTAATAGAAAAAAATAAATGAATTCAAGAAATTCAGATAGTTGGTAGGTGCTATGAAAAGAACTGAAATGGTTTGATGTGGTAGAGAATCACCAGTGAATGGCTTATTTAAGTCAGACAGCGAAGAAATGACAGTCACCCACCTACCAGCTTGTACTTAGGATTCTGCTCTGCCTGGTCTTGGGGAGAGCATGTAGGACAGAATATAGAGTGAGTGCAAAAGCCTTGAAGCAGGAAGAAGGGCTTATTTAAGGAACAAAGTCACTATTAGGATGGTGGCAAGTGAAAGGGGCAGAAGAAAAAGATGAGAGTTGAAGAGAGATTTAGAACATGGAAGGCTTTAAGTCTAGTTAATATCAAGGATAATAAGAAACCATTGGAGGTTTGTAAACAGGGAAATAACATCTGGCTTGTAGCAACTAATTAAAAGACCATTAGTGGCCATGGCTAATGAAATGTTGAGAGAAGAGAGTGAAAAGAGTGGCTGCTGGGTGTGTCTAGTGACTGTCTAAAGGCTCATTTAGCATCTCCCTACAATGTGCTCCAGGGGCTGGAGAGATAGTACGGGAATAATGCACTTGCCTTGCAGATGACCAACTCCAGGTCTATCCTTGGAACTGCATGTGGTGCCTCCAACACTGTCAAGAATGATCTTTAGTCGAATAGTGTACTCGGCAAAGATTCGAGTTTCCCCTGAACTCAGCTGGGAGTGGCCCAAACAGCTCCCTCCCTAAAGTTATCTCCAAGCTCCCAGACCCCACTAAGATGTCCTTTTCAAGGACTTGACTTCCACCCCTTATCAGCTACTTCATATATTACATTTAAATATTATCACTGAGTCTTTTTCTTTCATTAGGTATTAATGTCCTAGGGATAGGGACTATGCCTACCTCTATCTTTAAATGCTTCGCCCAGAGCAGGTGCCCAGTAAACTTTTGCCAGTTTGAATGCATGACCAGGCTGCATTGCATATCACACACATATGTATGTATGTATGCATGTATGTGTACATATGTATATATATGGAACTCAAATGAACCAATGATTTCCAAAACACGAAAGATGAAGGTCAAAGATTAAAGTCATTTCTCATTGTAGGTTGAGGGACAGCATGTGAAATGAGACCGTTGGAAAGTCTTGGCTAGAAGACAGTTGTTAGGGGAATTCAGCACTCAGAGAAGAACCCCCTTCCCCACCTCCCCATGGTGCTTAAAGCATAGTTAGGGATGCTGGCTCCATCTTACTCATTCCAGTAGGAGTGTACCCCCACTGTGACCCCCAGTGGCATGGTAGACGCTGTTCTGTATCCACATGTCCTAGCAGTCTGAGCAGCTGCCAGTTTCATTTTTAGAGCTGAAAATAACGAAGAGCAGAAGGGGGAAAACTCAGTAACATACCTTTGGGTGTTGAAAATAAAAACCATGCTCTGTCTTTAAGCAGAGGAAATGACCATCTTTATATTACATGTGAAAAGAGCACCAAAGGACAGTACTAATAAATAGTGCCCAACCTATCACTTCATTGCACATTTAGGGTCACTCATATGTAGGCATCACAAAACCACTTTTAGATGCCCTCATACTTCTACCTTCTTCCCAAGGATGTACTGCCAACCGTTATCATCATTCCTCTTTTTTCTCTTAGTTGCCCTGTGACGTCCACTGAGAAGCAAGGCAGAAATAGAGCACCAACCAATGAAATGGGTGCCGATGTAGAACTCCTGCTCTTCTAACTCTTCCCTCCCTCCACACCCATATATATATATATATGTTTAAACTCACTGTGAAATTACAGCTATTCATGATTGGATTTCAGGCATACAGTGTTTCAACATCAAACTCTTCATGGGTGTCTATTTGTCCCTATCAATACCCTCCTCCCACAAGTCGGCTTCTATGAGAGGTGCTTTTTTTTTCTTTTTGGGTCACACCCAGCGATGCACAGGGGTTACTCCTGGGTCCACACTCAGGAGTCACTCCTGGCGGTACTCAGGGGACCACATGGGATGCTGGGAATTGAACCCAGGTCAGCCGAGTGCAAGGCAAATACTCTACCTGTTGTGCTATCACTCCAGCCCCGAGAGGTGCTTCTTTTAAAAAAAAAATATCTATACTGTTTGCCTTCTCAGAGAACCTGGCAAGCTACTGCTTACATGGGAGAGCCTGGCAAACTCCCCGTGGTGTATTCATATGCCAAAACCAGTAACAATGATGGGTCTCATTCCCCTGACCCTGAAAGAGCCTTCAATGCAGCATCATTGGGAAGGATGAGTAGAGAGAGGCTTCTAAAATCTCAGGGCTAGGACGAATGGAGACGTTACTGAGAACGCTCGAGAAAATCGGTGATCACTGGGATGGTTATGATGATGATGATCTATACTGTGGTTTACAGTACTGTTGCTGATAGGGTTTCATACATCACACTTCACCACCTTTCAGCATTACTTCCTCCTGGTTGAACACTTCCCTCCACCATAGTCATGGCTCCCTCCCTGTCCTATCCCCCAGCCCCCTCAAGTGGCATGTTTCTTATTGAGTGCCAGCACTCATGTTCTTTGTTTCCACTGCCTCTTGGTATTTGTTATTCCACCAGTATGTTTCTTTATATACTTCATAAAAGAGAGATCTTTCTGTGTCGGTCTCTCATCCTCTGACTGACTTCATTCAGCATGATACTCTCCAGGGCCATGGAGCAGCAAATTACATAACTTTATCTTTTCTTCTGTCTGAGTAACATTTCATTGTGTATATGTGCCATAGTTACTTACCTTATGCAGCCTAATATTCTTAGACACTTGTCCACTCCATTTTGAGAGCATGGGGATCTAGACATTACATTACATTTGAATACAATTGGTGGCATTTATTTAACCTCTTCATGGATTTTCCTTCCAAATAATAAAATATAACTTTGGGAGTCAGACTTAGATGTAGATTAGTAGCCCATAGGGTATATTGTTATTTCTGTTTATTTCCTCTGGATGGGTCTATTTTGTTCTGGTTGGGTACTGATATTCATCTTTTTTTTTTTGGAAGAATTTAGAGAAAGTTAAAGAAAAAGGATTTAATGCTTTCTTCTCTGGGGCTTTCCTCTTAGAGGCTGAAAGATGACTTGAAGGGTGATCTCTCTGGTTACTTTGAACATCTTTTGGTGGCCCTCGTGACACCACCGGCAGTGTTTGATGCGAAGCAACTGAAGAAGTCCATGAAGGTATGAATGAGTCTTACTCAGCCATTTATGTCTAAGAGCTGTTCATATCACCAAAAGGCAGCAGCTTTCTTCCACTCTGCACTTGAGTCCAGATGTGAATGCAACAGCTTTGGACCCCCTTTTGACTGTATTCTCCGATTGAATACAATCGGAGCAAATGAGCAAACAAACAAATAAAAACCCGGAAATAGGGGGACATTGTGAAATCTGAATCTACTTGTCTGTGGAAGTCTTTTAAGTCACCGAGCCATATTCCAGGCCCCAGGAGACATATATTAAGAGATGAATTGCCAGACTGGAGAGATACTGCATAGGGCCAACTTTGTTTTAATCCCGGGCCCACATACTGTTCCCCAGGCATCATCAGGAGTCATCCTTGATCACAGAGCCAGGAGTAAGCCCTGAGTACTGCCTGGTGTGGCCTAATAAACAACAGAGAGAGAGAGAGAGAGAGAGAGAGAGAGAGAGACAGACAGACAGACAGACAGACAGACAGAGAGAGTATGCAATTTACTGCAAGGAATCGGTTATATGATTGTGGGGGTCACTAGACAAATCTAAAATCTGTGAGCAACCTGGGTTCGAATCCCAGCATCCCATATGGTCCCCTGAGCACCGCCAGGGATAATTCCTAAGTGCAGAGCCAGGAGTAACCCCTGTGCATCGCCAGGTGTGACCCAAAAAGCAAAATAAATAAGTAAATAAATAAATAAAATCTGTGAACAAGCTGTCAGGAAGGGATGGCTGAAATTTTTGACAAAGAGCTGAAGAAGCTACAGGTGGGTAACGTTGCTTCTTCAGAGAAGCGTCAGCTCTGCTCTTTTTTTCAAAAAAAAATTTATTATTTCCTTTTTCTTTTTTTATTGATTCACTGTGAGATATAGTTACAAGCTTTCATGTTTGAGTTTCAAACATGAAGTTTCAAACATGAATTTAGTTATGTATCATACGTAATCATACAGTGATCAAACACCCATCCCTCCACCAGTGCACACTTTCCATCACCAATGTCCCCAGTATCCCCCCACCACCACCATCCAGCCCTCCCCCTGCCTCAGTGGCAGACAATTTTCCCCATACTCTCAATCTACTTTTGGGCATTATGGTTTGCTCGAATTTTCCCACCACCATTCACCAGCCTCAACCTCAACGCAAAGTATAATTCCAAGCGCACCTCGGCAGGTGGCAGGAAGTGTGTGAGTAGAAACGGCTGGTTGGAGAAGGCCGCAGTGGACAGAAATGGCCCCGCTCTGTACCTGTTCAGGCTCAGGCAGCGAGAGTCCTCTGGAGACAGTGTGCCCGCTGCATGGCGAGTAAAGGTGCGGGAGTGGCTGCATAACGGACATCTTGGCAGCAGGTGGTCTTGAAGTGGAAACGGAGTGGTGTCTTTCTGTGGCAGTCACATGGCAATCAGTTTAGCAGATAATAATATGATGATGATGTTTACAATAATAATGAGTAGATTCACCAACAAGGGTCAGAAAGATTTCTTCTACACAAAATAACCAGTCCCTGGTCGATGGTCGTGGCGCCTCCATTTTTAGACTCCGGCTCCTTCAGTCTTGATATTCTTTTATCGCCACTTCCTGGCTTCAGCTCCCACTTCCTGAGTAAAATGACAGCTCATAACCCAACCATATGTCTTCATGCTAATTGGCTAGAGACAGTGAGGAACAAACAGTGGTTTTTCCTTTCTCTTAAAAACCCCTCAGCAGGGCTGGAGCGATAGCACAGCAGGTTTGCCTTGCACACGACCGACCCGGGTTCGATTCCCAGCATCTCATATGGTCCTCTGAGCACCGCCAGGGGTGATTCTTGAGTGCAGAGCCAGGAGTAACCCCTGTGCATTGCCAAGTGTGACCTAAAAGGCAAAAAAAAAAAAACCCTCATAAGGTGTCAGAGAGATAGTATAGGGGGTAAGAATCTTGCCTTGCATGCAACTTGCCCAGCTTTGATCTTCAGCCCCAGAAGCCACCAAAAATGATCCCTGAGTGCACAGCCAGGAGTAAGCTCTGAGCACCATTGGGTGTAGCCCAAGAAAACAAACAAAAAGTAAAAACCCTCAGAAATTTTTGTTAGAATTTAGATATGTATGCAAACCTACTTCTGTGGGTTACCATTTTTGTTTGGGGGCATTTTTTTCTGGATTTTTATCGAAGCACCATGCTTTACAACACATAATCATTGAGTTTCAGGCTGGAGTGATAGTACAGAGACAAAGGAAATTACCATGCCTTACCCGGGTTCGGACTGCAGTGATAGCACAGCGGGTAGTGCAAGACAAATGCCCAACCCAGTTCGATTCCTCCATCCCTTTTGGAGAGCTTGGCAAGCTACTGAGAGTATCTCGCCTGCACAGCAGAGCCTGGCAAGCTACCCGTGGTGTATTCGATATGCCAAAAACAGTAACAACAAGTCTCACAATGGAGACGTTACTGGTACCTGCTCGAGCAAATCAATGAACAACGGGATGACAGTGCAACTACAGTGCTACCTGGGTTTGATCCCAGGTGTCCCATATGGTCACTTGAGCATTACCAGGAGTGATTCCTGAGTGCAGCGCCAGGAGTAAGACCTGATCATCAAAGTGTGGCCCAAAAGCAAAATAATAGAGTTTCATGCATACAATGTTTCAGCACCACACCCACCACTAGAATGGCAGCTTTCTTACACCAGTGTCTCTTGGTCCCCTCCCCACACCCCTGTACTCATCCTTCACCCATCCCCCACCCCCTGCCCCAAACACACACACTCGATAAATTCTGTTCTAAGGCCTATTCCCAGATTCTGATACCTTTGGCCATTTTTTGTTTCCTTGGAACCCACATACACAAAACCATTCTGTATCTATCCTGTGCCTTCTAACTTCACTCAGCATGATACCCTCAGTTCTCTGGATAATTAAATGCTAAATTTAAAATTGGGGTTTCACAACAGCTAATTAGAGAGAGAGAACAGAAGGGAATTCCCTGCCACAGTGGCAGGGTGGGGGGGGGAGATGGGATTGGGGAGGGTGGGAGGGACGCTGGGTTTACGGGTGGTGGAGAATGGGCACTGGTGAAGGGATGGGTTCCCGAACTTTGTATGAGGGAAGCATAAGCACAAAAGTGTATAAATCTGTAACTGTACCCTCACGGTGATTCTCTAATTAAAAATAAATAAATTTTAAAAAAATAAATAAATAAAATTGGGGTTTCTACTACTATGAGAAGATAAGAGAAATGTTGAATCTGTTCTATTTTTCTATAAATCTAAGAGTCATTTAGAAACTCTGTTTAAAAATAATTAATATTTTAAAAGAGTTTGGAGGGCCAGAGAGATAATTCAAGCAGCCTGTGTTAGGTCCCTGGCTCTACGTGGATCCCCAGCAAAAGCTAGAGGTAACCCCCGAGCACTGCCACACGTGGTCCAAAGAAAGCAAAATAAAGCAATAACAAAAAAATATATGGGAGGCAACTGGAAACCTCTTAAACAGTGACAAATTCCGCTTTAGTTGATGAGCTTCATTGCTTTTGTTTGACCTGGTCCTACCTTAAAGTGCTTCCCCCGGAGTCACAAAATGATTTTTTTCTTTTTGGGTCACACCTGGCAGTGCACAAAGGTTACTCCTGGCTCTGCACTCAGGAATTACTCCTGGCGGTGCTCAGGGGACCGTATGGGATGCTGGGAATCGAACCCGGGTTGGCCGCGTGTAAGGCAAACGCCCTACCCGCTGTGCTATTGCTCCAGTCCCCTCAAAATATGACTTTTTGACCTTACTATAAACCAAGCCTCAGGGGTGGCTAGTCCCCAAGCAGCTGAGCCCAATGGCACATACTACTGAGACTTTAAGAATCTCCTTCTCTGCAGAGGTTGATACTTCCTGACAGCAGTCAGAGAAAGGTAGCACCTTCCTAAACCCTGTGTGAGTGCTCTTTTCTCATCCTGAATGACGTTGGCTTTCTTTCCTATTATGTCTTCCTGTAACTCTTCTACTGATTTTTTGGAGAACATTTTCTGAAAGTGTCTATGTGAAGTTAACTCCTGACAATTCATGATATTTTCATTTTATATTAAGTATATGGAAAACTAGAAAACTTTATATTTTTATTTGTTTATTTATTTGCTTATTTGTTGTTTGTGAATCAGACCTGGCAATGCTCAGGGGTTACTCCTGGCTCTGCACTCAGGTATTACTCCTGGTGGTGCTCGGGGGACCATATGGGATGCTGGGGATCAACCCCGGGTCTGCTGCATGCAAGGCAAACACCTTACCCACTGTGCTGTTTTTTTTTCAGCCCCAAGAAACACTTTAGAGTAATATAAAACTTTATATTAATTCACTAAAACCACTTTTTTAATCTGCATGAACAAGATGTATAAGACTGAAATGCATAAAACTGAATTATTCAGTGTTCTAAAAATAGTTTCTTTTTCTTTTTAAAGGGCACTGGGACAGATGAAAACACATTGATTGAAATCTTGACCACCAGGACCAGCAGTCAGTTGAAGGAGATATCTCAAGCCTACTACACAGGTCATCTTATTTTCTTTACCACTGTTTTCACATATAGGAGCTAAAGTTGTTCCACTTTCTCAGAAACTCAGCAATTGCTTCTTCATAAAGCATTTAAGAAAGCTAGACTAGAAGAAAAACGAACAAAAAGACATGAAGATAGTACAAAGGTGAAGACACTTTGTCTTAATCCACGCTAATTAGACTCTCGGGCACCATATATGGTTGCCTAAAAACTTCCAGGGGTCACTCCTGAACCCCAGAGCCAATAATAGACCACGAGCATCACTGGGTATGGCATCAACTCCCCCTACTCCCCAGAAGGGGAGCTGCCTTCTAAATTGGGTAAAAAACTATGGATTTTTCAGAGAAAAGTTGAACTTGATTTTAGCCAGAAACTGCTACTTAACAATGGCCTTAACGCGTTGCCCTTTAAACATCACAACTATAGAGAATTTTGCTTTCTGCAATCACTGCTTAATTAAATCAACAATTTTCATCCATGTAAGAGACACAAACCTGGTTTATTAATGTTGTCTGTTAAAAACTGCTCAGATTAGCCTCATATTTCCGGTACAGGAGACGAGCTGAACCGTTCAGAGAATGTGTTGAGCATGTGACTCCGCTGTCGTTAGCTAAAGTCCTTAGGGTGTGTTGGTCGTGTGAAAATTCAAAAGTCACTGCAGTGGGGTTCTGACACCAACTACCCAGGCTCACCATGGACTTCAGGGATTAGGGGCACCGGCTACATGTCACTGAACCCGAGTTCCACCAGTATTCAAGAAATGAGGGTTAATAGGAGATGAAAGAGTTTATTCAGGAGCTAGCTATCATTCCCCAGGGAAATGGTGGCCTTATATACCTCAAAAAATAAAATCTCTCTCTTCAGTTGGGCTCAGAGCCTTCTGGAGGACAGGGTGGGAAAGGATGTTATAAGGAATGTATGATCGTGGGCAGAACATTATTCTGTCTCAAAGCCATTCACTGGTGTCTGATTAATGGGCCGTCAGAGGATGACGGTCGGTTCCTTGTGACATGGTCAAGCGCCCATCCTTCTCCGGGGCTGCACGGTCTCCTTCAAGAGCCCTTCCAGAGGGCTTGTCCTTGACTCTTCTTTGAGGAGAGAGAGTAGTGGGCATGATAAGCCCCAGGGGTGCTCTCACTGGACCTGTTCAGTACCAAACACACAGATCCTGAGAACCTCTCGGAAGATGCAGGCCCGGGGCAAAGGCCAGGGGAGAGAGGTGATGAGAAGTGTCTCTGTCTCTGTGAGGAGCAAGATGGAGCCTGCTGCTCCCTCACTCACAGGCGCCTTCAGGCACAGCCTCAAGTGCAGGAGTCCCAGGCCACACATTATTTTGTCTGGTGGCTGCAAATTCAGGGGTGTCCATTCACCTCAGGTTTAATAGCTCACCAGAGTGACACAGAACTCCAGAAAGTAACACAGTCTTTGGAAAACAAAGGGGTTAGGAACCCTGCCTTCCTCCCCATAAAAAAAGTCCACATGGAACTTTTGGCATATTTAACCATATTTAACATAGTTGTCTCTTGGTAGCCATCAGGGTTGATTTTGGGATCCTGCTCAGAGCGTGAACTCATTCCCTTAGTCACGTTCCCATTTATCTGGGTTCCATATCTGTGGATACAGAACCCAACTAGTACAGTGAGGAAGGCCAAGGGAATTTATTAAAAAATAAAATCTGTGGGGCTGGAGTGATAGCACAGCGGGTAGGGCGTTTGCCTTGCACGCGGCCAACCCGGGTTCAAATCCCAGCATCCCATATGGTCCCCTGAGCACGGTCAGGGGTGATTCCTGAGTGCATGAGCCAGGAGTGACCCCTGTGCATTGCTGGGTGTGACCCCAAAAGCAAAAATAAATAAATAAATAAATAAATAAATAAATAAAATCTGTGTATAAGTGTAGATACACATTTCAATCCTATATTGTCAAGGATCAAGTCTACTTACAATTATAGTTGCTCTGCAGAGAGAACGGATCAGGACTGGCCACATGAAGAGATGCATGGAGAAAAGACTGGTGGGTGGATGTCAGGGGAGCACAAAGGGATTGACCCTGAAATGCAACACTTCTGTGTCTTTAGGAAACCTCATTCTCCTAGCGAACCAACACTGTCTAATTGTTAAACAGGGCAACTCATTGATCTTTGAGATCTGGAGTTTGGCTGGAGTTTCATTGCATTGTCGAGATTGAGGTGCTAAGTGGCCATGTGACTAAACCCCATCTCCAGCACCCCTCCTCTCCCTGGAGGCCAGACTAATGTGTCACCCAAGCCCTTAGAGCTCTAGTCAGTGACTGTTCTTCCTGGGAGAGCTGAATTCCTCATCCTGAATCATCATGTGAGCATAAACCCAGGTGTGACTTTTGGGCTCTTCCTTGAATAACAAAGATTCCAGTTATCCAGGAAATCCCAAAGATTTAGAAGTTTCTGATGAGGTACTGGGGGACAGAGACCCTAGTCAGTGTTTGAGCATGCAGTGGCTCTCTGTAACCCTCCCGAGTACCCGAAGGAAGCCTTGACTTCTGTCTGTACATCAGGAAGATCAGTTCTGTGTCCGGGAGCTCTGTGGAGGGCAAGATTCAGAGAAGCGATGTATAGGCTCCATAGAGTTTTGAAACACACCCTAGCCCAAAGCTCTCTCCCCCGGGTGCCCTAGGTTTGGTCCCACCACTGCTCAAGGGCCTCTCAGCTAAGAGACAGGTCGACGGGATGAGAAAGGAGTATGTTGGCAGTAGGCTGGCAGCCTGGAAGATGGCCAAGCTGCCCTGTCATGTCCTTAAAGGAACCATTTTCCTTCAAGGTCACCAGTGTAGTTTTCGTAGGGAAGTACATTTTAGTCACCCACCGGTGGCAGGACAGTGGGTGCCCAGTCGAACAATCTGTTCCCTCCTGGGCTGCTCCTCTAAGGCACACTGTGTCCAGTCAGAACACTAAACCAAGGCAGGGCAAGGGTTTGAGGAGGTGGACATTGTTCTTATTTTCAGGCTTTGTGGGAGGGAGACGAGACAAGGACAGCTGCCCCTGACCAGAAGAACTGCTCCTAATTCAGCTCCTCCTTCCTCGCCTACAGTTTCACCTTGATGCTTGCTGGTGTTTCTCTAGAGGTGTCTCTCTGGGCTTACCTGCCCCCTGCCGGAGTTCAGCCATCAGCCAGCAACCCTCTGACACAAGCTCTGTGAATGGGGGTGCGGGAGGGAGGGGAGGGGGAATGGGGGGTGTCTTTGGTCAGTTTTGTTCACTGCTGCTTCTTCACTGCCCAGCAAAGTGGGAGCTAAATTCAAATATTTATGGAGTAAAGAGCCTCAAGACTGAAGCTGTCCTTTCTAAGTGAAAGTTCTAGATTTAACATTTTTTAAAAATTGAGTCATGGTGAGATGCACAGTTACAAAACAGTTTATAGTTGGGTTTCAGTCATTCGATGTCCCAACACCCATCTCTTCACCAGTGTACATTTCCCATCATCAATGTCCCCAGTTCCCCTCCCCCTGTCTCCACGGCCACGTCTATGGCAGGCTCTCTCTGTCTCTCTCTCTGTCTCTCTCTGTCTCTGTCTCTTTCTCTCTCTCTCTCTCTATCCTTTTGGGCACTATAATTTTTTTTTTCTTTTTGGGTCACACCAGCGATGCTCAGGGGTTATTCCTGGCTTTGCACTCAGGAATTGCTCCTGGCAGTGCTTGGGGGACCATATGGGATGCTGGGGATCGAACCCAGGTCAGCCGCATGCAAGGCAAATGCCCTACCCGCTGTGTTATTGCTCCGGCCCCCAGGGCACTATAATTTTCAATACAGCTATTGAAAGGTTATCACGTATATCCCTCTCCCTACTTTCAGCACTCAGCTCTTGTCCAGAGTGATCAGGGACCACTATGACAATGGTAGTTGGAAGCGATCGCTCAGGCAGTCATTTGTTTTACAAATACACCAAATGATAATAGCTCGTAGTTATCTGAAGGCCTGGTTCCAGGCTAAGTTAAGCTTCCTAAAGCTGCAAGGAACGGAACTGGGCCTTAGAGTCTTTGAAACCAAGGATGCTTGTTTCCTTCCTGGGCCCCCTAGTCTGTGTAATAGCCTTTCCACTTATGTAATGCTTGAAATATCCCGGGGCCTTCAGGGGACTATTAGCCCCCAGTTGAGAAACACTGATTTTAATTACCAACGGGAATCTTAAATTTAATGGCACAGAAGAAGTAAAAAGGAAACAGACCAGCCACATACAGCCACACTTCACTGAGATTCAGGACACGATGCTAGCCGGGAACTCAGCCGTCTCATCACTCCCTCAGCCTCAGCCATCCTTGTTGGCTGTGCAGAGATTTCCAATAAGTAGCTCTCTCCTGTCACTCTGCTGCTTCTGTTGGAGACACAGCCAGCTAGCCTCTCGCTGTCTTGCTTATACTGACCCCTGGTTTCTGGCTCGTCTTCACTTCTGTGCTGGCCTACTTCCTGGCTTGCGCAACTTTATCACTCGATGTGCTTGTCCCTTGTCAGTGGACCTGACCAGCACTGTCGAGTTTGGTCAAAGCTCTCCTATCGGATTGCCTCTCAGGCCAGTCCCAGGCCGAGCCTGTCTCACTCAACAGTGTGAAGAGAGTGACAGGAATCCCAGCACGGGATGCACGTCAAGTTGGTTCCTCCACAGTGACCAGACATCTGCGGTGATTGGTTTAGTTTTGTTTAAGGGCAGAATGGGGTGTAAATAAGTAGAGGAACATTCTGACATTTCTCCCAGTATTCTTAAGTGTTCTAAAGTATTCTGCACTCTAAAGTGAATAGTGTGTGAAGGGTATTGAATCTGGAATTACAAATTCTAAATTCTGGCAGTAGTAGCTGGGGTGAGGGCAACATACCTAGCTGTCGAGACCCTGGGTTGGATTCCCAGGACCACACGATCTCTGAGAATTGCTAGAGAAACCCCTGGGCTAGGAGCAGTCCCCCAAGTCCCACTGTTGATGAGAGAGAGAGAGAGACAGAGAGAGAGAGAGAGACAGAGAGAGACAGAGAGAGAGAGACAGACAGACAGAGAGAAGAACTCTGAATTCTGATTCTCCTGGAGTCACTGTGAATATCACTGACACAAATGGCTATTTGAAATCTGCCTACCTCATTCTCAAGAACTGTATGAATTGGTCATCTGATTTTTTTTCTCCTTGTACGTAAAAAATAAGGAGACAATTAGAAAGTGATAGATTAATTTCTAGACCTGTTTTGATTTAGGCATTCTTCCAGCATGATTTTGGCCTTTAAAAAAAATCTATGGTTTTCTGAAGTAATGTAAATAATCAAAGTCTGATATAAATGTTATTCATCTAAATAACCATGACATTTACTAGGCATAATTTCCAAGTGATCACAATTTTCTTACATCTTTTCTTCACTCTATTTAGAAAATAATTTATTCTTTTCAGTGTCAGGGATGGAAGTAAAAGCCTCACACATTCAGGGGAAATATTCTAGCCCCGGGCTGTTTTCTACTTCCTGCTCTCCTTAGTTAGGTCCACAGGGTTTTTTGGCTGAAACTCCAGGCCTTCTCCAGTTGGGGAGGGAAACCTCCCCGTACCTCGCTGTCCTTGCAGAAGTCCCGGCAGCCACACCCACTCCCGTTGCAGCCACCTGGAATATTCATCTACCGGCCCTGCTCCAGAGACGCGGAATTAAATCTTGAAAGAGATCAACTGGCTGCAAAAATTTAGCAGATATCTGGTCCTGGCTGAGATGTCTGGGGATGGTCTCTGGAGTGGGTGTGGGCCAAACTCTCACCTTGCCACAACCCTGGCAGCCCCACTCACACGCCAACAGCTGCCACCATACCTCCATCTCTGAAGGGCACAGGAAGCTGCAAATTAAAAAGGCAGTGTTCATTTTATCAGGGTCCCATTTCTTAGCACTGTCCACAATAAAGCTTTTCTCCATTTTATAATGGTATTGTTTGGCTTCTTATGAAGTCTCAATGTCACTATTATCTGTCTGGTTCTAGTATATAAGAAGAGTCTTGGAGATGACATAAGTTCTGAGACGTCTGGTGATTTCCGGAAAGCTCTGTTAACATTGGCAGATGTAAGTTTCTGTTTCTTTCATTTTAACTCCCAAATAACTGAATATTCACGAATAATGTTTAAGGAGGTAAAAATTCATCAAAATAAGTTTAAAATTTTCTTGACGGAATGATTTCTTTCACACTTGCAGTGTTACTGGGTAGGCTAATGTTCAGTCATGACAGAAAAGCAGAACACAAGGAGGGCTTGGAGGCTGCCGCTTGTGCAGAACCCAAGCTCTGTCCTGCACCTCCTGCCCTCCTGACACTGCCCGGGGAGGCCCCAGTGCTGTTGGTGACCTACAAGAGTCATTTGCTTAAGCCTATGGATTGAAAGTGTTCTGAGCAAGTTTCATAACGCACTGTAGCACTGTCGTCCCGTTGTTCATCGATTTGCTCAAAATGTTTCCATAACTCATCTGATATAAATGCATTCTATCAGTGTATTATACTACTTAGTTGTGTTATAGGTATACAATTATTATAAGCATATTATGTAAGCATGGTATATTAAAAGTGTATCAGTATGGTAAGTGTATTATAGCATGCATACACCATGCTGTACTCGGTGTAAAAGTTTCTACTTGGACATAATTTACATTTTTTCAATTTTAATTTTTGTTTGTGTTTGGGATTCTATGCCCAGTGGTGCTCAGAACTTACTCCTGGCTCTGTGCTCGGTGATCACTCCTGGTGGGGCTCGGTGGACTGCATGTGGGTGCCAGCCATCGAACCTGGGTTGGGTGCAAGCAAGACAAAGTTTCTCCATCCTGGATATAAGTTCTAAACTGTCCTTTTTCCCCCCAAACTCGATTGGGTAAATATTAAGGAACACAATTACTGGATTGGTGGTAAACATCTGTGTCATTTTGTACGAAACTGCTCTGCTCTCTTCCGGAATAACTGCACTGTCTGGGATGGTGGGAGAGGTCTGGTCCACATCTTCACTGCCCACACTTGCTTCCAGGTGGTCAACATTCTGCATTTCCCCCCTTCTAACTGGAGTATAGTGAAATCTTGCTTTTTTTTTTTTTTTTTTGCTTTTTGGGTCACACCTGGCGATGCACAGGGGTTACTCCTGGCTCTGCACTCAGGAATTACCCCTGGCCGTGCTCAGGGGACCATATGGGATACTGGGATTTGAACCCGGGTTGACCGCGTGCAAGGCAAACGCCCTACCCGCTGTGCTATCTCTCCAGCCCCAGAAATCTTGCTATTTTTTAAATAATTTATTATGTTTTTATTAGTGAATCACTGTGAGGGTACAGTTACAGATTTACGCTCTTTTATTTTTAAATGTACTGCTATTTATTCAGCCACTGATTAAACTGACTGAAGGAGGCATGAACTCCACTTACTTTTTTTTAAAATTGAGTATCCCTGAGACAGACCGTTACAATGCTGCTCATGATTGGGTTTCAGTCATACAATGATCCAGCACCCATCCCCCCATCAGTGACCATTTCCCACCACCAATGTCCCCCATTCCCATCCTGAATCTTGCTATTTTTTAAATTTTTTATTCCGTAATGACACCCTATAGTGCACATCTTTCCATCTTTCTTGCCATCTTTTATTCACTTTTCATTGAGTTGTTTTTCACCTTAAGGCAGATTTTTAAGAGGCTGTTTTTAATCTTTTTTCTCTTTTCTTCCTCTTTTTTCATCTTAATCAAGCCCTGTATTGGATGTTTGCAAGCCGAGCCTGTGGCTCATCTTTTCATTCCCTTGGCCTTTTTGGAGGAGGAAACAGGATCAGAGCATGATGTGATTCGTTACCTATTTCATGGGTGGTTAGTGGCAGAGTCGGAACTAGGGCTCCGAATGTCAAACGCCTGATTCCTTTGTGCTGCCACTGCAGAAAAGCCTCCAAGACGCTCTGCAGGGCGAAGTGTCCGAGCTCTGGTCTTTAACAGCCTTGTCTTCTTTTCATCTCCCCCATTCAGGGCCGGAGAGATGAAAGTCTGAAAGTGGATGAACATCTGGCCAAAACAGATGCCCAGGTGAGTAACAGAGCAAAGCAAAATCTCCATTTACTCGACTGCTTCCTTGCCTGTCTGTATTAGTGTCACCCCCCAAGTGCAGCTGGACGCCCCTTCATTCTGTAGGAGAAGCCCTGAGGTGGGGGATAACACCAGCCCAGCCTTCAGCCTTCCCTAGTGGTGGCAATTCCCTCATCCCGCCATCCTGCCGCTCAGATTTCTAGTCCTCTTTAAGTGAGACACTTGCACAATTGATGATCTCTCTGACCCCTCAAAGAACGAGACTTGGGTGTCAGATATAACACTGAATTCTCCCTCCTCTGCCAACAGATTCTCTACGATGCAGGGGAGAACAAGTGGGGCACAGATGAAGATAAATTCACTGAGATCCTGTGTTTAAGGAGCTTTCCTCAACTGAAGCGAAGTAAGGGCTTACAGGACAATCTTGGCATTGTGTTGGCCGTGTGTTATTTTTTTCTAGGGTTGGGGGGTTCATATAGAACATTCTGGAAAAATAAAAGTATAAGACCAGAGAGACAGAACAGGGGTAGAGGCATTTGCCTTGCATGTGTCCAACACCGATTTTATCCTCAGCATCATGTGACCCCGAGGCACCACAGGGCCTGGCCTTGGTGGCCCCTGAGCACCTCCAGAAGCAGAGTGACTTTGAGTGCTGCTGGCGGTGACCCCAACAATTTTTTAACATTATAAGGCTGTTTGCGGGGGGGGGGGGGTATCCCAGCACTTCAGGAGCAGCCTGGAAAGCAGAGTTCCAGCTCAAGACAGAATGACACCGGGGGCTGGAGCGATAGCACAGGAGGGAGGGCGTTTGTTTGCCTTGCACGCGGCTGACCTGGGTTCGATTCCCAGCATCCTATATGGTCCCCTGAGCACTGCCAGGGGCAGTTCCTGAGTGCAGAGCCAGGAGTGACCCCTGTGCATTCCCAGATGTGACCCCCCCACTGCTCTGAGAGACAGGTGAGGGCAGAGGGTGTCAGGGGAAGGAAAGGAGCAGCCAGGGAATGACAGCTGAGGGGGCGTCCACTGTGCTCCTGGGCAGCGGAGAAGGCTGAGGCATTGCTTCCAGCCCTCCTCTCCCCTGGCTAGAACATTCCAGAAAACTAGGCATCATGGGGATTCTGTTGCTCCTCACCCTGGATAACCATCCCGTCCCTTCTGATAGCGCTGTTAAGGGAGGTGGCGATAGATCAGACCAACTGTTACACTCAGCAGCTAAACGCTCATGAAGCTGCAGCACTGGGAAGCCAAAACGTCCACTCACTGAGGCTCCCCGGTCTGGTGTGGAGTGGTTTCCAAGCCCAGTCTCTGGACCAGTGGAGTCTGCAGGTACACAAAGCTAGCCGCATTGTCCTCCCGTGGGGTTTGAGGTTTAGTGCTCCAGCGGGAGCTAATCCTGAGGTGTCCAAGATTGAAAACTGCTTTAGAGACACCCACCCTTGTATGAGGTTTATGCTGTGTCCAGGGGAAAATGAGGAAAGAGATCCCTCTGTGACTCTTTTTGTTTACTCTTTACTACGATGATCATAACAAGAGTTTCAGGCATTCGGGGCTTTAGCACAGTAGTATCAGCTCCCCATCACCATCGTCTTAAGGTCTCGTCCCGCTCCTCACTCAGCTATTTGGCTACTCCTGCCTCAGCGCTGGTGGTGCTCAGGGAATCCAGTGGTGCTGGGGGTCACAACTAGGGTCCTGCACTGAAGGCACGTGCTCAGCCCTTTGAGCCATCTCTCCCGCCCAACAGTGGCTATTAAATTCTGACGTTGCCCTTCCACAGTTTGGCATCATAATTTTATTTTGTAAGCTAATGGTAATAGCATATTACGGTTGCTTTACTAGTGTTGTAATTTGAAAAGTAAAATCAAATTATTCTTTATTCAAAATATACTCAGAAAAAGTGCACTTGGCTTAAAAAATACACCCACATACTTGGTGACATACGTGCAGGTTTTGCTTTGGGGCAAATACTGATCAAGAAATTCAGATGCCTTCTGGTAAGTGTGAAGTAGGGCATGCTGCCTTAGGGAATGATTTGCTCACACAAACAAATCCCTATAATTAAGAGTCTTCAGGAGATAAAACATATTTGACATTACCACACAGTACTGCTGCTACAACTCAAACACAGCCCACCTTACTAGATAAATGATTACTTAAATTTCAGATTTTTAAAAATATTAACATGTTGTGGGGGGAAAAAGATCACTGAAGGAAAATAAACTCTGAAGTTCAGATTTTCTTGTACATGATTCTCTCTAAATGGAACAAAACTTAGAAATTTTTGTGTTCAAATTTTGATGATGAAAAGGAGATTTTGAGCTGACCACTAAAAGACCTAATTTGCTGCGTATTAAGTAAAAAAAAAAAATCGAGTCTATTCAAGTGTAGCCAACTGGGACGCACTAAATGTTTTCTTGGTGTTGCTTTTTTAGCATTTGATGAATACAGAAACATTAGCCAGAAGGATATTGAGGACAGCATAAGAGGAGAATTATCTGGGCATTTTGAAGACTTGTTGCTGGCCATAGGTAAGCCCCCGAGTGCTTGAACTGAGGTATTTTGCACTTAAACATCAATGTCAAGGTCAGCTCCTTTCACCAAAGAATTCTGACTGGTCCATCTCTGTGTTCCTCAGCCAACACCCCACTGGGCAGCCCAAACAATTATTCAACAAACATCTCACATGGGTACCAGGAAAATTATCTTTGAAAACCTTAATTGCCTTTGCTACTTTGTATCTGGCCTGTCAGCTTGGCTTACAGACTTCTTGTGAGAAAAGAATATTACATGTCTTCTGGCGTTCTTCCGGAGCCTTGTTGAAAACTGATTCCTAAACCAATCTGGTAACTCACCGTATTTGGTTGTTTGGGGACCACAGCCCTGATTTCCCAAAGCCGAGCCCAGGATGGGATTCCAGGTCTCCTCCCCTTTGGCCAAGATAGCCGGGAATATGTCAAAAACAAAGTCACAGGCTAAATCCCTTCTGAGAGAAAGATGTGGGATCAGCAAATCAGCAAACCCACAAAAACAAGTGTTGCGTAAGCTGCGGAGACTCCTCCGTGTGGCTCAGCGGTCTGTCCAGGCGGGGAAGGTCACCCAGAGAAAACTGCTGCACTCCTCTGGCATCCCACTCAGTCCCCAACACCCACCCTCATCCTTGGCCGTTCGCTGGGTGAGGAAGAGCTGATTTCTAGGCAGGGCCTCCTGGGTGGGCCTCATAGTCAGCGTTCGGATGTGTCTTAGCACCACTGTCAGGTGCTAAGAATCTGGGCCTTTCAGGTTGCATTTCCACATAAACATTGATCTGGCACTTTTGTGCCCCCACTTTAGGAAACTAGTTTCTAATAACCAGTGCCTCATAACAAGCCCGTGAATTAGGTACTATTATCATCCGCTTGATAGAGAAGGGAGATCTGAGACAGCAAGACATTCCCCAGGGAGCGCCTAAGGAGTCGGGGTACTGATCCACGACTCTGGTGTTTGTCGACCTCTCTGATGAGCTGCGGTGTAGAAATAAACTGAAATATACATGCATCACATTTGTGCTGCAGCATTTTAAAGGATATCTCAGAGGATGTCCGCGGGATCGCACATTCACTATCTAGACCCCATTCTTTGGGTCTCCTACATGTAGTTATTTTCCATAACTTCTGACCCTCTGTCCTCTGTGCCAAGAATAGGGTTCTTACATCAAATGTTGTTTGACTGTGATTGAATTGCTGAAACTTGGGCAAAAATGAACGCTTTCTCCATGAAATGAAATGGTCTAGTAATCAGTCTCCCCCATGAGAGCTGAGAATGTGTCAAGGAAACACTGATAGACCCACTGATTTTTCTCCATTTTTTATGGCTCGCCATTTTATCAATGTTGCCGCTTTTCACTTTGCTGTAATATTTGCAAATTATTATTGAAATATATGAACTTTTATTCACTGAGCTAAGCATTTTTGGAAATATGCATTGAATTATGCACTAACGTGGGCTGTAAAATACATTGTTTTATCAAGTAAAACACCTCATAATTCAACTAATTTAAAGTTTAAAATAAGCTACGTTTTCATTTTCTATTTCAGGCAACTGTTGGAATGTAACGGTTTGTTTAAAGCATCTTTAATGAGCTATAATACATATGCCACAAAATTCACTCAAAGTATGAAATCCAGGGCCTGTTCACAGTGTTGTGAAGCCATTTCCACAATCTAAGTTTAAGATATTTCTATCAGTCCCACAGCAATCCTAGCCACTAGTAATCCCTCCTCACCCGGGTAACCACTCATTTACTTTCTCTATTTATAATTTTGCCTATTCTGGATATCTCACATACCAGGAATGTAATACAATATTTCAACATGTGTTTTTTATATGAAAAACCCATTTGAGCTGTATTATCATAGAAAGTCATAATAGGAACATTACTAGTCATCCAGTAATCTGTATTTAGAAAAGAAAAGGCCTTCTTTAAAAAGGCTATTATAATCGGGTGAACACTCTCATCTAAAAAATGTGCAAGAGTCTCAAAATCAAAAAAAGAAGACTTTTATTTTCTAGAGCGGAGTAGCAGACATTTTAAAGAAAAAATTGGACAAACAAGAGTGTGTGGATATTCAGTTTTAGCGGTAAATGTATCCCTACCCCCGCCCCCAAGTTCACTGAATCTCAGGGTAAGCTGTTTGGGGATGTGTTCCGCATCTTAGTGCTTGCTCAGGCTGGGGGACAAGAGGATTCAGGGGCCAGTGGGAAGGAGAGAACTGTAAAAGTTTGTTCAGGCCATCTAAAGTGAGTGCAATGGGCAGCTTTGAACTCTTGGTAATAATCTTCCATGGGCTCCATCCCTTTGGTAAAGAAGGAAGATCTGAAGTACCAAGTGTTTCTTTTTTTCCCCCGAAGTTCCCCAGAATTGGGGTTCAAGCCCAGGTCTGTGCTGTTTTCATGAAACTCATGAAACTCTCATGAGTTTCAATTCTTTTCCTCCTTAGGCTGCTGGTACAAAAGAAAGTTTCCTCAGGGCGAAAACATACTGTCATCTATTAAAATTTTTAGACACGAAGAATCAGCATCATAAAACTGTGGATAAGATGAAGGGTTATGAGACGATTCAATTCCCAGCATCCCATATGGTCACCCGAGCGCTGCCAGGTGTAATTCCTGAGTGCATGAGCCAGGAGTAACCCTTGTGTATCACTGGATGTGACCAAAAAAAAAAGTTTAGTAGGATAAAGATGCCCATAACAATGTTTGATCAAATAAGAATTGTTTAATATGAGTTTGAGGGAAATATAGGCAGTACCAATTTTAATAGTTTCTTCGCAGCCAATTTCATACCTAATATTTCTTTCATGTTTGCCCCAGATTACATGTTTGAATTTCAAGTATTTTTCTCCTATTTCTCTTAAACCACTTATATAAACCAAAAGCCTTAAAACCTTAAAATAGAGTCTGTTGACTAGGAAAGCCAGTAATCTCATGCTGATCTCTAAATACATTATAAAATTCGCTCACCGCTTGCAGATCAGATCTAAAATAGTATAAATAATTATATTGCAACAAATAGGTTTCTTCTCTACAAATTTTTCTTTTCCTCCTTCAGTTTTGCTTTATTTAATGGCTAATTGGGGCCTGGAAGATTGCTTAGTGGCTTAAAGCATTTGAAAACCTGAGGTTAATCCCAACTACCCTAGAGTCTGTGGTGCCCCGGGAGAACGGAAATAAGAAAGGATGATCTGTTGACTCATATTTTTGCCGATTACCCATTTCTTGCTTTATTTATGCTTTACTTATTTAAAAGTAATTGAAACATCACAGTACTATTTTGATGACTCAATCTAGATTTTAGGAAATGGTTCTAATATAAATTACCCTCACTCATGTTCATATATATATAAACATATATAAATCTCAGAAAAAAATTTTCCAGTGGCATAAATGGCTTTCAGTTGAACTCAAGTGCCCTTATTTACCTAATGAGTTCTTTGGAGCAATGTCACTGCCGTTTCGAGACCACATTATTCTTCGGTAGTCAGAGATGTTCAGAAAGGAACCACGGGATGCCCTAGAGGGTTTCCCATGTAAGCGTGGGTGTTGGTGCGTCTAGGAGGTGGAGATGAGTCAGCTGCTGTGGGAGTTTCCTTGGCAGGTATTTTATTTTCCCTAGGGCTAAGATAATTATTAAAGTTCCTTGCAAATATTCCATTACAAGGCTTTGAAATTCAGGTTATGCATTTATTCTTCCTAAATAAAAGCCGAGAGTGAGGATGGGAGTGAGGGGTGCGGCTACCCAGGCAATCTTTTTTGGGGGAAAATAAAAAAAAAAACCTTGAAAAGATATAACTGTGGATTAGCTTAATGCCTGGTGAGTGAAGCTGAATCTTCTTTGCTTTTCCCGACAGTTCATTGTGCGAGGAACACACCTGCCTTTTTAGCAGAAAAATTACACGGGGCGCTGAAGGTGGGTCTGGAAATTTCGTATGTATTCTTAGCTCCTACACCGGAGCATGTGAAACATCTCTTCATGTTGGTGAAATTTTCATGTTTCCTCTTCTCTTGGATGAGTTTTCAAATTGCAGTGCATTTGTCTACTGATTTGTGTCTTCGGTTGCTAATGAGAATCCTAGTTACTATAGCGCTAAGTGCACTAAAGTGCAGACTAGATCAGCCCCTTCTTCACTGTTCACTTGTTTTTTAAAGCCAACCTCATACTTGAGCCACGTCGAGCTGCATTACTTAAAATAAACCAAGCCGACTCAGCAGCCTCCCAGGATATTGAAGCCCTGCATTCTCCTGTGCTGTCGCTGTGACTGCGAGTTCCAGCACCGCACTCTTCCTTCATCTTCCATATCCACAGCACCTTGCAGGGGCTTTGGTGCATTGAAGTTCCTTTCTTTCTTTCTTTCTTTCTTTCTTTCTTTCTTTCTTTCTTTCTTTCTTTCTTTCTTTCTTTCTTTCTTTCTTTCTTTCTTTCTTTCTTTCTTTCTTTCTTTCTTTCTTTCTTTCTTCTTTCTTCCTTCCTTCCTTCCTTCCTTCCTCCCTCCCTCCCTCCCTCCCTCCCTCCCTCTTTCTTTCTTTCTTTCTTTCTTTCTTTCTTTCTTTCTTTCTTTCTTTCTTTCTTTCTTTCTTTCTTTCTTTCTTTCTTTCTTTCTTTCTTTCTCTCTCTCTCTCTCTCTCTCTCTCTCCCTCCCTCCCTCCCTCCCTCCCTCCCTCCCTCCCTCCCTCCCTCCCTCCCTCCCTCCCTCCCTCCCTTCTTTCTTTCTTTCTTTCTTTCTTTCTTTCTTTCTTTCTTTCTTTCTTTCTTTCTTTCTTTCTTTCTTTCTTTTTTCTGTTTTCTTTCTGACTGAGAGTATCCCACCCACACAGCAGAGCTTGGCAAGCTCCCCGTGGCGTATTCAATATGCCAAAACCAGTAACAAGTCTCACAATGGAGACGTTACTGGTGCCCGCTCAAGCAAATCGATGAACAACAGGATGACAGTGACAGTGACAGATTTCTGACAGCTCAGGGACCATATGGAATACCAGGGATCAAACTCAGGTCTGCCAGGTGCAAGGAAAGAGCTCTGCCCACTGTACTATCCCTCAGGCCCCTACGTCATTTTCTTTACTGGACTTCTCCAATCTAGGTCCACATGTACCTTCCGAGTTAACCTAAGTAAACATATTATTTCCTTGTGGCCTCCCCATACCCCAAATCTGTGCCCTCTTGTAGGGTCTAATGGGAATAGGGGCTTCTCCAGCCCCCTGGAAGGGCATCATTCCCCCACCCTTGTTTTCTACACTCCAGTTCCCCTTTCTTTCTATTCCTTGACATGTTACAGTCATTTCCTTTGTTGTTCCTTTGGCCCAGAATGTCCCGCCTCGACAGCTGCCTCTGGCTGGCTCCTTCCTTCTCCCCTCAGTTCACTAGCATCATCAGCCCCGAGGCTGTTCAAGAGGGGACCTATGCTGACCGCACCACTGATTGGCTGGGGGTCAGTCGCACTCCATTCCACATCACGGTTCTTTCTGCTGATTAATGTCAGCTTTCACAGCCCAGTCGCTTTCTGTACGGTCTCTGTCTAGTACAACAGCAACTGCATGAGGGTAGAGGGTCTGTGTCATTAGACTGCCTCTTTGCAAGATACAGGGAACCATGCTTAGCATATGGGAGATATTTATGAAGCACTTACTAAATGAACAGATATTGTCAACAATCACCTAACTGCTCAGTGACAAGTTTTATACTCTCTCCCCACTTTATTCAGTTTTATACCCTCTCTCACTTTTATTCGCCTCATCTGACCACCAGTCAGCTCTATCAGTCTCTCTTTTATTTATTTAAATTTTTTTTGCTTTTTGTGTCACACCTGGCAATGCTCAAGGGTTATTCTTGGCTCTACACTCAGGAATCACTCCTGATGGTGCTCAGGGGACCATATGGGATGCTGGGAATCAACCCACGTCGGCCATATGCAAGGCAAATGCCCTACCTGCTGTGCCATCACTCCTCCAGCCCTCTGTCAGTGTCTCTTTGTGAGCATCTCATACAGCTGCCCGTTTTGTCCATCCCTGGGGTCGCCTTCTTTTTCGGGTCTCTGTCATCTCTCTCTCTTTTTTTATTGCAGTTGCCTCTATAGCTGCACCCCAAAGCTTCTGGTCTTAGTCTATGATCAACCCCACTTCCTCCCACCCTCAGACTACTGTCACAGAAATCTTTCGAAACGACATATGGAATCTGGCCTGAAGTCTCTTGTGTTAAAGAGGTGTCAGTAGTTCTCCCCACTTCTGACTGGTGCGATAGTACAATGGGGTGTCGGAGCTGGTTGGATCCTCGGTACCACATATGGTTCCCTGAGCCCCACCAGGAGTGATTCCCTGAGCCCAAAGTCAGGAGTAAGTCCTGAGCACTGCTGGGTGACCGCGCTCCCATCCCTTACCCCCTGCAAAATAAATAAATAGTTTTGCCAGTTTGGCATAACAATTAAACCAGAATTTTATTCCATGGTTTCAAGTTCAGTCCTTTCCCGACACTGTTACGATCCAGTGTCCGAAAGACCACACAGAGCAGTGAGCTTGTAGTATGAAGTTTTATTCAGCACGCTACAGCAAGCACTGGGTTCAAAAAGCTGAGAAAGCTGACCGGTCAGGGCCATTCCCCTCTAGTAGGAGAGCGACCCCCTCCTTTCTTCTCGCACCCTTGTTATCTCTGATTCCTGCAAGTTGCCCAATTCTTGGGGTCTAGCTAAGTTCCTAGTGACCTTGGGCTCGATTGGCCGCCTTCTGCTGGTTTGTGCTGGGCAAGTGCCGTGTCAAACTCCTATTGGTTGTTATCATCTAGGGGTTTAGGCTCATCTCTCTCCGAGGACTGACCGATGGCTAGTTTCCACATCCTGCTGTGCGCCAGGGTTCGTAGCTAGCTCTGCAATCCTGAGATATGCCTCAAGGCCATGGTCATGGCTGTACAAATTTTCCACTAAACAAGCTTTAGGTACAGGATGACTGCTCCTTAGAAACGGTGGTGCTTGTGCCATGCTGAATCATACCTAACTTACCTGGCAGTAGTGGGAGGGCCAGGAAGAGCCAGGAATTTCTGGCTGTTCCTCCCAGTGATATATACATCCTTGCGTGTGATATTCTTTGTTGCCCTAAAACTTCACACAGGGCTTTCTCCTATTGGAAAATTCTTTCCACTATATGAAAATTCTTTCCACTAAAATCCTCTACATAAATTCCACTTTTTTTTTGAGGCTGATTATTTAGACCTTAGTATTATTTTCTCATACATACCTCACTTTGTTCTTGGTGGGGGGACGTGCTGTAATGCTTCTAGCACAGTGTGGGGAGGGGGCCTCTCCCGGAGGTGCTCATGCAGTACAGGGGATCAAACCCAGGGATCCCGAATATGCGAAGCATGCACACAGCCCTCGGAGCCATCTCTCCAGTCCAGACAGAAGGCTCTAAAAATCTGTTTTATAACCTAATATGTTGTAATGGTTTGTTTTCTTACTTACATGCTTCACAAAATTGGAACTTTAACGAAGGTGTCTCATCTTTGTTCTCAGCATTTGGTGCGGGGCTGGCCTAGAGTATGTGCTCAGTAAACAGTTTTTGAATGAATGGATGAATGATGTTAAGTGAGTGAAGAATCACTTGGTTGAATATTTTGCGCACTGCTCAGTTTGTTCCCGACTCTCTGAAAACCTAGATCTGTAGATTGCTTTGTGACCAATGGCATTTGAATTATGGACACCTTCGTTTTTGTAACAGGGTGCTGGAACTGATGAATTTACTCTGAATCGAATAATGGTTTCCAGATCAGAAATAGACCTCTTGGACATCCGAGCAGAGTTCAAGAAAAATTATGGCTATTCCCTGTATTCAGCAATTGAAGTAAGTCTCTCCTAAAAAGAGTGTCCCTGTCTTTCACTGACCCATCTCCTTTCCTTATCCTTGATAAAAGTTAGATGACTTAGATTTATCTCTTCTGAATGTATGAATGTGTTTTCTAGATTTAAAATAGCAATAATAAATTGCCCTTTAGTCACTTATTTTTTTCAGCTCTAAAATAATCGGTACATAATGGATACTTAATGTATTCTTTTAGGTTTAGTGCCCACCTGTTTATCTTCTCTGGTGAGTTGCATATGCAACTTGTTTTCAATGTTTATGTGGCAATATTTTTATTTCTTTCAGTGTTCATAGCAGTGGAAGGAAAGAAAAATATGTATTTTTAATTTTCCTCTTTGTTATACCTAGAAGATGCATAAAACATGCATGCTTTTGCAGCTTAGGGTTCTTTTTTTTTTTTGGTCTATAGTAAGCTTTCTTATCCTTTCTGATAATTTTATAGCCTTCCATTATTTGTAGATTTGTGCTCACTGCATGAACATATCTCTAACTTCTTGCGTTACAAAGCTGTAATATGCATATGTCGTTTTATCAGTTATACGGGTAGCTGTGGGATTCTCAGAAATAGGTAGGACTGGGGTCCAGAGAAATAGTTTAGTGGATACGGCACTTGAATTGCACACAAATTGCCCCATGTAGTCTCCCACGACTCCCACCCCCCCAAAAGTGATCCCTAAGCACAGAGACAGGAGTTGGATGTAACCTCAAAGCCCAAAAGCAAACAAAACAGAAATAGGTAGGATTATTCAGATGTAAATATGTTGTGTAATTTTCATAAATGATGCCAATTGGCCTTCTCTTGTATTTCATCAGGTATAAATGAATCCTTGTTCCCCATTGCCTTGGTATAAAGGGTAATTTTGAGCTTTTGGGATTTTACAAATTGCTGTGTGAGACATGATAGCTCAGTGTGACTTTAATATAATTCTTAGTAAATGTGAGGCTGGACAGAGTTTAATGTTTTTAAAGACATTTGTATTTTTTTCCTGTAATGGATTATTTTTTATGTTTTTCTTAACTTTCTATTTGGATTTGGATCAATTTGGGGGATCAGGATCTAAGATCTCTTTGCATACATGATAGAATCACTTGTCAGATTTTAAATATTTTTCCAGCTTGCTGCCAGTTCTCTGTCATGGCCGATGTTATTGCTCAGTTTTGCATCAAACTTAATGTACCAATTTTGCTTTTATAATTGCGGGGCGGGGAGAACACCCAGCAGTGCCCAGGGCTTACTCCTGGCTCTGCACTCAGGATTCACTACTGGCAGGGTTCAGGGGACCGTACGAGGTACTGGAGATCAAACCTCGCAAATCTTATTAGTTTTTTTTTAAATATAGGAATCACCCCGGGAATGCTTGGGGGGGAGTCATCTCAAGGCCTGCTGCATGCCGAGTATGCACTGTGCCACTTGACTATCTCCACACTTTCTGTACTGATTTTTATTACTCTCAGATCTTATTTGCTATTACTTATATACATAGAAACCCCAAATAAATGTCAAACTCGCCTCATGACTAAGGAAGTGACAGCAGCTCTAATGTGTGCTCCTGGTTCAGAGCACAGAGTCCCAAGACCAGCTCCGTGTCTAAGTTGCCGCCTTGCAAATCTGAGGCCCCAGGTTTGATCCCTGGGCTTCACCCTACTACTCTCCCAGCAAGCTGTCATCATCCACCCAGCTGTTTGGGATCCAGCACTCTCACAAGTGTGCTCCTGGTGCACCACAACTAAAATGTGCAAGCACTACTAAGGCCAGATGTGCAGCCCTCGGCAAGCCTGGTAACACAAAAACATGACTAAGTACCACAACTCGAGAAAACGACTGCTCAGAAACACACAGCCACCTACAAGAGGCTTTGCAACCCTGTGTATGTGGCTTTTCAACAACATTCCTGCAGTCAGAGCTGAAAGAAAAAGGAAAGGGAGCACATTTTAAGAAGTCACCCTCCAAAGACTAGAAAGTCATTGGAAAGTGAGAGATGGTCTTAGTCCCAGCAGTGCCCAAGGTTGTTCAGCAAATAGTTAAACCTCTGACTGGGTGCAAAGCTGGGTCCAGGGCTAACTTTGAAGACATCTTCAGGCAGTACCTTAAGTTCTTTCCATGCCTCGGTGGCCCCATCCGCCTTCAACAGAAGTAGCACTGTAACACTGTCCTCCCGTTGTTCATCGATTTGCTCCAGCGGGCACCAGTAACATCTCCATTGTGACACTTGTTGTTACTGTTTTTGGCATATAAAATATGCCTCGGGTAGCTTGCCAGGCTCTGCCGTGTGGGTGGGCTACTCTCGGAGCTTGCCGAGCTCTCCAAGAGGGACAGAGGAATCGAACCTGGGTCGGCCGCATGGAAGGCAAACACCTTACCTGCTGTGCTGTCGCTCTGGTCCCGTGCTGTCGTTCCAGAATTTAAAAATGACACAGAAATTCAACAGAAGTATCCTGAGGAAATTAGCATTGAAGAGTGTTTTTGACCAAAGGTGGAGTTAAATGGATCGAAAGCAAAGTTGAAGACCCAAGTTGGAAGCGAGGTTCCCGATGACAAACTCGGGTGGGAAGGAGGATGCATTTGCTCCCAGTTCCCCAGACAGTGTGGGTCTCCCTGCCCAGCTGTGTGGTGATTTGTTCACTGCAGATTCCAGTCTTAGACAGCGATCTTCAGCAAGCCCCTGAAAGCCTGGATCCCACTGGTGTGGGGGAGATGACACTGAGGGACATGAGGAGACCATGGCTTAGACCACGGCTCCTGTGTCTCCATCAATACCCCATTGGTTCAGCCTTTCCAGGTCCTTCCACCCAGACACATGCTGACCTGGGCTTCTGCTGCTGTCTCAGGCTCCCAAGATGGTTTGGGAATGAATAACGAGAGGACCTCAGTCCACTACATTCATTTACTTAAATCCTTATTAAACAAAACCAAACCCAAAGCCCCAAGTGAAGCTTTTATTACATTAAATTTTTGTGGAAAGAGATATTTAAGTTGAAAAGAAGAGTTCACTCAAAAAGGCAACTTTCAAACTGTGCCTGAGGCTTAGCACAGATTTCATCTATTGCTCACAGCCAATTCAATTTGGATTGATCCTGACACATAACAATAGTTTCAATCAACAGAGGAAGATCCAATAAGGTTAACCGTATTGTACTTACTAAGGCAGAAAAGTAGACTCATACATTATAAAGATTGCCAGTAACAAGGTTGAGACACGAAGAGGGCTTTTGGTTCATTCTCAGAAAACCAGAAAATCAAATTACCCCTCCGGTCTCCCTCCCCCAGTGATCTGGGTAATCGAGACTTATTGTATTAGGAAACATATAAACTTAGGTATATCTTGATAGAAAAGAAAAATCCATTCTTAAGGAGTTCACTTTCTAATTTTAAATTGCTTAAGCTATCACTATGTCTTCATTTTTACCACCCAACTCTCATGGTCCGGTAATCTCATTGTGTTTTCATCTCTGATGAAGAGGCTCTTTCATACAGTTAAGCTTCTGCAATTTAGAAACCAGAATTCCATGTTTCGTATCATCCCAGCCTTTGGTTCTCCCGTTCTCTTCCTTCTATGTAGTATGACTATCAGTATCATGATCATTGTTATTAGCTTGGGGGCCATACCGGGTGGTGAACAGGATTTACCCTTGGATGACTCCTGGTAGGCTCAGGGGACCATATGTAGTGCCAGGAATTGAACCAGGGTCAACCGCCACATACTAAGCAAGCTCCCTACCCACTGTACTATCTCTTTGGCCCCTTCTTTCTACCTATTATTTAGGCAGATCTCTGCTCCTTAACATCTTTCTCAGGTGATGAACGGTGGGGAGAAGGAAGAAAACAAGAAGATAGATGAAAACAAATGTGTACCTCTTAATGATAGTACAACATTCATAGAAAAAAATTGTATCAAATTTATTGATTTCTGTGATCAATGTAAGAACTGTTTTAAAAAAAAAAGAGAGACAACAAGTCCAAAATGTAGTTTTTTGCATCAAGCTATGACCTAATTATAGTTCCATCTCCTCAAAGTGGAAATTTAAATTAATTATTGAAGTTGCTCGCCAGCTCTAGTGGAGTGATGTGCACAATAAGATCCCCTTGCCTTTCTCTTGATATAGACCTTTCCTTTTCCAGTAACATTGCCCTGCCTTCTTTCAGACTAAAAACCCTTCCAATTTGTGCAACTTCTGGTAGCGCCTTTCTACTTCCTAGGTGGGTTACTGCCTCATTTACAAATCATTTAAAAAGCCAGTTAGATCTTAAAAATGAACTCAGATGGATTCTTGTTACTTGACAGTATCTATGTAATTAATATAACAGTTAATGAGGTCTTTGGGGGAAAACATAGTAGCCTCCTCAACTCATCTCTGTAGAGATTTGAGTTGATTACAGATAAAGCAATTTGAAGACAATAATATAAAATAACATGCAATTAAAGCCTAGCTTTCAGAGTTAAGGTGGTATAGATAGAGAAATTGAGAGTAAAAGAAGTTGGGGGTTAGATAGACAACATTTCTGAGAGAACTGGGCCTTGAGTCTGCCTTCGAGGTTAAAGAACACGCATTGAGTACCTTCTGTGGTTGCATGTCAGTAGGAGCTCAGAGATGAGTATATTGGGACGATATATGCCACACATATATGAAGCTGGGAGGGATCATACTGAGTGAAGATAGCCAGTAGCGCAGATACAGTATGATCTCTCTAACATGTGAGACCTAACGAGGCTTAGTGCAGAAAGACAGATGTCCAGCAGCACTGGAACTTGAGAATTGGTTTGCAAAACTGAAGTTACCGTAGAGGAGAGATAGGAGCAGGGGGTGGGGAGTTTGAGGAGGGGGATCCTGAGACAATGGTGGAGGGAATCAGACACTGGTGGAAGGTGTGGTGTTGGAAGGGTATATGCATGAAGTCTATCATTAACAGTATTGTATACCACTGTGACAAAATTTCTTTAAAAATGATTTTGTTTATTTGGGGGCCACACCTTACAATGCTCAGGGCTTTCTCCTGGCTCTGCACTTACTACTCACTTCTGGTGGGCATATAGGTTGCCAAGGATCAAACCTGTGTTGGTCTCATGCAAGGCAAGCACCCTGCCTGCTGTACTATCTCTCTGGCCCCAGAAGAAGAAATAATTGAAAGCAACTAGAAGGGCCAGAGCAATAGCACAGCAGATAGGGCATTTGTCTTGCAAGCAGCCAGGCAGGGTTCAACCCCCCATATCCCATATAGTCCTCTAAGACCTGCTAAATGTGATCCCTGAGCACACAGAGACAGGGGTAAGACTTAAGTCCTGTGAGAAAACCAAAAATAAATATAAAGCAGCTACGAAAGATACAGTTAGCCTCAGCTGTCATCACTGGCTAGAAAGTTCACTGCATGAAATTATGGATATAAAAAAAGGTGGAATCAAATTTGAGGAAAGTGAGAAGCACCTATTCCTCCATAGAGAAATGACTGTTAAGAACAGATATGTAGGGCTGGAGCGATAGCACAGCAGGTAGAGCGTTTGCCTTGCACGTGGCCGACCCGGGTTTGATTCCCAGCATCCCATATGGTCCCCTGAGCACCACCAGGAGTAATTCCTGAGTACAGAGCCAGGAGTCACCCCTGTGCATCGCCGGGTGTGACCCAAAAAGAAAAAAAAAGAACAGGTATATAGTTTGTTTCTTAAGAACAATTAATATAGTCTAATTAGGAAGACATATTAGGAAGGTATTATGTTAAGGGTTTTGCAAAGACATTAACTTTTTTTTTTTTTTGCTTAAAGGGATGCTGGGAATTGAACCCGGGTCGGCGGTGTGCAAGGCAAATGTTTTACCCGCTGTGCAATCGCTCCAGCCCAAGACATTAATTTTTTAATAATAAAATATCATACAACTGCAATACTATATTACTAAAAAGTAGAGGGATATAGAAGTATGAACATTTTATATTGACAGAGCATCAAAATGTACTATGCATTGTTCTATATTAGGTAACTAGGCTATATGTTCTCACTTATCTGATTGACTCCTGGTAATTCTTTACCACTTTGATTAGAGATGACTAGAGGGAGCTCTTTTAACACAAAGTTAGAGCACTTTCAACTTTTCAGCTGTGTGTGAGAGAAGCAGAGACAGAGAAAAGAGAGTGAAATCATTAGATATGGCAGAACACACATTAATGAAAGCAATAGGGAAAGAGCTAAAATTTTCATGAGACAGAAGAACATACATCAATGCTTGTTTGTCTTATTTTGAAAGTAGTATTCAACCTTGTCAGCAAATCGCTTTTCTTCATTGCTTCCTTTGCATTGCCACTAACTCTAGCTACCCCAAATGCGATGCTTATATTCACAAGAAATGCTCGTTGTTTGATTTGCCTGATATAAGAATAATATAAGATTTTAGGACCTTTGGGTTAAAAGTGAAATGTTACCTATACTGAAATATTTTGAATAGCAGCAAGTCTTAACTTCAAATGATTATCTGTTCTAACCAAGGTTTTGCTGGACTCTCCTGGTGGAAAGAAACTTATTTGAGGATGAGACTCTTTGGGGATACGGCTCAATTCTCCTTCTTGAGTCAAGCAGTGCAGTGTAGTGTTAGGGAGTTGGGTTCTCTGGGTTTGAATTCTCTTTTTTGGGTCACAGCTGGCGATGCACAGAGGTTACTCCTGGCTCTGCACTCAGGAATCACTCCTGGCGGTGCTCAGGGGATCATATGGGATGCTGGGAATCGAACCTAGGTTGGCCATGTGCAAGACAAACGCCCTACCCACTGTGCTATCACTCCAGCCCCTGGGTTTGAATTCTTTCTGTCACTTTTCCTCGACAAATGTGGGTCAAATTTCTAATTTCTGTTTTTCCCCTTTTGACTCATAGGTTAAGTGAAAATAACTTATGATGCCTATTGCAGTTTTGTAATAGTGTGAAAGCTATTGTACGGGTTAAAGTAGTGAATGTACATTGAGCCCTTTAACTAGCAAATGTTTGACAAGTATTATAGTTATCAATTTTAACACTGTTAAAATTAATATTAGATGATATGATGTACTCGATGCAATAGTATATTTTTACTCAAATTGACATTTGACTATGATATGTTGTGAAGAGTTAAGCATATGTTTACTTAAAGGAAGATGCTAGGGTGGGACACAGTTATATTCAGAGATGAACAGATGACGAAATCACATGTATGCTGTACTAAATGGGAGCGGTCACAAGTCCACACCCTGCGAGTCTCCCAGTGTTGTGAAATCTGATTAATTTACGTTCCTATCATTGCTTTTTTGTCTTATGTGTCTTCTCTGTCCTGTTCTTTGCAGTCAGATACTTCTGGAGACTACGAGGTCACGCTCTTAAAGATCTGTGGAGGAGACGATTGAGCCGAGGCCGTAACTCCAGAGCTCACGGCCATGGGCCTGTCTGAGTTCCACTTCCTTCTTTCTAACTGAACTGAAAAGCACAATCAAGCACACACAGCAACTGGCCTTCCTAACAGACGTTATTCTCTGGGAGCATCTCTTTTTAAGATAGTAGTTTACAAATGAAATTTTTCAAAAGCAAAATATCGGTTGATACTATCCAAACTATATTTCTGCTTAGGAAGTAAAATTTTTCATTTGTTTGCTTTTGTAAGTGGTGCTTAGGGCTTCCTCCTGGCCCTGCATTCGGGAAACACTCCTGGTAGTACTCAGGGGACCATAAGGGGTATCTGGATTGAACTTGGATCGACTGCATGCAAGGCAAATGCCCTACCTGCTGTTCCTTGCTCTCTCTGCAGCCCAGGAAGCAAAAATCTTTATACTGCTTTTAAACAGTCACTTCAGCTCAGGAAAATCAACATGATAGATATTTGAGACCCTGACTTTAGTGCCCACACTAAAACAAGAAAGCAAGCACAAAATCCAATAAATGCAAATGATGAAAATTGTTGCCTTCATTAAAAGTAATTTATCTCTTTGTTTTTGGCATCTACCAATACTATTTTGTACCTGGCACCAACAACTAATGATAGCTTAAATTGCCTTTTTTACTGTAAAAGCTGTTGCTATTTTAGTTTATTCACTACCTTCTGAGTCACATTCATCTTTAAGAAAGGAGCAAAAATGAAGATAGAAGCAATCCTGGCCTGCTTGTTTTTGCTGTGACCAAGACATAAGAGTGGCAATGCATAATAAGTTGCTGCAGCCTTCAAAAACATCTGCTGAACAATTAATCTAACCACTTCCTGTCTAAATGGCAAACATTAATTGTGGTCATTTTATGCTAAATGCTACTTTCCTAGAATGGCTATTTAGAATTAGTCTCTAAGATTTCCTCTTCCTCTAAAATAAGTTTCTAAAACAAGTTTCTAAAACTAAGCATTAAAAAAAATCCCTCCTGTTATTTTAGAAGGAAACCAAATGACATGTCTTGAGTAATATTAAATATATGCGCTAAAAAATCTCAATTTGGGGGGAAGTTATTAGTCTGGACTAAAATAGAAATGATTAAACTATAATAGTGCAGTTTTTAATCAACATATTCACTGGAGAACACTTATGAGACCTTTCAGAATTATTTTTAAAAAGTATTTCTTTTTAAATAAAGGTAGTTCTTTCTTGCTGTAGGGTCGCCAACATGCCCTGAGGCCCATGGGGATGAAGTTCAGGGATGTAGAGGTGGGCACAGCTGGTTTCACTTCTTGCCCTACCATCATTAAACCTGCTAAGTCAATTTTTTTTTTCAACAAAATGAGGATAATGATAGCACAGATCTATCTCAGGGATTTTTAGAAATCAAATCAGGTCGTTCCCATGAAGCACTGAACCTTGAACCTGGACACAGTAAGTGCTCAATCCAGGTTATTGTTATTATTGTCAAGCAACATCAGAATAATCATTCTTTAACCTGTTTGCCTACCATATACCAAGACCTGTGCTAAATAAATATTGGATAATATTTATATATATTAAAGGGACTAAAACTCATTTTCTTTAGCCCAAAAGCCTTTTTGTCTGTTTTGGGGCTACACCTAGTTGTGCTTAGGGCTTACACCTGGTCCAGTGCTCAGGGCTTCCTTCTGCTGGGACTCAGGGGACCGTGTACATTGCTGGGGAATGAACTGCGGTTGTTGTGTGCAAGACAAGTGCCTTCACACTTGTACTATCTCTCAGCCTCCTGCCAAAAGACTCAGAATCTGTTTAGGGAAAATATGTGAGCAAATAAACACAACATGGGATGTATCATAGACACTCAGGGGAATGACCTTGGATAAATAGAAGACAGATGCCCGGAAGAAGGATCAGGAAGTCTCCCGAAGATCACAGACTGCACCGGTAAAGGCAAAGAGGAGAGGCTTCCCAGACTGGGCGGAACACTTGCAGTCACAGAACTATTAACTGGCATGGTGATAGGCAAAGCCAAGTTATGAAAGTCACCTCTGCCACACAATTCTATTATCAATTACAAACCATCTCAGATACCAGCAGGATATTCTACAACCCAATTCTGGACTTTATGAGCCACATCCGGCTTCCTACAGGCTCCTGGGCTTGGGGCTGGCTTCTGGAGTACTTGGGGAACAATACGGGATGCCAAGGATTGAATTGGGGTTGACCATGTGTGCAAGGCAAATGTTTGATCCACTGTTCTATTGCTCTGGCACTGCAATTCTGAACTTTCTGTCTGAAGACAGTGTCCAGTCCCTCAAGTTAAGGGCTCAGAACCACAAGATTGCCTTCCCACCCCTGCTTCAGAATCTATTGGCAAGTCCAGATTTTTAGCGAGAAATTAGAGTTCCAAGGTCTTTTTGATATTTTATTTTGCCAGAGCATCTTATAAATATCACAGACTTTATTTATGGATTACCTCTTTATTCCTCTTTATTAATTATCTTTGTTATGAAGGTAAGATTGTTTAGAATTCTAGATACAATACAAGGTATGTGAGAAAAAGTTCATTACTCTTTCCAAGTTCCCACGTGCTCACCCACCCACCCACATGTTCTCCAAACCCTGTCTTATGCTTTGCTAGGCTTCATTCTATAGGCGTAATTACTTGATTAAATCCTAGCCATTGGCTATTGAACTCAGAATTCAGCCCCTCACGCCTCTCTCTCTTCCTAAGAAGTCCAGGGGGTGAATTGTAAATTCCAACCTTCTTCTTACAGAACTAGCAAACAATTCTGTTAGTAGTTTTGCAAACTATATTTCCATTCACATAACAAGAGGTACTTTTATTCCTCTGTATAGGAAGTTCTCAGGGGCTTGGGGACTCTTGTCAGGAACAAGGACAAATGTGTGTTTATAAATTATAAATTTAATTTATAATTATATTATATTTAATTTAATTATAAATAACATGATCACACATTCTGGAATAGTTTACAAGTAAGAGAGTCATGAAAGAAACATACCTACCAGAGCAGTTTCAGTCATGGAAACAGCATTGCGAATTTGGGGGACCAGGGTTGTTTGAGCAAATTTTGGGAGCAGGGTTGTTTGTTCGGGGATCACTTAGGCTGTGTTGGGGGATCACTCTGGGCAGTGTCAGGGGACCACATGCAATGCCAAAATTCAAACTAAGGTTGACTGCATCCGAAATAAATGTCTTAGCCCCTTCAACTCAATATTGTAACAATTTTATCAAATGGAAAGGATCAAATGGAACAGAAAACTTTGCAGTTGTGGAGAAAGAAACCAATACATCAAACAACATGCAGTCTTGCAGTGAAGTTTAGAAATTTTTTCACACACAAGGTACTTTCACCAAGCTACCAGTTACCACCAAGAGAAGTGTTTTGGAAAAGTTCGTCAGGGGATTGGGACTTCTGGAGAAGGAACAAGTTCCTAGGTATACAGGTTTTCCATAATTTACTATCAAGCAGCACGCCTAAAATATTTATGTTAATCTTGAGTCCGTTCTCCAAATAGCGGGTTCTTGCTACAGGAGAGTTTTTCTAAATACTTTTTTTTAATTTAATCTTTTTTTTAATAGAATCAACGTGGTACACAGTTACAAAGTTGTTCCCAATTGGGTTACAGTTATACAATGCTCCAACACCTATCCCTTCACCAGTGCTTATTTCCCACCACCGTTATCCCCAATCCCCTCTCCTCACCATACCTCTATGACTTGCACTTCTCTCTCTCTCTGTCTAAATACTATAATCCCTATTTTCTTTGCATTTTTTGTCCTTTTCTCCCATTCACTCCCTGTTTATTGCCTTCAAACAATAAGCACTTTTGAGATCACACGTTGACAACTAAAACTTTGACAACAACTTTCTACTACCGACACGCCTTTCCTTCCCATTCTCCCGGGAACCAGAATCCCAACTGGTGCATTCACATTCCCCTTGCTTTAATTTGATAATTTATTTTTCTTCCTTATTAACTTACTGTGTTCTATAGACTCTCTGTAACTTCTGCTTTTCATTTAATGTTACTTTGCTCCCGGGACTCTTATGCAGTTCCAGGATCCAAAGGGATCAGCCAGTATGTAAGTCAAGTGCCTTAACTTCTGCACTATTGCTTCGACCTGAAAGCATAACTTTATCTCGCTCCCTCCCACTTGTGTTTCTTTGATGTAACACTTCTTTGAAGTATCCTACTAAGGCACAGACTGGAGCAATAGCACAGCAGGTAGGGCATTTGCCTTACATACAGTCGACCCAGGTTCGATTCCTCCATCCCTCTTGGAGAGCCCGGCAAGCTACCGAGAGTACCCCACCCGCACGGTAGAGCCTGGCAAGTTACCCATGGCATATTCGATATGGCAAAAATAGTAACAAGTGTCACAATGGAGATGTTACTGGTGCCCGCTGGAGCAAATTGATGAACAACGGGACAACAGCGGTACTAATGCACAGAAGTCATGTTTATTTTCAATTACTAAGAGAGAGTATGATGGAAAAACACAAAACTAGAAAAAGCCTGGATTTTTCTTTTTCTTTTTATTCTTGCAGTATATTCTTGTCACAGAAATATACAGCAAGTCACTAAACCAGTGTGGAATCAGTGTATATGTTGCAGACTTTAAATTCCAAGCCCAGTTCCCTATTCACAGCAGTTCGAAATAAATCTTAATGACAATATACTTTGGGTTAGTGACTCCTGCCAGTTGTACCAGGTTATTGTGAGACACAGGAAATAGACCGGACTTACCTTGGAAAACAGTGAATGTCATTCCAATGCAATAGAAAACTGTAGATTTGATATTAGAATAATCACTTTTATTGAATGTATAGGGCAGAGAGAACATTCCCTCCAGCCCTTCTGGATTCTTTACAGGCTGGTAACACAATCAAATTAACTTCAGACAGATTAGCAGAAGAAATAAAATTTAATGATACCCATACAGAGAATGTACATGGTTGTAAACTTGTACATAAACGAGGGCATATTAAGGGTATACGTTCTAAGCAATGGGACAAGAAGTGGGACCAGATAGTTGTTCTGTGCCACAATTTTTCCTCCATATAGTTAGGTTTCTCCAACCATAAAAGGGGGGAGGTTATTTCTGGAGAAAATCCAAAATCTGGGTGACACCCCCACAATTTTTATTCTTCCATGTAGTTAAGGAAGTAATGAAATCTTATTCTTGTAACTGTTGGGCTTTGATTGACCTTGTCTTATAGTATTCCAGTGCCAAAGTGTCTTTATATGGTATCATTTGCTTTTGCCTCTTCTGAACAGATTGGGGAGATTTATCTTTTATATGTATGATTCAGTACTTACTCTGTGTCAGGTACTGTGCTGCATATTTCAGAGCTTACACATTCTCAGAGGTTATTTTTTTTTATCTGTGCTAAGACCTCTTTTCTCTATTTTAAGTACTTTGTGAAACAAAAGATGGGTGTATGTGTCACTGTTTCCCCCATTTTGCACACAAACAAAGTGTGAGTCAGAGGTTACTGGCCAGTGGTGACAGAGTGGGGAAGTAAAAATTCAGGCCCTTCTCAGTTGGTATCTACTTGAATATGGGGACAGGAAGAATGTGAAAGGAGTGATATCCTCAAGAGAGACCCTTACAAAGATTAAGGAACATTGGGATCCTAAAAAGCACCACAGACATCTATCTTCCTCCAATCTTTGTGCTCTAACCTTTTATGCCTATGTATGTATTGGATATGTAGTGGACCGTCAAGTAATTGTTAAAAGTCTGTTTAGGGAATCCTCATTCACTGTTGGTGAGAATATTCATTAGTTCAGCCTCTGTGGAAAATAGTACAGAGATTTCTCAGTAAATTAAAAGTCGAACTGCCAGAGGCTCGTGAGACAACTCCACAGGATGAGCACATGCTTTGAGTGCCAGAGACCTGCATGTTTCCCATCACCATCTGGCCTTCACATATGAATGAACTGTTTGCATTATTTTGTGAAATCATAGATGGGTGTGTGCATCCTCTAGGTTCAAGCACCATCAGGACCAGCCATCAAGCACAGAACTGGGGATAGTACTAAGTACCATGAATGTGGCAAGTAAACAGGGGTTAGAGGGGAAGTACAGCAGGTAAGGCACTAGCCTTCCATGCAGCCATCCTGGGTTTGATCCATATGGTCTCTGGAGCACCACTGGGAGTGATTCCTGACTACAGAGCCAGGAGGAACCCCTGAGCATTGCCAGGTGTGACCAGCAAATCAAGAAATAAGAGCAAAACAGACAAAATTTAATGTAGATAGATGAATAAAATTAGAACTGCATAACATCCAGCAGTCGCTCCTAAACATCCAATCAGAGAAGAAAGAGACACTAACCTAGAAAGTCAAATGCAGTTCCATGTTGAATGCAGCACTATTCACAACAGCCAAGACCTAGAAACAGTGCAAGTGACTGACAACTGCACCCAACAATGCTCTGGGGTATGATGCAGGAAATCGAACCTAGCTGGGCATATGTGCCCGCGCCCTCACTGCTGCACTGTTTCCTGGGGTGACCACCATTTCTTTATCTCCTCAGCTGTTGTCGGGCACTTGCACTGCTTCTCGGTCTTGAGTGTCGTGAACAGTGCTGCATTCAACATGGAACTGCATCTGTCTCTGCAAATGTGCTGCCCACAGCTGTAGCTTTACTATCCTGCTACTTTACCTGACCAGCGCACATGTTGCTTACCTTTAAAGTGGGAGCAATAATACTTCTTACCTCATAAATTTAATTTGGTAATTACATGAGGAAACATTTAAAAGTTGTTCATAATGCATAGCATGTGGCAAGTGCTCAGTAAATGTTGGCCTAGATCATCTTGTTACTCCAGTATATTAGTCAAGGGCCATATTTTTTATTGCCTCCCATTTCCACAAGGGGGCAGGTGAAGTTCAAAGTGGATCTCCTGGCTCCGGGTCCCAAAGGCAAAGCTGACTTGAATGGCTTCGCAGTAACTGGGCCACGTATGAACTGCTGGAGATCTTCACTATATTGGCTATAGAATGTTGTTTATGGCCCAGACATCTTACTGTTGCCACAAATTCCTTTCTAATGGAACTTAAGGGTCATTTAATTCAATCTTCTGGTTTCCAGGACCATCTCCATTTACATGAAATGTATGTTAACTTTCGCTTGGACCACCTGCCTAAGTAGAACATCCATCTCATTAAGCACCAACTTTAGTCTCAAAAGACTATAAAGGAGGAGAAAATTAGCTAGTTGGAAGGAGTCCTAGATTCTACGATTGGTGAATTACAGAAGGCAAGTACACTGTGTTCTAGAATGGCAGAATGTTTGGTCTATTCATGAGGAACTGCAAAAAGAAATGACAAGTGAAAAGATTAAATAAAAAAGTATCTGACCTATTTTGAAGAGTATGCTGAAGGAAATACTTAAGAAGTATAATTTAAATATTTTTCTTTTCTGTGCATCATCTTTTTCTATTTCCCTACTTTCTTAACATATTTATAACCTCCAGTTTCTACACTTTTCACTTAAAAAAAAAAAACATGGATTTTGGTGTCAGATCAGACCAAACTAAGTTCAAATCTTGACTCCACTACTCATTTTAACAGTTTTTACAACACTAGGTATTTGACAAATACTTAACTTCTTTACACCTCAATTCTCTGCCTAACAGGGATAACACCTATCTGAAAGAGTTGTGAGAATTAAATTAAAGCATTTGGAGATGCAGCTTAATCAGTAGTTGTACTGTGGTTGCACTGGCTTAACTTTGCCCACAAAGCAGATAACAGTTCTCAGAGCATTTAGAATAAGTGGATTGATTTTATTTTTTTTATTATTTTTTTGTGAGAAATGTTTACAATTTTTTTCTCTTATTTAAAAAAAATTGGGGGGCTGGAGGGATAGCACAGCGGGTAGGGCGTTTGCCTTGCACGCAGCCAAACCAGGTTCAAATCCCAGCATCCCATATGGTCCCCTGAGCACCGCCAGGGGTAATTCCTGAGTGCAGAGCCAGGAGTAACCCCTGTGCATCACTGGGTGTGACCCAAAAAGAAAAAAGAAAAAGAAATTTTAATGAAACACCGTGAGTTACAATTACAGATTTACATGCTTTCATGATTACATTTCAGCCAGACAATGGTCGCATGTCCATCCCTCCACCAGTGCCCATTCTCCACCACCAATGTTCCCAGTATCCCTCCTGCCTCCCAATTATACTGATTTTAGTGCTGCATAAAAATAATACGTCTAATGCTGGCATTGGAAGTCTTTTGTTGTTGTTGTTTTTGCTTTGGGGGTCACACAAGGCAGTTTTTAGTGCTTACTCCTGGCTCTGTTCTCAAGGATCATTCTTTGGAGTTCAGAGAACCATATGGGAATGGAACCCAGGTCAGCCATATGCAAGGTAAGTGCCCTACCCATTGTATTATGGCTCCAACCGCCTTGCCTTGAAAGTATCCACTGAAATTGCTTACTGAAAAATCATTGTTATTGGTGCCAGAGTGATAATACAGCAGGTGGGTTGTTTGCCTTGCACACGGCTGACCCAGGGTCACCCCCCTGGCATCCCATATGGTCCCCCTAGAACCATCAGGAGTAATTCCTGAGTGCAGAGCCAGGAGTAACCCCAGAGCATCACCAGGTGGGAAGGAAGGAAGGAAGGAAGGAAGGAAGGAAGGAAGGAAGGAAGGAAGGAAGGAAGGAAGGAAGGAAGGAAGGAAGGAAGGAAGGAAGGAAGGAAGGAAGGATGGAAGGAAGGAAGGAAGGAAGGAGAAATGTATCTACTGACAATGGAAGTTGGTGTGTGGCCTTTAGCGGTTAGAGACGAGGGCTCTGAGGAAGGGGTCCTTAGGTTTATTTCCTGTCCACCAGTTAATAATTATGTGACATGTGAATGAGTCACTTATTATCCTCTCTGAGTCTTGGTTTCTGTGTATTAAAGTCCAGGACACAAGTAAATTTTCTTCTTTTGTTCAGGTACAAATAGGTGTGAGGTTTCTGTAAGTCTGCTTAGGTAAAGCACTTTGCAGAGTCAGTCTTCCCATATATGCTACTATTCTCTGACTCACTTTGGAGGACCAATTGCAAATTTCCCATTCACTAGAGGTAAGAGGGGGCTGGTGATGTTATAAAGGTAATTCTCTTAATTTGCAATTAGGAAGGAAGATAAAGTAGCGCTCTTGGCAATTTCCTGCCTTAAAAAAAAACCTTCTGTTTTATGACCCATGGAAAAGTACCCCCAATTTTTTTCAACCCCACCCCAGCAAATGGATAAACTCAGATCTCTTCCACCCACTCTCTACCTCTCCTGTGGGACTATGAAAATGAAGCGAGTATTAGCTGCTTCGTGCTTCAGTCATTTGCCTAGTGTTACATTTCCTGACTTTCAACAAACTCAGCCAGTTTTCTACTAGAATCAGTTCTGCTTTGGGACCTGAGTTTGCCTGTTTTTGTAAATTTTACAAAGTCAAAAGTGATACACTGAAGAATTTTTTAGAAAGGAGGAGAGTTAGGGAGTACCAGTAGTATTAAATGACTTGGGTTGTTGATAGTCAAGAAATCTTCAGCCCTCATACCCCAAACACCAAAAGACCCCATTCAACTATGAGCAGTTTTTGGTTTCTGTTTTGGACCACACCTAGTGGTGCTCAGAGACTACTGCCAGCTCTTTCTCAGGGCTGCTGCGGGCAGCGCTTGGGGAAACATGCGGTGCCAGGGATAGAAGCTGGGTCTCTTGCACGCAAAGCATGCACTCACTCAGACTTCGAGCTCGTTCTTTGGCCCCTCAACTGTGTGTAGCTCAAAACACAGCCATGCTGGCACCCACAGGACGGATCTCTGGAGGACAGTGCGTACCTGAGAAGCATGAGCCAGCTAATCCAAACCCAGTGCTGTCCACACGTGCAAATAGCCTTCCTTTCCGATAGCCCTGCTGCCTGCGGTACCCAGTGGGGATTGGAGGAGGGGAGATAGGGAAAGAAGAAAAACAAATCAAGAGGCATTAGAGCAAATGGATCGTCAAAACTTACATGCAATCGTGGCTGGAGCAATAGCACAGCGGGCAGGGCGTTTGCCTTGCATGCGCCTGACTTGGGTTCGATTCCCAGCATCCCATATGGTCCCCTGAGCACTGCCAGAGTAATTCCTAAGTGCATGAGCCAGGAGTTAACCCCTGTGCATTGTCAGGTGTGACCCCCCCCCCCCAAAAAAAAAACTTACATGCATTTTCTTCCGCACGGCTGTATAAGTGAGCTGTGACAATGTCTGGCCCAGTACGTCTTGCAGAGGAATGAAGAAACAAGTGAAGTGACAATTGCTGCACTCTTCACCTGTGACAGGTAAATCAGATCAGTTCCTCCAGAAAGGAGCTTTGTCGCAATAGGGTGGAGAATCAAGGACCGGGTGAAAAGCGGGTAAGAATTCATCAAATCCATACCTCTCATTAGAGATCTGAGAGGCAGCACGCATGCCGGGAACACCTGGCCACGACTCTCACACGGAGTTAAGAGACGCCCCATGTGCAAAGTTGGAGATTTGTTCTGTTTTGTTGTTAGAGAGCCAAGTCTGTAAGGAAAGACACAGATTATGTACCACAAATCTACTTAAACAAGTGTTCACCGATCTCTTCACATGAAATAGCGTCCTTGATCGCTACCAGTCCAACCAACTTCTTCATTCTTTTATTCATTCAAACAACTGTTGCTTGCTAACTATAGGCCAGCAACCATACTGAACGCTGAAGTTATAAAATATTTAAAGTTGTGTGGGGATGGAGCGATAGCACAATGGGTAGGGCGTTTGCCTTGCATGCGGCCGACCCGGGTTCGATTCCCAGCATCCCATATGGTCCCCTGAGCACCGCCAGGAGTAATTCCTGAGTGCAGAGCCAGGAGTAACCCCTGTGCACCACCAAGTGTGACCCAAAAAGCAAAAAAAAAAATATTTAAAGTTGTGTGTTTTTCTGACTTCAGGGAGTTGATATTCTGGAGACTAAGGGGGAGCCAAGAGATGTCCATTGGTCAGCTTGTAAGGAGGATGTGGTGGGGACAGAGGTTGTACTGGTGGTGCTGGCGGTGGTCAGGGAAGGAATGACGGTGGGTGAGATTAGGGATCACTCTAACTTGGCATATCTGACTGTCCTGTGTCAAGACTCTGACACAGTTGTTGCTAACCTGCAGAGTTAAATAATAGATACTTGAAGAAAGTTCTGATTATTAGGTGCTCAAAGGCTATAACGGCTATTAAAACCCCAAAGCCAGTCTAGCTGAGGTTCAAATTCCAGCTTTAAACCTATTAGTTTTATCATCATAGACCAGTGATTTGTACCTTTTTGACCCCGGTTTCCTTATCTGTGAAATGTTAAGGAGAAATGTTAAATCATTAAACCAGTCACCTGGGATTCTACAGTTTACAGGGATGAGTGTGGGAGTCGGAGAGAGAGCTCAGTGGGGGGAAGCACGTGCTTTGCATGCAGGAGACTCGGGTTCGATCCCCGGCGCTGTCTGGAGCACAGAGCTAGGTGTAGTCTCTGGTCACACCGGGTGTGGCCCCCAAAATTAGCATTAAAAATAAAAAGAACAATACATTTAGAATGGTTAACACTCTGTGGGAGTTGGATATTCATAATTAAGTGTAGTAAATGTAATATGCTCTGTAATGTTGCAACTAAATGTGAGTGGCCTACGACGCACCATTAAAACTTGTGACATAAGACCTGGAGAGACAGTGCAGCAGGTTAGGCGCCTGCCTTGCACATGGTTGACTCGGGTTCAATCTCTGGCACCCCAGATGGTGCCCTGGGCACCGCCAGGACAGTTGCCTGACTGCAGAGCCAGAGTAAGCCCTGAGCACCACCAGGTGGGGTCCAAAAACCAAAAATAAAATAATGTCTATGGTTTGGCTACACATACAAAAGAGAAACGGATGGTTTTCTTTTTTCTAACGGAGGAAGCATGCTGACAAACAGTTAAGAGAAATAAAATTGAAAGATTGGAAGAATATACATAAGACATCCGTATCTGTTTACGTCGAGGTGGTAGGATGATAGGTGACTCCTTTTACTCTTTTTCCTAAACTGTATTTTGTGAATTTTAAACAATTGATTGCTTTAGTCCTTTTTAGCCTTTTATATGGAGCATAAGAAAGCTTGTTTAGCTATAATGCCCAAAAGGAGAGAGAGAGAGAGAGAGAGAGAGAGAGAGAGAGAGAGAGAGAGAGAGAGAGAGAGAGAGAGAGAGAGTATGGGGAATATTGTCTGCCACAGAGGCAGGGAGAGGGTGAGAAAGGGGGGTGTACCCGGGATATTGGTGGTGGGGAATGTGCACTGGTGGAGGGATGGGTGTTTGATCATTGTGAGATTGTAACCCAAACGTGAAAGCTTGTAACTATCGCATGGTGATTCAATAAAATTTAAAAAAAAATTTTTTTAAAAAGGAAAGTTTTGTTTATTAAAATGAAGACTCGGGGCTGGAGCGATAGCACAGTGGGTAGGGCATTTGCCTTGCACTCGGCCGACCCAAGTTCGAATCCCAGCATCCCATATGGTCCCCTGAGCACCACCAGGGGTAATTCCTGAGTGCAGAGCCAGGAGTAACCCCTGTGCATCGCCAGGTGTGACCCAAAAAAAAAAGCAAAAAATAAATAAATAAATAAAATGAAGACTCAATAAGACCCGTCAACAAAGGATTCCCAGAAATGAGAACTTTGAGTCAGATATTAAATTAATTACTAGGGATTTCAAAGACAGCATGATGGTGCAGAGAAGAGAACAAGCTCTCAGGACCTTTCTCAGTTATGTGTTGTCTATGTTGGAACAGAAAATAATGCCGCCAACAGTGCAGGGAGTGAGCAGAGCATTGACTCTCAGTGAAGAGACCGTCTCTGGGCGCCGAATATGAGAGTCCATCCTTCATACTCACTGTCTTACTGTTCTTGAGGTCCCTGGAGGCAAGTCTGACTTTTCACTCTCCCTCCTTCTCTCTCCTCTCTATACCTGTCTTCCCACCCATGCTTTCTTCCCTCTCACTTCTTCTCTCTCCTATCTCAGAAATAGGAGAATCCTATTGTGGAATCCTGTCTGCTGAAAATAGCTAGAGGCCAATGTAAGTCTTCTCTGGGCTGGAGCAGAATGGAAGAAAGCTCTAGTGTCCAGTTCCCAGATATTGAGAGACAATGGGCAGCCTTACTGATGAGAGACATTGATCAGAGCCAAGTGTTTCCCAGGAAGTAGGAAATACACAATCAACTAAGATGTGTCTCATCTCAGACCTTTAGGCTCGAATAAGTTACTAGAATACGCTGCTGGGAGATCAAACCATTCCAGGATCCTACGAATTATTTCATGTCCTCGCTGTAGCAGTTCAGAACTTTGCCTTTGGCCACTGAAAGGCTAAATTCAGCACCCGTGGCTGGAGAATGTCTCCAATTTATGCAGACAAGACTCTGGAAAGAAGACGGTGATTGGGAGGAAGCGATTTCCCATCTTGCTCCTCCTGCCTCTTCCTAAGCCCGATTTTCATTTTTAACGTGGTAGCCAGACAAAGACAAGGTTTTGCATTGTTTAGTCTATCTTTAATTGTTTCAGTGTGAGACCTTCCTTGGCCACCAGGCAACAAATTGTCTATTCTTGGGTTTCTCCTCACTCTTTCTTTTGGGGATTGATTGGGTAAGTAGTTTGGCTGGGCCAGGTGCAGTCAGACACTTCTTGGGAGGTCCTGAGTTTCCCAGAATTTGTAATCCACCCAGAGAAAGCCCCCTGGGGAACTTTGCAGAACTTTCTCTGGTTACGCCTCTAGGGACCTCAGGCTTCTCCAAGGCATCTTTATCATTGTGACGAGCTTGACTTATTTCCATAAAAAACAATCAAATCAGTCTCCCGATCTTTCTTTCTTCCTTTTTTAAAAATTAATTAAAGCAAAGTGGTTTACATAGTTATTCAGAGTTGAGCTTTAGACATCCAATACTGCAGCACTGATCCCACTACCAGTATCATCTTCCCTCCACCAATGTTCCCAGGTTCCTTCCCCTACCCCCCCTCCCACACATGCATCCCCTCCCCCAGCCCGCCCTCTTGACAGGCACCTTGTTCATTGTTAAAATTCGTGTCTCTTGACTTCAGCGTTGTTAATGCGTGGTTGACTGTGTGGTTTGGATATTTGGCTCTATGATTCCTCAATACCACCTTGGTACCTGCCCCTCCCACCTGACCCCTTCCCTCCTCTTTTTTTTTTCCTTTTTGGGTCACACCGGGCAATGCACAGGGGTTACTCCTGGCTCTGCACTCAGGAATTACTCCTGGCGGTGCTCGGGGGACCAGATGGGATGCTGGGAATTGAACCTGGGTCTGTTCAAAAGCTCTACCCGCCGTGCTATTGCTCTACCCCCCTCCCCTCCTTTATTTCCTTCCTTCTCCTCCCTATTCTCTAGTCTCAACGTTTCGAGGAATTAAGGGAAGGCTGCAGTCAGGATCCTCACTCTGGGTTCAGCTACCCCGACCGAGTTGCTCTGTATTCTTGGGCAAGGTACTTAGCAGTAGGGCCCTTTTCCTTATGCTTTTTTTTTAGATGGCGATAGAGAAATGAGTCATCATCTCACTTACAGATAGAATCTAGGGGGAGAAAACAACAAAACCCAGAAAAGTTTGATGATTATCAGAGGCAGGGTCAGGGGAGGAGTAGAATGGGTGAAGTTGGTCAAAAGGTAGAAAGATCCAGTTACAAGACAAAGAAGTTTTAGGAATAAGGATATAGTAAATGAGTCTCCTCCAGTTTGATTCCTGGTGCCACATGACTCCCTGGCATCTCTGGGTGCAGCTCTGGGAGCCCCAAAGCACTGCCAGGGTCACCGAAAAAAAAGTCCCAGCACTGTAGGGTCCAAGTGGCACCGCATCCTCAACCATTGGCCCAGTTGATGAGAAACTTACAAGTGATCCCAGATCCCCATGAGAACCATTTGGTGGGCATGTAGCCACACTGCAAAATAGAATAAAGATCATTATGTACTGCATGATGACTACAGTCAACCATAATACATTGCATATTTGGAAGTTGCTAAGAGAATAAATCTTAAAAGTTGTCATCATCAGGAATAAATTCATAAATATGTGTGAGAATGGATGCTCCAAATTTATGCAGTACGTACATCTTTTTGCAATGTACACATCTATTGTGGGCTGATGCAGAAGCACAGCGGGTAGGGCGTCTACCTTGCATATAGCCGACCTGGGTTCGATTCCTCTGCCCCTCTCGGAGAGCCCGGCAAGCTACCGAGGGTATCTCGCCCACACAGCAGAGCCTGGCAAGCTACCCGTGACGTATTTGATATGCCAAAAACAGTAACAACAAGTCTCACAATGGAGACATTACTGGTGCCCACTCGAGCAAATCAATGAGCAATGGGATGACAGTGATACACATCTATCAAATCACCCCACACACATAAAAATAATACGTTATGTTTTAGTTACTTCTCAGTTTTTAAATGGCAGGGATCATTTATTTAATTCATAATACAAGAAGGTCCCATGAAGGGAATGATTAGATCCGTGAAAGGAAATATAAAGATTCAATGAGGTCATTTGTGCTAGATAAAAGTTACTTGATAAAAAGAAACTAACACTCCATCTGAAACTGGATATTGTTTGTACCTTCCCGAGTCTCCCATTCTCTTCTGCTCCTTGGTCCATGTAGAAGATCATTCTTGTTTCAAAACTTTTGTAATTACAATGACTGCATCTATAAGCTAACTCCTGGAAACCTACCCTAACGGACACCCCATTCCCTGCTCCCTTAAGGGGGATTCAGCTTCTTCAACCTGAGTGTGTAAGTCTAACCTTACCTCCCGGCAAAAGAGCCTAGAGTTGCTTTGAGCAGGTGCCTCTTTTCACTCCTAATAAAAGGCATGCTTCTTCACTCTACGAGCAATTCACGTGCAGTAGCTCATCCTAAGCTCAGAAGTCCCAAAGGGAGGTCAGAGCTCTCCTGCATTTGCTCATAAGGTCTAACTGCCATCCTGCACCACCCAAAAAGATGTTTCTGGAATACAACACAAACCAAGATTTCTGTGGTTGCCAAATGCCTGGCCTTTACTTTCTCACTAGGGTGTCTGATGCAACATGGCACCAATAGCTGAGGTTCATTCTTTAGAGAGAGACTTAATTGCAACAGGACAGGGGCGAGGATCCTAGTGTCTCATGAGACCTCTGAGGCTGGGCACTTCACAATCCATCACTTCATAAAGCATGAAGGTAAAGTGAGTCCCCCAGAAGCTTATTGGGGCCAATATTGCAAAGACATTCCTTATAGGCTAGAAGGTACCTTGATAGAGCGTGTCTTGAGAGCTGTCCTGAGAGCTTGAGAGGCCCTCACACAAGAGCTCAAGGTTCCCAGCAACGTCCTGCCCCAGCTGAGCACTAATTGAATCCAAAGTTGAGAATCTGAGACAGTGCCAAGGCATGGCCCAAAGGGAAGGGCGGTGTTGGAACACTGGGTCAACTTTCTACCCTTACTTGCATAATTTCCCTGATTTTGCATCATTGCTTATATTTTTCAAGGGGGAAGTAAGTGATTTTGTTTTTTTATTTTTATGAAGACCTGGCAGCTCCTAAAAATTGTGGTGCTGGCAGATTTGAATCAAAATGATTGCAGACCTGTCAGCTGACTTCTTGCAGGCCAGCAGGGGTCAGGGCCTGAACCACAGGGAAAACGGTTCTGGAGTAGGAGAAGAATAGAAACCAAGAATAAAATAACAAAATGGAGAAAAAGGGATTGCACAGTGCTCTGGAGAAGGACCCGCATGCCCTTTGTACCTGGCAGCCAACAGCAGGGACAGCTTTTACTGTGAGGATAGTCGAAGGGAAAAGGTGTGGAGCTGGTGTCGGCACCCAGGACCTCACACATGGAAGGGCTGTGCTCTGCCGCTGAGCTGCACCCCAGACCCCTGGCTGAGATTCTCACAACAGTAGTGAGGATCAGGCATCCCACACAGGATGCTGTCTGGGTACCAAGCCCTGTGCAGGGGCATTATGGAGAATCTCAAGTGCAGTGGACATCAAAGGCCTTCATTCATCCTGTCATTCCTGGTGGTGCTCAGAGGACCCAGGTAGGGTACCGGGGATCAAAGCCCAGTCTGGTACATGCAAAGTAAGTACTTTACCCATAGTACTGTCTTTCTTTCTTTCTTTCTTTCTTTCTTTCTTTCTTTCTTTCTTTCTTTCTTTCTTTCTTTCTTTCTTTCTTTCTTTCTTTCTTTCTTTCTTTCTTTCTTTCTTTCTTTCTTTCTTTCTTTCTTTCTTTCTTTCTTTCTTTCTTTCTTTCTTTCCACACCCCCCCCCACCCAAATGCATGGATTTTAGAGTCTTTAAATTAAAGTCCCAGAACTCACAAGCTAGATAATGTTTGTGAAGTTACTTGATCTTTCTTTTTCATTTGTTTTATTTACTTAATTTGGGGTGGGGTAGGGGGGATCACACCCTATGGAGCTCAGGGGTTACTCCTGTCTCTGTGCTCTGGAATCATTCCTGGCAGTGCTTGTAGGGTGTAGCGGATCAAACCCAAGTGAGACTATATCTAAGGCAAGCGCCTTACCCATTGCACTATCTCTCTGGCCCCCACTTAATCACTCAGTTTCTTCTTGGGTAAAATTGAGAAAATGTCAACTTCCCTGGTCAAGAGGATACAATGGGGTGACATACCAGAATACCTGCTGAATGAATGACCCTGGGAGAGAGACCGGAGTATGTCACAAGGCTGTGAGGGAGTAAGACACGGGGCACCCCTTCATGCCACCTGCTGGCATCCCTGAGACTCTGTTCTGCCCACAGTACCACTTCTCACTGCCTGACTCATGCCTCTCTGGCTGCAGAAATTGGCCTTGGCCTAGACTACAACAGGAGCACCAGGGAGTTCACTCAGTTCACTCCCTGAAGACACACGTCAGCTCGTGACAGACCAAAGGCGGCAACAATAAGCAGATTGCACAGCTCTGAGGCATGGTTGGCACCGCCCGCCAGAGACCCGGGAGGCTGGGCCCCCGCTGCCCCTTGGATAAGAAGCTCACGGTGGACCCAGCTCTGGTTCCCTTTTCTGCTCATGTCTGCACGCACCTTCCCGGGCCTCCAGCCATCCTGGAACCTCGTCGAAAGAGGCTTCTGAAGGAAGCCGTTCTGAAACCGGAGGATAATTTCCACACACGCAGCCCTATGTGTCTGTGTGAGGTTACCATGTAGGAGAGCTCCAGGAGGGAAATGGAGACTTAGAGGGTAGAAACCATCTAGGCTGGTAGCTTCTTCGTTGGTGTTCAAGGGAGTTCCTGAGAAACTTAAGGGAAGGGAAAAAGTAGAAGGCTGGAACAGTTAAAGTTAAGTAGCAGTGACGAGGAAAGGAAGCTTATCCTCAGTTTCGCGTATCCCTCCCAAAATACAGAGTAACATAGGAATAAGAGGGGGAAATGTGAGAAAAAAAGGAGCAGTTAAAAGAGGAGACACTACAAAAATACAAAGAATGGGGGCTAGAGCTATAGCACAGTGGGTAGGGCATTTGCCTTGCACATGGCCGACCCGGGTTCGATTCCCAGCATCCCATATGGTCCCCTGAGCACCGCCAGGAGTAATTCCTGAGTGCAGAGCCAGGAGTAACCCCTGTGCATTGCCAGGTGTGACCAAAAGAGAAAAAAAATACAAAAAATGCAGAGAGGGAAAGAGTTCAATGGGCGGAGTGTAAACTTTGCATGGAGAAGTCTGGGGTTCGATCTACAGCACTGAATGGTCCCCAAGTATCACCAGAAGAGACCCCCAGGCCCCAAACTTGGAGTAGCTCCTCAGCACCATTGAATGTACAAACCTCCGCCCCCCCTCAAAGGTGAGAAACTACCGCATAATAAGCATCTACGAGGTTACTGCTTCTATTTCACCCCTGTCTACTGTGGGCAGCCTGCAGTGCCTGCTTCTAGCAGGACAGGAAGCAGAGAGAAGCGAGAGGCAGGCAGCGTTTGTGGAGGAGGTGCACGAGATTGTGCTATGCAGTGGGGGTGAGCGGGAGAGGAGAGGTGACAGGCGGTGGCTGTCATGGAAAGAGAAATCTCAGGAACACCGCAAACAGAGCAAATGTGCAGAGGGGCACGGAGGGAGAGATCTGGGCAGGATCTGGTGTGGTGACGTCTGGGTCTGAAAGGCAACAGGAAGTTTGTTTGGGGGCCACACCTGGTGGTGCTCAGGGCTTACTCCTGGCTCTGCACTCCGAGATCATCCTGGCAGGTTCAGGGACCATACGGGATGCTGGGGATGGAACTCGGGCCTGCACACGGAGGGCAAACTGAGTCAACCACATCATCCTCCCCATTGGGAAGGCGCCTCATCTAATCTGCTGAACCTTAGGAGACAAAGACTTTCTGACCTCAAGGCCGGGTCATTCTGCCTTTGATCTTGAGCTGCAGCATCGCTTGCCCACTCTGCAGATCTCGGACTTGTCTGTTGCCATGGTAAAGGCCAAGCCTCTCTATCCGTATCTCTATCTGCATCTCTTACCGTGCCGCCTCAACAAGCACATTCCATCGTCCTAGTGCTCACAGGATGTGACTCACAGGAGTTTTCAGGGCTCACTGCTATGGGGTGTGGAGCCTCTCCAGGCCCCCTCGAGGAGCTGAACTTAGTTTGAGGAAGGCCAGCGCCGGGCCAGAACATCTGAACTGGGAATTTGAGTATGAGGAGCAGATTTAAGGGATTCCTGAGGATAATGGCATATACTCTTGACTAAGCTGTGGTTTGTGTTTGGTTTTGGTTGTTTGGGGTTTTTTTTGTTGGTTTGATTGGTTTTTGGGGTGTTGTTTTTTTTGGCTGGGGGTGCATGCCTAGCTGTGCTCAGGAAACCATATGCGGTGGTGGGGATTGAACCCAGGTCAACTGTATGCAAGGCAAGTGCCTTACCCCTTTGCTATGTCTCGAGTCCTAGTGATTAGGTTTAATGTTAGAAAGAAAGTTATCCTGGTTCATTTAATTGGGTTTGGAGTTAACATAGAGAATTGGCAATTTACAAAACCTGAGGAAAAGGTTATCAGAATGAATTCCTAGAAAACAGCAAATGAAACTTCTAGGGAGTCATTTCCTTGCAAGTCCAGCATACGCAAGGGTCTGAGCTCAACCCCCAGCTCACATGTCCCCCTGTCCCCACGTCCCCGCAGCTCTGCTAAGTGGGCTTCCGGCAGGGGCAGGCACCTGAACATCACCAACAACAGGTGCTATGTATCTGGCATCTATGATGCCATACAAATATTTGATTTTTTATGAGCCAGAGGGCTAATACAGGGGAAAGGTGCTGTACAGGGGCTAAGGCATTTTCCTTCCTGACTTGATCCCGGGCATCACTGTGATCCTTCAGGCTCTCCAGGGGCCGCTCCTGAGCAGGAGTCAGGAATAACTCCGGAGCACCACTGGGTATGGACCAAAGCGCTTTCCAAAGAAAGGAAAACAAACAAAAAGGTAGTCTTAAAAAAAAAGTCTCCACATCCACACCCCAAAGCGGCCACCCAATTGAAAAACTACTCCAGCCTTACCATCCTGATAAAAACACCAAATGCCCTGAACAAACACCATGACCTCTTAGCAGCTGTATTTCGAACCATAATGCATACAAGGAAAAGGAGAGAGAGCTCGAGAAGTAAAGTGCCTCCCATAGAGGGCGGCTGGGGGTGGGGGGTGGGTTTTGGGGGGATGGTGGTAGGGAAACAGGGGACACTGGTGGTGGGAAACGTCCACTGGTGGAGGGTTGGGTGCTGAATCATTGTATGGCTGAAACCCAATTATGAGCAGCTTTGTAATGGTCTATCTCACAGATAATCAATTAAAAAAATTTTTTAAAAAAAGAAAAGTAATGTAGAGTTTATGTCCAATTCAATCCGTTTAATCAATGGCTGATTAAATAGCAGTACTCCTACATTTTTTTTTTTAAAAAGTCTCTTCCTCAAGGACTGGAGAGCAAGAACAGTGGGTTGGGATCTTAGCTTGCACACGGCTGACCTGGGTTTGATCCTGTTTTGCCCCAAGCCCTATCAGGATTAAACCCTCAGCACAGCTTGGTATGGTCCAAAACCAATCAATCAATCAATCAATCAATCAATAACTAAAAGTTTCCCCATTCCCTCTGTTGATATTGATATTATTGAGATGCCTAGGAGTCACACAAATGTGGTACTTTATACTTTAGTTGTGGTGCTCACACACGTGGCACTCCTGGCCATGGTACTCACATGTTGTAAGTTGTGGTGTTCACATATGTGTGGTTGTGTACATAGATCACGTACTCTTTTGTGGTACTAGGATCCCACGGGTCTTCAGTGACCAGAGTTGGCACATGTGGCCATTGCCAAGGGTCAGACTCAGCCTCAGAGCTGGAGAGATAGCGTAGTGGGCAGGGCACTTGCTCTGCATGCAGCCAATCCTGGTTCGATTCCCACCATCACATAGGGTCCCCTGAGTCCACCAGGAGTGACCCCTAAGAATGCTGGGTATGGCCCCCAAACAAAAGCAGACTCAGCTTCATGTTTGCAAGGCTGCATAAGCCTTGGCACTGAGCCACCCTTGGCCTCTGTTAGCCTTGTAAAATGAATGATCTTTATTTTGTTTTCAATCAAGAATGTCTCCCTATATTTTAGTTATTTTAAATTACTTTTATTAAGACAACATGATTTGCAAAGCTGTTCATAGTACAGTTGTTCCAGGCATACAATGTTCCAATGGCAATCCCACCACCAACGTGAACTTCTTTCCCCCAATGTTCAGTTTCCTGCCCACCCCACCTCAGACAGCCCCTTTAGGGGGCACATAAAGATTTACTTCATCTCTCTTGCTCTAACAAAACATAGCAAATGGAATTATCAGAAAATAAATTAATAAGTCAATTTGTGACTATTGATTGCTAGGTGATTTTAACGTACGTAAATAAATAAATATAATGCCTATTCTCTGTATTACTTTCATTCCTGTAAGTATTGGTAATCAAACAATACTTTATTTTACAAATCATTATCAGTCATTCTGTTCCTACCCTCTATGGGAAAAAATTCCTCCAGTTAGGTAATGGTAGTTTTCTGTAGGGTTAAAAACATTTATTCTATTCACAAATGAAAACTGTTTAATTCAGTAACCAGAGCATACACTGGATGTACCTTGTCTTGGTAGATGTTATATACTTTGAATTTTATTTTACCCACGTTTTCTGAGGAAGCATAGCTTTCTACAATACCTATGTTTTAGGGGTATAAGCTCACACATCTTCAAATGTACCTTATACACCTACTAGAATAGTGCCAATAACCCTCGCACAGACCGTGGCCTTAGACTCTCTCTACAGTTGGCTCTCACCTTCCTCGCCCACTGGTAATCTCTATCTTGCAGTCAGGATTCAAGAGTTTTGGTTTCAATTTTGTTTTGTTTTGTTTTGTTTTTGGTTACCAGGGAGAGGCCAGGGGGTGAGGGGAGGGGAGGAAGGAATTAGTGCGATTTGTTTTGTTTTGCTTTGTGGTGCCAGAAATTGAACCCAGGGTCTTGTTTAGGCAAGATTTGAGCTTAACCGCTGAGCTATCGCTTCGCTTTGACTTTGGTTTTGTCTATTTTTTTTTGTTTGTTTCTTTTATTTCCCCACAAAGAGCATATCACCTGGTACTTTTCTTCATCCTGACTTATTTCACTTAACATAACGCCCTCAAGCTCTAGCCATGTTGCAAAAACAGCAAGATTACCTTTACTTTTAACTGAATAGTATTGCATTGTCTATGAATACCACATCTTTTAAATTCAATCATTTGCTGATGGGCACTGAAATTGTTTTTGTATCTTGATTTTGTATTGTTTTGTATTGTTTTTGTAAGCAATGCTACAGTAAACAGGATGATGCATATGTATCTTTTCAAATTAAACTCTAAGAATTTTATAGAAAAGTTATTGTAAGTTTAGTAGCAGTGTTACACTAGCGCTAGTACTGATGGTTTTGGTGTACAAAGCTACCATACCTTCACCATTGCCAAGGTGGCCAATCCCCTCTACCACTGTCCCTAAGGCTCTTCTGGTCCAGCATTTCTCAGCTGTGTGCTATATCTCTCCGAGGGGCCCGCAGGATATTCCAAGAGGCCCCAGGTAAGAACTGTGCAAATAGAGGACCACGAAACAAGCTTAAGAGTCCAACTGTTAGGATAGAGGCCACAGGAGAAAGCCAGTTCAGAAGGCGGCCAGGAAAAGGTTCAGAGACATTGTTCTGGTCTAAGGCATCCTTCCCTCCCACCACCCACTGCTTTAGAATCAATGGTCACGGGTTTACCATCATTCGATACTCCCTATTTCCATGTAGACACTTAGATTTTTAAAAGAAAACCCTAAGACATCTTGCGCCCAAACCATTGTTACTAGGCCAGGCGGTCCTATGCCTAGATTTTTTTTTTTTTTTTTTGGTTTTTGGGTCACACCTGGCGATGCACAGGGGTTACTCCTGGCTCTTCACTCAGGAATTACCCCTGGTGGTGCTCAGGGGACCATATGGGATGCTGGGATTAGAACCCGGGTCGGCCGCGTGCAAGGCAAACGCCCTCCCCGCTGTGCTATCGCTCCAGCTGAGCCCTGCCTAGATTCTTTTGACTTTAGAATTCTACGGAATTGCTCTTGCTCTTGCTTATGTGAGGTGAGCAATCATAAAATTAAATGGATTAAACGAGAAACTAACTTTTAGTTTCTCATTTTTTTCCCCCCTCTATAAGGGGTGAGGAGGAATTTGGTGGCCAGACCCACCTGTGTGCTCGGAGGCTGCTCCTGGCAGTGTGTAGTGCCAGGGATGAACCGGGTCAGCCACATGCAAAGCACATGCTTGCATCCCCGTCCCATCTCGCCGGCCCCCTTCACTGGACGTCTTTCCCGTGAGGTTACTCGCGGGGGCGCAGCTTCTCTCCCCACCAGCGCAGACTGAATTCCTGTTGCTGGCGCCTTCTTCTGCCAGCTGGCGGGATGCGCAGAGTTTCCTCTAATGAAACTTGATGCTCTGGACCGGCTTCACACAGCTGAAGCTCCCTCCAGCTCCCTCGAGACTCTTCGACTTCTCCTTTCCGTCCATGTCATGACAAATGTGTCTCAGGGAAAAACCGTTCCCAGGCCTTTCCAGTGTTAGAATAGTATTTCCAGATGCCGTCTGTTTTCAAATATACCTGTCCCCCAAATGAAGCCTAGGTGTGTACTCACTGGAGTCTCCAGACTGGGAGCTCAGGGGCTGCTCCCCGGATGAGCTCAGGAGACCAGGCAGGGCCAGGAATCCGTTCTGTGGCTCCCACAGCAAAGCAAATATTCCGACCCTTTGAAGCATCTCCCTGGCTCTCTCTCAGCAATTTTGTAGTAAACTCAAGAACTGCTTGACCCTAAGAAGTAAAAATCATTGGATGAATCAGCTTTGTCATTCTTAGTGGAAACAAATATGTAATATCCGTATGGATAACCTCTCCCGGTACACTCACCAAGCTATGTGCCGTGCCTTGCCCGGGATGATGTTCTTATTCAAATTCAGCCAAATAGTGTGACCCAGTGAAAGATGCAACACAGGCAGATGTTGACTTCATCTAGTGACCAGATTTTAAGAAGCTGGGAAAGCAGGAAGGAAAGATGAATTACTTAAGATCTCACGGGAACCATCGTGGTCAAAACAAGTTTATTACTCAGCTCGTTCATAGTCTAGTTCTTTCTAATCCAATTCTGGCCATGTTCACACACTGTCAACACACACCACTATCTTCTTCGGCTAGGTGATATGCCAAAAAGCACACAAGGTCCAATGGAATATATTTCAATATTAGTACCATTCAAATTTCACCAATTTTCTCTATATTTCTATTTACTTGGATTTCTTTACAATGCTACCTGATTTTTAGTAGAAGACTTGCTCCCTCTCTATTCTCACTCTCAATTCTTGGTGATTTTTCCATCCCTAACTCAGAGGTACTCTCATCAATGAGATCTTCACACATGGCTCAACAAAAACAGCACAATTCAGGGGCTGGAGTGATAGCACAGCAGGTAGGGCATTTGCCTTGCACGCAACCGACCCGGGTTCGAATCCCAGCATCCCATATGGTCCCCTGAGCACCACCAGGGGTGATTCCTGAGTGCAGAGCCAGGAGTGACCCCTGTGTATCGCTGGGTGTGACCCAAAAAGCAAAAACAAAACAAAAAAAAACCAGCACAATTCTGAAATCTTTGCCAAGATTTCAGAACAGAACCCTTCTTAAACAGGCCTGCACTTAAAACAAAGTATTTTTTTAGTGCTGGAATCAAAGTCAGGACACCCCAGTAGCATTACATGTGGCTCCAGGATGGCACTTTTTCAAGTTAGCCAGAAAAATTGTTCTCAGGAATATTTATATTTAGAATATCAAGAAACACAAGCTGGAATATTTTGGGGGGTGGGGGGTAGAGGGTGGGGAGGGAGATACATATATATATATATACATATATTTAAATTTTATTGATTCACCATAAGATATAATTACAAGCTTTCATATTTGAGTTACAATCACACAATGATCAAACACAAATCCCTCCACCAGTGCTCATTCCCCACCACCAATACCCCCAGTATACCTCACCTTTCCCACCCTCCCCCTGCCTCCATGGGGTGAGGGGAGGGGAGACATACTCTCTACTTTGGGGCATTATGGTTTGCAATGCAGATACTGAAAGGTTATCATGTTTGGTCTTTTATCTACTTTTGGCACACAACCTCCATCCCGATCGATTTCTCCAAACATCATTTTTTTAGTGGTCCCTTCTCTATTCCAGCTGGGGAGGGGGATATATTGGACCACACCTAGCCTCCAACTGTGCTCGGGGCTTATTTCTGGCTCTTCTCTCATGGGCTCAGGGGATCAGATAGGGTGTGGGGGGGAGGGGGGTTAACAAGAGTTAGTTGTGTGCAAGACAAGCACCTTACCCACTGTATTGTTTCTCTGGCCCCTCGTTGGGATTTGAGTAATATATACAGAGTGAGAATTAGCAAACTATGTATTTAGAGCAATGTTTCTCAACCAGATCCATATGGCCCCTGTGGGCCCTCAAGATCTCTAAGAGGATCATTGGTGAAAAATGTACAAATGGGCAACAATATCATGAAACTAAAGAGCCAAGTGGTAGGAGGGGGTATTGCTTACTTCTGACATCAAATTCAGTCACTGTCACTGTCACCCCATTGCTCATTTTGCTCATTGATTTGCTTGAGCGGGCGCCAGTAATGTCTCCATTGTGAGACTTGTTGTTACTGTTTTTGGCATATCGGATACGCCACGGGTAGCTTGTCGGGCTCTACCATGTGAGCGAGATACTCTTGGTAGCTTGCCAGGCTCTCCGAGAGGGGCGGAGGAATCGAACCCGAGTCATCCGCGTGCAAGGCAAACGCCCTACCCGCTGGGCTATCGCTCCAGCCCATCAAATTAGGTAGTTCCCAAAAGTACTTCTGGCTTTGGTGATTGGCTGGAGTTACTGGCCGAGCTCTTTGTGAATTGCTGTCCTCACGGTTGCCGTTTATTACAGGAAAGACTACAGGCTGGAATCAGTCAAGCAAAACCTTTCCACTAGCTGGGAAAGTTCCAAACTTCCAATTTCCAGCTGTCCTCTCCCCCTGGACGTAGGACTGCGTTAGTCTCTTGGCGTCTCCGTGTGATAATACAAAGAGTGTTGCCAACCAGGAAACTCATTCAACTTCCAGCGTCCTGGGTTTTTATGGCAACTCTGTCACCTATGTTTGACTGATTGTCCATGCGGCTGCTCTCTCACTCCAGTGCCTCTGGAGATCAAGTGACATTGCTCATGACCCAAAATCACATTATGGATGTGGTTCAAAGCCCCCCTACTGATTCACATTGTTACGATCTGGCTGATCTACATTTCCTAGGTAAATAGAGACACTCACACCAAGCATGATAATACATTCCAAGGGCCCTGAGGCTGCCTCTCAGAAACCTAGAGTCTTGATCTCTCTCTGGGTAAGATTAAATCTTCATTACACAATAGACATCTTCCATAATTAGATATCTCACCCCCATGGATGACAGCCTAGCCTAAGAAGGAATCAAATCACAGATAAAGAGAGCCATAAGGCCATAATTTGAATCCTTACATTATTCATGCTGGAGATTAGCTCCATATTAGATGTCCCATTTACATGAGCTACTCTACTCTTTATTTTTGTGTAAGTTAGAGTAAATTTTGCCCTTTAGTCACAGATTCTGAGGTAGAAAAGATCTTGTTGGTTTCAAAGATTTGAAAGGACTGGAATAAAACGAGAAGAAGAAAATGATTCTAATGACATAGGCAGAGGTAAAATCATAGCAGGGTGTTTGCTATAATAAGGAGTAGGTAATTTATCCCAAGCAGAGTGGAAATTTTTTTTCCTGTTGCCCCCCACACACACATACACCTCTAGAGTGGAGGTATTGTGAAGGATTTTAAGACTGGTGACCTGTGATTTATATTTTTAATCAAATAAGCAATTAATGGAAGAGATTGTAAGGAAGATTGACAGTGAAGAAGCATATCTTTTCTCACAAATCACAAAATCCCGTTGATCGTCGAATTTCTCGAGCGGTCTTAGTAACGTCTCCATTCATCCTATCCCTGAGATTTTAGAAGCCTCTCTCCACTCGGCCTTCCCAATGATGCCGCATTGGAGGCTCTTTCAGGGTCAGGGATATGAGATCTAGCTTGTTACTGGCTTTGGCATATGTATACACCATGGGAAGCTTTCGAGGCTGTCCCATGTGGGCAAGAAACTCTCAGTAGCTTGCGAGTTTCTCCCAGAGGGAGAAGTAGGTTGTAAGATACCGCTCAGCCGCAAAGCAGCCGTGTGCTTCTGGGAGCTTGCTTTTAAGTCTCTGGATGTTGGCTGTTGATGGGATTACACACACCTGGGTTCCTCTGCCGGTACCTTCATGCATGAGGCTTGTCGAGCTTGTGGAGAGGGGCCTTGAGCATGGCTGTAGCTAGGTTCCAGTGGTCTTTGGCCACCCAGAGCTCTGCTGGGGGCGGGGAGGGAAGCTTGAGCCCATCCCCTCCGAGGGGCCTCGGGGAAGACAACCAGGCATGCGGGCAAGAGACTCTCTGCCTTTTCTCTGTCTTTTCTCATTTGAGAAAAATTAAAACTAAAGTTGACAGGACATGATGATTTATTTGGCTATAAATAGTGAAAAGAGATATGTCAAAAAGAACTTCAAGATTTCTGGCATGAACTATTGGGGAGATAGGACCCCACTTATTGGGATGGAAAAATGAAAGAGTATGAACTAAAGATCCATTAAGATACGATAGATGTGCTAAATGTTAACTGCTGGTGACTTATTTACATAATAAATTGGATTTAATGGACTAAAAGAAAGAAAACATATTGTGAAGGAGTGGTCAGTTTTGTTGAATCCTGAAATCTCATTTATTTGCAAGTCTGCTGAGTTTGAAAACTTGGCAGTTTGGAGGATGGCAGTCAGAGATGGTTCAATGAAGTGGTAGCAAAGAAATCATAGTGGTTGGCCTCAAGAGGGAATAGGGAGCGAGAAATTAAGATAAAGCAATGATGCCTTTCCTAATAGCATCACCTTTGCAAAACAGTAAAGATTCAGTGTCGCAGGAAGATGGAGTCAAAGGAAAGTTTGATTTTATTTTTTAATGAAAGATGCATGATGATACCTGCATCTGCATTCCAGATGATTTCAGTAGAGGGAACTGTGGAAGATATACGAGGCAAACTTGTGCTCATTGGTGATTCTTAGTCACAGGTAGGTCTCTCCCACTGATGATATATTGACCCGGAATGCATTTATCTTGTAGATCTCTTGGACACATTTAATATATGGCTCCCAACTTGTGTGCTGGTCTGCATCCAGAGAACAGAGTTTTCCTACTCTATTACAAAAGGAGTAGTAACACTCCTGCTTTCTAAAGCAATTTGGTTATGAAGTGACCTGTCTGACTTCTTCTCATGTTATATCGACAAGTGGCATGATCAGAGCTTTTGTTTGGGCAACCGCCTATCTTTTCGTAAAGATATAAACTGTGGAAATAGAAGTCAGAACTTTAGAGGATGATCATTGTTTGCTGCCAGCAGTAAGGAATCAGAAAAATTCTCTGGGGAAGTTGGACAAAATGAGATGGAGGACCTTATGGGGGAATTTTGCCTTTGATAGGAAGTCAAACAAATGCTTAATTATAAGAAAAGAAGAAAAAAACACGGGGTGGGGTGGAGAGGAAGGCTGATATTCCAGACTTTGACCGAGCACCAGTTAGAGAAACAGAGTAAGGCAATAATTATTGAAACTTGGCTTTGCCTAAGATGGACTCCCAGCCTATCACACAGAACTGGGGTGAGGAAAAAGGACTGCTGCTCAGCTACTTGGAGTAGAATTGTTACTGCAAGGTAGAATCGAAAGGTATATATATAGGCAGGGTCAGATGCACCTGGAGAAAGCTAAGATTAATTCCTTTGAGGGCCACTTCATACTATTTCTGGCTTCTGTCATCATAACTTATAAGAAAAACTCAGAATGAGATTTTCTTTCCTCAAAATGAAATCATCTTAAAACAGAGCCAGAGGGTTTATGGTATCAGAGCTGGAGCGATAGCACAGCGTTTGGGCTTTCGCCTTACATGCGGCCGACCCGAGTTTGATTCCTCTGCCCCTCTCAGAGAGCCCGGCAAGCTACCGAGAGTATCGAGCCCACGCGGCAGAGCCTGACAAGCTACCCGTGTGTATTGAATATGCCAAAAACAGTAACAATAAGTCTCTCAGTGAGAGACGTTACTAGTGCCCGCTCGAACAAATCGATGAGCAATGGGATGACAGTGATTACCCTTGAATACAGTAGCGTTAAAAATGACCTGAACTCTTGTTAAATGTAACCTGAAAGAGAGGGGGAGGGTGTCCGATGAGAAAGGATAACTTGCCTTCACCGTGGGAAGCCTGGGCAGGTTGGCCAGTTTTGGTAGCACGTTGGAGGTGAAGTCAGCAGCACACATTCAAAACGCTTTGCTGCCCTAAGCTTCATGATCTTGGCTCTTGGACAAAAAGCCAGAACTTGTGACCGAAAGGGACACTCCAAAAAGAATTTCAATGAAGCACAACTTGAACAAAAACAATACGTTGCCCAGATTGCTTGGCTTGTGGAGCACAGGCCTGGCAGGTGGCATGAATGTCGTCAGCGGAGAGCGCGGCCTGGATTGGTAGCCATGGTGCCCGCTGCCCACGGTCCTCCCGGGCTAGCTTCCTAGCAAACGCTATTCGGTGTGTGCCAATCCACTCCCTTTTGTTTTTTTGTTGCTTTTTTCCCCTCCCTCCTAATGATTCCCACAGAAATCTCTCCCACCCTACATGCTGTGTGTGCTAAATATTCGTTAGTAAGAGGCCCTCAAACTTAGGCTTTGTAAAAATAATTTCCACGAGGATTCAGAGGACCATAAGCAGTAGGAATTTAAAGAGGTTCAACCCTTTGAAGTGATGTTTGGTGGTTTCACAGGGGATAAGCTTGCATCCAGCCCATGATGCAACACTTCTAGTCCTTGGTACTTACTCAAGAGCAATAGAAATAGGTGTTTACACTGAGACTCTCATGAAAAATGTGCATAGCAACCTATACATGATAGACAGATACTAGAAACTAGAAAACTGGAATGTCTACCAAGAGGAGAATGGACAAATAAATATGAAATATCCATGTAATAGGATACTACTTGGCAATACAAAGAAATTAGCCTCTCATAACTGTAATAATGTAGATGAATCTCAAAAACATTATTCTCGGGGCTGGAGCGATAGCACAGCGGGTAGGGCGTTTGTCTTCCTTGTGGCCGACCCGGGTTCGATTCCCAGCATCCCATATGGTCCCCTGAGCACCGCCAGGGGTAATTCCTGAGTGCAGAGCCAGGAATAACCCCTGTGCATCGCCTGGTTTGACCCCCCCAAAAAAATCATTATTCTCAGTGAATAAAAAAAAGCACATGAAATCATACAGTATAGTCCTCAGGTGACAAAAATGTTCCATATTTTGTCCTAGACACTGGCTAAGGTAAAAATATACTTAATTGAGCTCCTAATATCAATGCTGTTTATAAATTATACCTCAATAAAATAACCATCCTCAGTAAATATATAAACAAGTCTAGCTCAATAAAAATAATATTCCTTCCCCAAATATTAACATACTCTGTATTTTTTCAGCTGGTTAGGAAATGACTTTCTTTCCCATCCCATACCTTAGAATGGCTTATGAGGTAGATGCAAGAAGAGTTCAAGGCAAATGCCAACAGAGGTTGGTGAGAAATCATAGTTAAACCAAGGAAGAAAGTGGGGCTCCAGGACCTAGCAAGGGGTGCTGGAGTTCAGCTCTGTGAGCAGAGTATTACGGCAGCAGATCTCTCTCACTGGGACTTGGAAGGAAGCTAGTCCTTAGTCTACCACACTGGCACTTAGGGCTTACTCGGAGAGTCGAGAAGGACTGATCGCTATGGTATTTCAGATATAGTGATCCTTAGCTGATCCCTTTTTGGAACACTCCCTTCTGTAAATTTCTATTATGTTCTTAGTTATACCATACAACTCAGCATTTATTTTATTAAATAATTTTTACTCACTTACTTATATTGCAAACCCTAATGCCCAGAAGGAAAGAGAGAGGTAGGGAGAAGAGGAAGAGGAGGAGGAGGAGGAGGAGAGAGAGAGAGTGAGAGTGAGAGAGGGAGAGAGAGAGAGAGAGAGAGAGAGAGAGAGAGAGAGCGCCTGTCCTAGAGGTAGGACAAAGGATGGAGGAGAGGGGATGGGGGTGATTGCAGAAGAGAAACGGGGAACATTGGTGGTGGGAAACGTACACTGGAGAAGGATGTTGGAATATTATATGACTAAAACCCAATCATGAACAACTTTGTAACTACATCTTATGATGTTTCAGTAAATATATATATATATTCTTAAAGTTTTTATATTCATAAAATTATTTTAAAGATTTTTTAACTGATTTAACATTTGCTTAAAGTCCTATATAAATTTGGGGAGTGCAGTATTACATCTATTTTTGGTAGGGAGAGGGAATTTCCTGGCAGTGCTCGGGAGACTATATGGGATGCCGGGGATCAAACCCCGGTTGGCCACGTGCAAGGAAAGTGCCCTAACTGCTCTACTATCTCTTCAGCCCCTATCTTGGTATGTTTATTTGCCTTATCACACCTTTTAAAAAATCTATTAAACAGAAAAAAATATGAAATACTAAACTCTAGCACCATTTTCCAATGGGGTGAGTGCCTGAGGAGGTCAGGGCGAAGGTCCTGCATGAAGCAGGCTGTACCTGACACCCCCTCCCTCGTCCTGGGTGGGAGCTGGTCCCTAGCACCTAATTCCCAGGGAATTCGTTTTTCAGGTTGAGGGGAGGTTGTTCTTTTCATAGACCCTGACCCCTGTCCAGGTCCTCCAGACTCATCTGTTCTCACCAGCAAGAAATTGAGGAGAAAACAAACAAAAAAAGAGTGACGCGGTTTTATTTAGGAAATCAGAGAGAGGTGAGGGAAGAGAGAAGGAAAAGGAAGGAATGACAGTCCCAAGTTGGGACGTGTCTGAGCCCAAATGGAACTCTCCATAAAGCGAAACTGCACCCCCGACGGTGTGAGGAAGCCTGGTTGTGGGGTTCTCATTACTTCCTAGTTTGTAGACTTTTCCCAGGGGCTCTGGGGCGGGTCTTTCCATGCAAACAAGAATCATTTACAGGGGCTGGAGTGATAGCACAATGGGTAGGGCACTTGCCCTTCATGCGGCTGACCTGGGTTAAATACCGGCATCCTGTGTGGTCCCCCGAGCACTATCAGAAGTAATTCCTGAGTGCAAAGTCAGGAGTAACCCCTGTGCATCACTGGGTGTAACCCAAAGAGCACCTCCCCACTCCAAAAATAAGAATCATTTACAAAGGCATTGCCAAGGAAAGACTTCCAGTTTGGGTGGTCTCTATTCCAATCTTTCTATGTTTGGTTTGGTCTTGCTCCCCCTACCTCTGTGCTCCAGAGTCACGACCAGTAGTGTTGAGGGACTAAGTCTCTGCCCACTGAGCTGCCTCTCCGGCCCTTCATTCAAGCCTTGTCAAGGCCATTTGTTCCTGCTGAATTGTCTCATGAGGGTCTCACCATTGGGTTTGTCCTGGGTTGGTCTTAAGTGGAATGTCAGGCAGGTCGAAAGTCTAGACTGAGTTATTTGAAAATATTGAGTCCAGGGGCTGGAGCAATAGCACAGCGGGGAGGGCGTTTGCCTTGCATGCGGCTGACCCCGGTTCAATTCCCAGTATCCCATATGGTCCCCCGGCACTGCCAGGAGTAACTCCTGAGTACAGAGCTAGGAGTAACCCCTGTGCACTGCCAGGTGTGACCCAAAAAGAAAAAAAAATTGAGTCCCGGACTGGGGCAAGACAAGAGGCCTTCATTTCTGATGACATCTTGTTTTTATGGTTTTTCTGAAATTCTTTGCCAAGGACCCTCCTGACTGGATCCTGCCCCTTTGTGCTCAAACTGACCCCTTTATTCTTTCTTCCTATTTTCCTTTTTCTATCCACTTTGGTAACCACTGTATTTTTCAGAGACTAGGAGCCACTTCGGTTGTTTTGTGTTCCTTTGCTGCTTTTATTTACACTTGATGCATAATTAATTATTCAGCAGGCAAGGAGGGGAAGACACTCTGTTGTCCTGGCTCAATTCAGCAATATTCACCCTGATCTTTCCTTTTCATTGTGAGACTTCCCTTGGGGATGCCCGCACAGAGTACCTGGCGCCCAGGAGCAGAAGCCCTGGTGATTCCTGCCACACTCATCAGTCAGAGCCCTCAGCCCAGGGGTACATGTCCTTGTATGTCTGCTCAGGGTCCTAAGAAACTAAATTATCCATAATACAGTCACTGTGAATAAGTAAAACGACTGGAGAGATAGCACAGTGGGTAGGGCATGCCTTGCATGCGGCCGAAGAGTATCCCGCCTGCACCGCAGAGCCTGGCAAGCTCCCCTTGGCGTATTCGATATGTCAAAAACAGTAACAAGTCTCACAATGGAGACGTTACTGGTGCCCACTTGAGCAAATCGATGAACATTGGGATGACGGTGCTACAACAGTACTGCAGTGCAATTGTCAAGTTATTTACAATAGTTATTTCAGCCATACACTATCTCATCATCAATCCCAGCACTGGTTTCACTTTCCCTCCACCAATGTCCCCAGTTCACCCTCACGGCCCCAGCCTACCTCCTGGGCAGGTACATAACAAATTTATTTCATATTGCTTGCTCCAAAGAAGCTTAACGGAATGGCAAATGGAATTATCAGAAAAGAGATCAATAAAAGTTGGCTTGTTTGATGCATTTTCAAATAATTTTAACCTATGTAAATTTTAAAAGTTCAAATTATGTAATGAAATATAATAACTAGTTTCATTTACATAAAAAAATTTTCAACTCTGGTGTCTAAGGTATATTGCCTTAAGTTTTATTTGTACTGGATCTTATTGTAGTAATTATCATGCCTTCCCTTGTTATAAATAAAACCACTTAAAAAAATCCCTGTGGTAATATATTTTAGATTTTACATGAAATAGGAACTACATCCTAGTTATTCTAGAGTGGTTCCTATTACTATGATTTATAATTAGCAGCTATACCATATCCTGTTCTTATCATGCATACGTCATAGGAGAAATAAACACTGTACTAATTTTCTGAATGTTTGCTCATGTTATGTGTACATATATTTACATAGGAATTATCTTTAGTTTTGCTTTTACAATAATGAATGGAATTACCACAAGACATCAGTAGAGGAATGCTGACATTCTAATGGCTTGTATGTTGTTGGAATATTGCATGCCTGAAACTCTAATATTATGAGTATCATAAATTCTGTGCCTAAATATAAATTAAAGACAAAGAGACATGAAATAAATGGGTTTATAATAAGCATACTACTCTAGGTGTTTTTAACCCAACAATATATTCTGAAACTCTTTCATGATAATAGCCATATCATTTTAATTTATCGTATTCTAATTTACTGATCCACAATAAAATATGTGACTAAACCCCTAAACACAATATTCTTTTGTTTTTATTAATCAGCACTTCAAGAATTATCTTCCTTTGCTAATCTGGGCTGTGCAAGTCCTTTAAGTATCTGTTAGGATGTGAGTTAAAAGGCACGTGATTCCCTTATCAGCTAAAGACACAATGTCACAATATCAGCGCCACTCTCCAGTGAAGGCTGCTGCTCCCGTAAGCCACAGGACCCTCCTTTTGCTCAAGCTGAAACAATCCAAGAGCCACGGAGTCCACTCAGGGTTTTCAGGTGCCCCAAGGAAGACTAGAGTTGTGCCTGACTAAACGCTCTGAGGTCAACTCCACATCAAGTTATTTCACTGCAAAGTATTCAATTCAAGTATTAAAAAAAAAAAAAAAAAAGAATCAAGTCCATTGTGCTAAGGGAGAGAGATGCAAACGAATCACTCCAAGCGGGAGACTTAGAACCTGCAGAGAAACGTACAAACTTAAGACACACTTAAATGGAACCCAAAGACCTGGGAGTAAGACAAAATAAACAACAAAAATTCAGAAGAGGAATCGTTTCAAGGAGGCTAGTTTAGGTCACACTCGAGCTGCTTCTAGAAAAGTAAATAGGATTGCGGGCCAGAGAGCCAAGAAAGGCGAGGTGGGTGGAGGCAGAGGGGCAGGGGAGGGGAGGAGTCCCTGGCCCGAGCTTGCTTACAGCTGCTGGGGGCTGGGAAGGCTCCCTCTCGCCCTCTGCCCTGCTTGCTCTCTCTCCCCCAAGCGCCTGTGTCTGTGGGCAAGCCCAGAAGTTCCTGGACTTTACAAACCGGTTGTACAGAATCAGGCGGTACAATGAGAAGCAAAATTGCTGACTAACAGCATGAAGTCAGTCGGTTGCTTGCCAAAAGCAGGGAGGGCTGGGTGGTTTCCCAACCTTAAAGAGGCATCAGGCTATTAAAACTTCCTCCCTGGGGAACACCTGGCCGGCCTCACCCCTGCAGAACATGCTGTGAACCAACCCCATCGAGGGAGGTGCCCCACCCTCAGCTCCTATCTATCGATGAACCCTCGAAGCAGAGATCATCTGCTGGCAGTCATGTGGCCTCTCTTCCGTAACAGATCACAGACCAGTTGGGGTTGGGTTGGTGAAGAATCGGGTTCAAATACTGTAGAACAGAGAGAACGAACCGTCCACCAGGGTTGCGTCCAGGAGCACTCGGGCAGGAAACGACTGCCACAAAGAAGTCAGAAGTGTAAGTGAATGAACAGCTCCCGCATACATGATGACTCCCAGGTGCCCTAGAAACAGCGGGCCCCTGGCCAACGCAGATGAGTAAACCTGAGCCCGGGAAAGGGTTCAGCGTTCCCAGGAGCCGGTCACGCCCAGATCCAGCGCTCCCATGCCATGTCACAGCTGGTTCCACCGGCTCGGTGCTTAGTCAACATCTTGTGAGGCCGTTTGCTCAACACATGCTTGATGACTGGTGCAAGGGGCCAGGTGCCAAATACCTGGAGGGGCCTCGAAGACGCTCTACATGAACTGAAGAGAGGAGTTAGCAGGTGGACTCCCAAAAGGGGACTGAGTCCACTCAGGAATTCCTTATCTTTAATCTTTGCTTAAATTCTCAAATAAAATTTTAAAACAGGGCTACCAAAAAAAAATACCTTCTTTTGATGGAAAATTTAGAAACGTGAATAAAAAAAAAACAACCTCAAATCCATAACGGACAAATAAAAGGCATATTTATTTCCTTCTGAATTTTGTTTTTAAGTGTATTTATTTATATATTTGTTTGTTTTTATTGAATCACCATGAGATAAACAGTTACAAAGCTGTTCATGGTTGGGTTTCAGTCATACAGTGTTCCAACACTCATCGTCTTTTGTATTTTCTGTACAGGTGAACGTGTAAAATTGGGTTTATATTAGATATACCTAGGGCTGGAGCGATAGCACAGCGGTTGGGCATTCACCTTTCATGCAGCCGACCCGGGTTCGATTCCTCCGCCCCTCTCAGAGAGCCCGGCAAGCTACGGAGAGTATCAAGCCCGCTCGGCAGAGCCTGGCAAGCTACCCGTGCGTATTGGATATGCCAAAAACAGTAACAATAAGTCTCTCAATGAGAGACGTTACTGGTGCCTGCTCGAGCAAATCAATGAGCAACGGGACGACAGTGACAGTGATTAGATATACCAGATTTTGCCTAACTTTATACAATAATAATTTCCCATGTTATCAAACTTTGTTGTAAACGTTGCTTCTAATGGCTATCTAAAATTTTATTCTATAGATGTGTGACTATATAAACATGACCCTTCTTGGTGGCACTTTCCAGGGTTATTTTATTACAACAAATAGCATTCTGATGAATATCCAGAGATACATTCCTAAGTTTATCTCTTTAGACTCACATTAACAAGTACAATTATAGAGAGCCCAAGAGATAATACAAAAGGTAAGGCATTGGCTTTGCATTGGGCCAACCTCAGTTCAAATCCCTGGTTCAAATATGGATCCAGATCACTGCCACGACTCACTCCTGAGCACAGAGCCAGCAATAGTTCTTGAGCACTGCTGGGTGTTGCCCACACAAACAAAAATAAAAGTAGAATTATTGAATTAAAATGTACTGTGGCTTTTTTAAAAAGTTGTAAACAAATAAACCCATGCTGTGTGTGCAAGTTATTATGAGGTCTGAGCCTCTAACAAATCTCTGAATCACCGTGGGTGAGTCAGGGAGTCCCTGTCTCAGTCAGGCCCGTCTAGTCTGTCTCAACTGTAGCCCCAAGAGTTCGTGATGTCCTGCCCTCACTGTCCGTCCAGCCAGCACTCTCCCAGGGCTGACCACCATTCACCTGAAGATTTACGAAGCAGATGTGCCCCTTGGCTGGCTTCCTTTTCCTACGTCCCCATACCCATGTGGTTTGAAAGAGCAGAACCCCTGAGTCATAAAACTAAGGTTTCTTTCTACCCCGTCTAACACTCCTCTTTGTGTCTATGTATATGTCTTCTCTTCTTTTAATGTCATCAGTTAGCCGTCAAAATCCAAATTTATTTCTCCAGTCAAACTTCTTTCCCTGTATTCTGACTTGCTTTTCTTCATCATGGTTATACTTATCATCAACTCGCCATGTTTGGTTTTGTTTCTTTTGTCTCTTATGATTCCCTTCACTATCAGAGAGAACTTTTCATTAATTTTGTTCACTACTTAACACCTTAATCGTTGTATCAACATACACACTGAGGGGGACTAGAGAGATATTACTGTGGGTGAGGTGTTTGCCTTGCATTCGACCGACCTGGGTTTGATCCCCAGCACCTCAGCTAGGAGTGAGCCCTGAGCTCAGAGGCAGGAGTAATCACTGTGCATTGGCCGGTTGGTCCCACAACAAACAAAAACAAAAACAAAATTCAGGCTGAGAAACTGGAGAGATAGTACAGGGGTTAAGGTGCTTGCTTTGCTTGTAGTCAGCCCCTGTTGGATGCCTGACAGCACATGGTTCCCCAATCACTGCTGTGAGCACAGAGCTGAGAGTAGCTCCTGAACATTGGCAGACCCAAAACAAAGAAACAAGTTAAAAATTACTTGCTGAATAAAGACAGTTATGAAAAATATAGATAAGTATTAATTATGCAGAATCATGTGGTAGGCATCAAGCTGTGTGCACATAATGTTCTAATTTCCATGATAAAATATGGGTCTCCAGTAGATAAAAGCACCAGAATCATTGCAGGTCAAGTGGCCTCATATAGCTTTATGCATTTTTGAACATTTTACATATTATGGGAATATTTTAACTTCTATACACTATATTTTTACTCTGTACACTAAATCAAACCAAGACATTTTGATATTTTAGTTTTTTTTAGGGGTTCTACTAGCTCAGAGAATGTGGCCAACATTTCTGAAAATGAAGCAATATCATTTCATCTTTGTGGGGTTTTTTTTTTGAGACTTTGTGATTTACAATCCTGTTCATCATAGGGTTTCACGCATGCCACAGTCCAACACCACACACAGATTCCCTCTGCCACCCTCTCGGGGAAGCCCTGACTACCCCCAACACCCATCTTCGTAAACTCAGCTCTATAAAACAGTTGTTGGGCTCGGTTGTCTTTGACCATTGTTGTTTCCCTATGACGCTGTTCATATCCCACGTATGAGAGAACATTCTTTATCTGTCTTTCTCCTCTGACTTCCACTCCACTTCCTTCCATACACTAGCAAATAGCACGATTTTGTTTTTCTTTTAACCAAGCAGTAGGCCATTGTGTCTACATATACCAGAGCTTCTTTATCCATCTGTTCTTGGACATTCAGGCTGTTACCATATCGTGGCTTTCGTGAATAAACTGCAATGAACATAGGTAAACAAACATCTTTTTTAAAATGGTGTTTTGGAGCCTTAGGAGTAGATGCCAAGAAGAGAAATTGCTGGGTCATATAGAAGCTCAATTCTTATTTTTTTTTGAAACATAGCTAAAATCTTATCTAATGAGATGATTTAAAAGAAAGATTTTTCTCTTGCTAATCTGTAAGACAATGTATATTCACTTCATTTTTTGAGCGATTTTTATAAATTTTATTTTCATAAAGTAGTTTACAATAGTTCATTACAGATAATATTCAAACACCCACCCCACCACGAGCATCTTCCCACCACAATAAGAGGAAAGTGTGTGAAATTTGTTGTATTTCATTCTGGGGCCATTTAAGCCCATATAAGAGAGTACAAGCAAGTATGTTAAAACCAAACAAATGTGTACTATTTTTGGTATGTAAGTGTGCTAGAGTGTAAGAGGTCTCTCAGCCGTGCACTCCAGGAAATACTGCATCACTCTCTTCCGGGAGCTTCATTTTATAGTATCTGGATCTTGGCCAGTGATGAGATTACATGGCACTGTGGGCAGTTTGTGGGTGTGACTGCCAAACTACTGGAAAACTGGGGAGCTGGGTGGAGGCGTCCCAGTCCCGATCTGAGCAGACATGGAGATCTCAGCCACGGGTCCCACATACCTGGGTTCCTCTGTCAGCTCCCTTATGGTGAGGCTCATCCGAGTGTGTGGAGAGTGGCCTTGAGCATGGCTGTGGCTGGGTTCTGGAGGTTTTCAGCTGCCAGGGTTCTGCTTGGGACAGGGAGGAAACTCAACCTGCCCCCCTCCAAGGTAACCCAGTGAAGACAGCCTGGCACAGGGGCGGGAGATTCTGCCTGTATATTCACATTAGACACATATACCTTAGAATGAATCAGGGTAATGATTTCAGGTTATTTTGGATTCTGTTCATTTCTGAGCTCTCGGGAGAAAAAAAATGTTCTGAATACTAGGTCTATTGTGTCTCTTTCAAGTACTTAAATGTTCAAATTAGGGAACAGAATGACAGGGCACTTGCCTTGCACATGCCTTGCACATGGCCAACCTGGGTTTGATCTCCAGCACCCCATATGGTTCCCTAAGCACCACCAAGAGTGATTCCTGAGCACGATGCCTGGAGTAAGTCCTGGGCACTGCCGGGTGTGGCCCCATAACCAAAGCCAGAAAACAAACAACAACAGCAGCAACAACAAAATGCTCAAGGTAGGCCATAATCACCACCACCATCCTAAAACCTCCTGGAATATTTTCCCAAGTGAAACAAATATGAGGGTGTCGGGCAGAGCTAGAACGGGAACTCCTTTCTGGCTATTCATGCGCAGGCCTTTGTGGAAGGGACTCCTGTGCTACCAGTACAGTCACTTGTCAAGGACAATAGCTGTTGGCACCGCATTAATACGCGGAGATTTGGAGGACTGCCAGTGAAAGCAAGCCCCTTTGTGGCAAGTGCAATGCCATGCTGAGGCATCAGCCGAAGTTCCCCAGTGATGCCCACTGAGCACTGCCTCGCTGACAGAACAGCGACGCACAAATCAGCAAATTGGATAACAAATTTCCAGGAAGAGAAAACAGAATGTAATGGGGGAAATTAGTATAGGGGTGAGAAAACCCTAATTTAAATCCCAGACTTGTGACATTGAGCCCTCCTGTAACTTCCCCGGGCCTCATTCATCACTCCCTCAGTCATCCACCCAGAATTCTAACAAGTGTTTAGCAAATGCCAGCTTGTTGCCAAGGTTTTGGATCAAATGATGAGAGCGTTTCACGATTCTGCTTTTTTGTGTATTGAGAATAGTAATCGTCTCATCTACCTCAAAGTGATATATAAATAGTGAGGAGGAAAATCCAGTTATTATATTTGTAAAAATGGAAGTAACCTGTTTGTCTTGCTTACTTTATGGTTCTAGTAAATGAGAATCATATGAGAGTTGTATGGGCATATTTTATGAACTTGAGCAATTGTGTACATATGAAGGAAAATAAATAATCTGGCTAAGGTAAAACTCACAGAATTGTTGGATATGTAAGAAAGAGCCAGAGATCCAGTCATGAATAAAATCTGATGCGAATTTTCATTACTTTTGGCCTGTAAAAGCAAGACTTTCAAAATTAAAAATAAAAATTAGTTTAAATTATTAGCATTACTGTTTTTAAAAGAAAGTACACAGGCAGTTACCAAACCTATTTAGTTACAGGAACTCAAACTCGAAGATTCATATTAGCCCGGGGGTAGAGTTTTTTATTGCCAATAAATCAGCTAGTTTTAGGTTTGTTACAAATAAAGAAAAAATGCATGTTTCCAGTGCCAGAATTTGAGAATTTTTTTTTTACCTCAGATAAAAGATGTCTGGAGATAAACAATCTGACTATGCTATTGTAGGATATGAGAAATGACTAGCCTTGGACTATATTTTTCCCCCATTGTCCTGATATGTGTCTTTTATTATTATAAGAACATCTCTGGGTTTCTTAAGTTCCAGTTATCACATATGCATGGAGTGCCAAAAGATGCAAAAGTAGAAAAGACCCTTCCCTGCTAAGATGACTCTCTCGATAGAGATACAGAAAGGTAGTCTTTCTGGACTCCGCCAATATGGAATTATCTTTGACAAGAAACAGTTGTGTGGCCACACTTAGCTACAAGGGACACTGGGGAAAAGCTCCTGTCTTGAATCTCTGCATTCTCTGCCCACCAAGCAGTGGGGGAGGGGTTGTTTGTTGAAGAAAAGAGAATAAATTAAAGCAGACAATTAGAAGTCTCTTCCATATGAAAAGCATTAGAAAAAATGATAAGTTAATGAGTAGAATTTCCTGTCTTAGTCTTTTTGGGTACATGGTTCATGTTCTTTGGGTCTTAATACTATTAACATTCTCTATAATGGTAAACATGGTATCTGATTCAATGGCAAATTTTATGCTTGTTTTTTTGTTTTATAACTTATAACATATGAATTTTTTTTTAGGGTTCACAATCCCCATACTGGGTATCTATCTCCAAAGCCGAAGAAACTATTCAGAAGACATTTGCACTCCTATGTTCATTACAGTCTTATTCACAATAGCAAGAATCTGGAAACAATCCAAGTGCCTAATAACAGATGACTGGATAAAGGAACTGAGGTACATAGACACAATGAAATACAAGTTGGCCATAAGAAAAGAAAACAATAACACAATTTGCAGCGATATTGATGGAACTAGAGGGTTTCGTGCTGAGTGGAGTCAGCCAGGAGGAGAGAGAAACACAGCATGATCTCTCTCCTATGTGGGACGTAAAGAAGCATAATAAGGGGATAACAAATGACCAAAATGCAGCAGAACCTAAGAACTGGTCTATGGAACAGATCGCGGCATAGAAGGAAGACTTGAATGGGGGAAGGAGAGATTGGGGAGGGAGGGATGGGATGGGGGCGAATAGTGGTAGAGGGGGACAGACACTGGTGGGGAGTATGGTGTTATAATGTTACATACATGAAGCCCTGCCATTGGCAGTATTGCAAAATTATAAAGCACGGTAACTAGAATAAAGACTGTTTAAGGGGCTGGAGCGATAGCACAGCAGATAGGGCGTTTACCTTGCACGCGGCTGACCCGGTTTAATTCCCAGCATCCCATATGGTCCCCTGAGCACCGCCAGGAGTAATTCCTGAGTGCAGAGCCAGGAGTAACCCCTGTGCAACGCCAGGTGTGACCCAAAAAGAAAAAATAAAGACTTTAATTAAAAGCCTTTGCCTTTACAATTGTGTTCCATTCTAGTAGTAAATGTGAGGTTGCTGGGTGCGGGAGGCAGGTGGCCGTGGAAGAATTTGCTTTCTTAGGCACATGAAAAAGTGCTCTACATCACTAATCATCAGAGAGATGCAGATCAAAACAACCATGAGATACCACCTCACACCACAGAGACTGGCACACATTCAAAAGAACAAAAGCAACCACTGCTGGAGAGGATGTGGGGAGAAAGGGACCCTTCTACACTGCTGGTGGGAATGCAGACTGGTTCGGCCCTTTTGGAAAACAATATGGACGATTCTCAAGAAATTAGAAGTTGAGCTCCCATTTGACCCAGCAATACCACTTCTGGGAATATATCCCAGAGAAGCAAAAAAGTATAGTAGAAATGACATCTGCACTTATATGTTCATCGCAGCACTGTTTACAATAGCCAGAATCTGGAAAAAACCCGAGTGTCCTAGAACAGATGACTGGTTGAAGAAACTTTGGTACATCTATACAATGGAATACTATGCAGCTGTTAGGAAAAAGGAGGTCATGAATTTTGCATATAAGTGGATCAGCATGGAAAGTATCATGCTAAGTGAAATGAGTCAGAAAGAGAGAGACAGACATAGAAAGATTGCACTCATCTGTGGAATATAGAATAACAGAGTAGGGGACTAACACCCAAGAATGGTAGAAATAAGTACCAGGTTGGCTCCATGGCTTGGAGGCTGGCCTCACATTCTGGGGAGAGGGCAACTCAGAGAAGGGAACACCAAGTAAAATGTGGTCGGAGGCCATATGGGGGAAGGGTGATGTGTGCCAAATGTAGACTAGAGACCGAACACAATGGCCCCTCAACACCTTTATTGCAAACCACAACACCTAATTAGAGAGAGAGAACAAAAGGAAATGCCCTGCCACAGTGGCAGGGTGGGGTGGGGGGAGATGGGACTGGGGAGGTGGGAGGGATGCTGGGTTTACTGGTGGTGGAGAATGGGCACTGGTGAAGGGATGGGTACTCGAACTTTGTATGAGGGAAACATGAGCACAAAAATGTATAAATCTGTAACTGTACCCTCACGGTGATTTACTAATTAAAAATAAATAGATTTTAAAAAAAAGAATTTGCTTTCTTAATACCTTGGAGAACAGTGAGTAACAGTGCCCGAGTGGTTAATTTCCTAACCCAAGAATCATGGCAGACCAGTTGGGTTATGAAAGAGCAGTGAACCATCATAAACTGTCCTGATGGTTTGAAAAGGTGGCCTCTGCATGCCACAGTAACAAGATGGCAGCCCCAGAAGAAACAGAAGCCCTGGCTTCAAGGCAAAGGGTTTCCTATGCCATATTTTGTCTAACTCTACTTAAACACTGTGGTTTGCAAAGTTATTCCTAATACAGTTGTGTCAGGCATACAGTGTTCCAACACCAATCCCACCCGAGGGTGCCTTTCCTCCACATTGTCCCCAGCTTCCCACCCCACCCCCAAGCCTGCCCCATAGCAGGCACAAAATTATTTATTTTATATTGCACATTACAGCAAAATGGCTAATAGAATTATCAACAAATACTTCAGTGAAAGAAAATTTGTGAAAATTGTTATGTCTCACAATGGGGCTATTAAAGTCAGTGAGTATTTACTAAGCTGTTTGCTGAGCCCTCTGTGCTATTGTTCCTATTTATCGAGCTTAGTTGGAGACTACGCTAGGAGTTTTTCCTTCTCTTTTTAGGCCACACCCAGCGGTGCTCAGGGCTGGTTCCTGGCTCTGTGTTCAGGTATCTCTTCCGACAGGACTTGGGGGTGACCACTTGGGATGCCAGTGTACTATGGCTCAAGCCCCTTACATAGCAGTTTTTTTCTTTTTTTTTGTTTTTAAAGAACAACAAGCCTTAAGTGACATATACTTATATTCAATCAAATTTAGGTAATTGTATCATTTTCTGGCAACTTGTTGGTTAGAGCATAAATTGCAGATGAAACCAGGATCGGAGAAATTTGAAAATTGCTATGTTGGGTGACTTTGGACAAAACACTAGACCACACCAACTTATTATTTTACAATTAATAATAATAACATCCTATTACTAATGCTGTAATCCCACTCCATGTTCCGAAAGAATTTCAATTTTATTAAATAAATGTAAGAAAAATGACTTTTTGGTCCTCCCCACATTTGGCAAAATGTTTCTGTCTCCAGCCTGCTAAGGTCCTCTTAATCAGACAAGTAGGTTACTGACTCGCATGATAGAAATGAACTCTCTACTCTTTAATCCCCAGCTGGCTTTAATGTACTGCCACTAGACTCCTTTTTGCTTCCTTGGGTTGCGCCATGATTCCAGGCAATTTTCTTATTGTCTTATCCCCTAATAGTGGGCAAAGAAAATAAAGAAACTCTGGTAAATCAATGGAAACAAGCTAGAGACAAAAGACACATTTTTAGTGGAATATAAGGTTCTGCTAAAATGATGATGGCTTGGAAGGTTAGACGAAATGAATGGTGACTGGAACAGACTCTGCAGCCAACAGGGACATTTCCATCCGGCCATTCGCCCCCGAAACTGAAGGTGGTAATAGGACATACTCTCTGAGGTTTAAGAGGATTGAACAATATCAACCTTACTGTACACAGTGTGCTAAAAGCTACTGATTGCCATTTACCCAAAACTGGTACCAGATGTCTCTGTTTATTAATTCACCCAAATTGAAAAGTTCATCTGTTTCAAGCAACATTTGGCTCTGATGCAGACCTATTATAAAAGAGCCCCCCAGGAATGAACAAACCTATTTCCAGGTTATTACATGATTATTTGCTTTCTGCTAAGTGTGTCGTTTTCCCTGAGTCCCTCACTCCTTTCTTTTATCTCCCACCAGTACCTTTAAGAGCTCTGAGGCCGACGCTTTGGTCCTCCTGACTTACAGCTGAGTTTCATCAGCACTCCTGTTTCCTGTTTTCTCCCTGTCTTGGCTGCTTGTTTTGCACCTCTTGCTGCTTCCTCTTCCTCTTCAGAAGATCTCATCGACATTTCCAGTACCGTGGGCAGTGCCACCAGCTTCCCTTGCTGGACTTTTTCCTCTTCTTTCTTAAAAAAAAAAGAAAAAAAAAGTTAAACCTCCTTTGAACTTTCCTCAGGTCCCTGTAACAGTCATGTTTTCTGTCCCAGCTATTTCAGTATTTCTGTTGCTTTTGATTCTGATCTGGATTCTCATGTCCTAGGCTGAAACTATCTGGAGCAAGTAATCTGAGGCTTTTGCTGGAGGGTCACTTGAACTTGTTTACAAGGTACTAAACACCAACTTAGATGGCATGAGGTTTCTGCAGAGAAGGAATGACCTTCCCGGGGTGCCTTGTCTTATCCTCACTGAGCTATTAGTAGGGATGGGCTATTTTGTTTTGAGTCAACCTTGTTTCTTACCGTTTGAAATAATGACTGCTAAATCAAGAGAATTAAGGAACTCCTCATTCCAGGAAGGCTGATGAAGAATCCATTAAAGGCGACTGGCTTGTAGAGCTAACTCAACTAGGCATTGTGTGCTTTGCATGCTGGAGGCCTGGGTTTAATCCTCACTCCTTCTCAGTACTGGGCGGGGGTGGGGGGGCACTAGTCACTAAGCCTCCTGTAACCCCTAAGTCACTCCAACTGTGGCACAAAACAAAATAATAATAGTCTAACATAAAAACAGCTATCTATATACATGATCTGATAGACCTATGTCAATAAAAATAATGACATGCACATATACAGAAACACATGATTATTTGCTTGCAATCTTCTAACATTTTTTCTGCAAGGAAGCCACTAATGCAAAGTAAATGTGAAATAAAAAATAACCCAGTTGCCAAACAGATGCTATTCTTGTTTGCTAATTTTTTTTTCTTTTTGGTTCTACTGTTTATTTTAAGAGCAAAAACATCTAAAGTATTTTTTTCTAGGTGATTTTCAATATTTGGACACTAAGATGTGCATTCATTCATTCATTCAGCAGATTGTTTACTAAGCACCTATTATACTTTGAGGACTCAGAGAAGAAACATGAGCAAAATAGAGCAGACACCTTGTCATTTGGAACCCTGTATCTTGATGGGACACTTCAAGATCACAGTCTGCTTAGGTGATAAAGACCCAGTGTGAATCAAGATCTCAAGAGAGGAGAGTTGAGGTAAGCACAGCGACAGATTTTATCACGTGCTCCAACACTAGGTTTCCTAAGAGGCGAGATGTAACCCAGACTCGGGGATTACTCACTCTTCCTTCCTGTCTCTGTCGCTCTTGGAGACATTTCAGAAGTTAAATATTTCATCTCCTACCAGTTCAGATTATTTATTTATTTATTTATTTATTTATTTTGCTTTTTTGGTCACACCCGGTGATGCACAGGGGTTACTCCTGGCTCATGCACTCAGGAATTACTCCTGGCGGTGCTCAGGGGACCATATGGGATGCTGGGATTCGAACCCGGGTCGGCCGCGTGCAACACAAACGCCCTACCCGCTGTGCTATTATTGCTCCAGCCCCTGGGTTTTAATTTTTTTTTTTTTATGTTTTGCTTTAGTTGTCATTCCCACAAAGTGGCTGCTCTGTTATTCCTCTTATCTAACATATTTCTGCCTGGCACCCTCATGGCCCCAAGGTTTATCTTACCTTGATTTTCTCCAGAAGGCAAAAAGGATTACTCAACCACGTCTTCTCTTGCTCTGCACAATAACTGGGTTCAACTAACAGAAATTTACCAGAGAAGATGCCTGTTAAAAGCTATCATTAAGTTTTTAACTGAGTTCCAAGTTTAGTCTTTTGCGGGTGAATAGTTTTGTCTTTTGAGGGTGAATGGGGAAGACTGGATCACACCCAGCAGGGCTCAAAGCACTGGCTTTGAGCTCTGTGCTCAGAGATCACTCCTGGGGGTGCTTGGAAGACAATAGGTGATGCCCGGGATTGACCTAGGGTCAGCTGTGTACAAGGCAAGTGCCCTAAGTCCTGTATTTTCTCTCCAGTACAGGCCACTTTGGTTTTTTTATCCTTCAATTTGTTACAGAAGAAAAAAATGTCAGCGAAATATTTGCTATTCACATCTTCCATTCATTTTTGTGGTAACCTTTTTTGCATATGCCCACAGATAAAAAGCACTTTCCAAATGGCTTTAATATTATCTGATTTGGATGGAATAAGGATGTAGGCGTGTGTAGGTTTGGCTTTTGTGTATAGGTACTTATGAGGGTTTGTAAAATCCCCTATTTTCTGAGACCTTTTACTGTTCTTGTTTTCAACTAACAGAAATTGAAAAATTGAGATAGTGGGAGTACAAAATGAATGCTTGCCATATTTGTCATTTTTTAAACTCTATTTCTATGACTCTTGACTTTTTCTAAGATGACTTAGCCTAAAAACGAGGGCCAAGTCAGAGCCCTGTTGTAAACAAGTGACAAGGGACATAAGGATAGCTCATAATGAATGCAATCTGGGCTTCTATGGCTTGTTGTGCGGATAAAAAGTAAAAAGCTGGTTCTGAATGGGAAGGAAATGAGAGAAGCTTCTTAGCACTAAGAGAATTAAGAGAAAACAATAGAAAGGCAAAATTTCTCTGTGCAGTTGAATTTCTGCCCTCCCCAGTCGGTAACAGTACCGTGTATTTTGGACACCCGGTCCTTGCTCTGCGGGCCGTGTTCAGCTCTCTATTTGTGTAAGCGTTAAGAGGAGGTGAGTAGCAATTAAAAAAATTATTGCGTTTTCAACCTGCCTCTCTCGCTAATCTGCTATGTGCTTTCTAATAATCTGCACAGTAAAATACTGTAACGGCCTCATGGGGTTGTTATGAAATTTAACCAAGTTCAACTTTGTTAGTCTTACTGGCTATCTGGCAGTTAGCAATTCATGTGAGATATTATTGGAATGGTGCTGGTGATCATGGTGGCGGTGGTGACGATACTGACAGTGGTAATGGTTATGAAGGTTGTCCCAAGACTCAGCAGGTTACTGGAAATAGGTGGAAATGGGAATCAGGCAACAATCTTCAGAGGATGGTGAGAAAACTATCAGGGTAAATTGGTAGGTTTGTTAAGAAGCACATGAAGAAATGTCTGGAGATCAAGACAAGGAAGGTCACTCTGTTTCCTCTGGGACAAAGTCTGTCACATGGTCTGGATCCTGCTATGAAAGAGACTGAGAGAATATGCTGAATTCAATTAGCTGGGTTAAGGTTAAGATCAAAGAGCCACATCTTTTTTTTAAAAAATAATGTAGGAGTGCTGCTATTTATTCAGCCATTGATTAAGCTGATTGAATTGTGCATGAACTCCACATTACTTTTTTTTTTACTCTATTCTGAATGTTGGCCTGGAGTGATAGCACAGCGGGTAGAGTGTTTGCCTTTCTTTTTCTTCTACTTTTTCTTTTTTATTAGTTAATCACCGTGAGATAAACTTACAGACTTACAAATTTTCATGCTTGCATTTCAGTCATACAATGATCAAGTACCCCTCCCTCCACAGGTGCCCATTTTCCACCACCAATGATCCCAGCATCCCTCCCACCACCCCCACCCTGTCCCCTTCACCCCACCCTGCCTCTGTGGCAGGGCATCCCCTTTTGCTCTCTCCTTCTCTCTTTTTGGGTGTTGGAGCCACATCTTTGATTTTGTGTTTGTCTGGTTTAAAATATTCCAGAGAAAGGATGCTACGGTTCCTATTTTTCTAATTCATCACTATATAAAGCCATACAGAAACCTAAAGAAGCAAGAAGAGGCCATGGAGATTGATGGCAATGACAGATCTCATTCGATGAAAGCATGAAGGGCTTAGGGCACTTCCTTTGCATGCTGGTGACCTGAGTTCAAACCTCAGCACTCCATACCGTCTCCTGAGCAGCTCCAAAAGTGACCCCTGACCACTAAGCTAGGAGTAAGCACTGAGCACTGCAGGATATGGTTCAAAAACCAAACAGATAAAAGACAAGAAAAAAATAAAGACTGAAGAGATAGTACAGTAGAGTGGGCAAGATATTTTCAAAGCCTGCAATCAACTCAGGTCCAACCTGTACCATTGCATATGACTCACCAGCACTGCTGGGAGTTATTCCAGTAAAGAGCCAGGAGTATGCCCTGGGCATGGCTCAAAGAAACAAAGAAAGACAGAAATCGCCTGTAAAATATGCTCCAGATATATAATGTATAGAATACATGGCTCTTCCTAAGAAAGAAAAAGAATGCACTGTTATTAAATAAGCAAGCTACACACCTTCTCCAGATGGAGCCCCGGCGACACTGAGCAGCAACTAACACGGCTCCGGGATGAGGGACTGGGACGACTCCAAACCGCGGGGAGGGTCACTGGAATGGGGCGGTGCCAGCCCAGCCTCCAGGTGGCCCCGGCCGCCAGAAGTCACGCCCTCGACCCACCCTCGGTGCCATCTTGCCACATTCAACAGAGAAGAAGCTGGGCGTTCTGGTGAGCAACTCAGCCAGAGAATGCTCCGGACCCAAGACCAGGCCAGCAACACCGGGGATCCAGATGGAAGAGGTGCAGCCACCACACCTTCTCCAGATGGAGCCCCGGCGACACTGAGCAGCAACTAACACGGCTCCGGGATGCGGGACTGGAACAACTCCGAACCGCGCGGCCTTTTCTAAAAACTGAAAACATACAATCTTTTAATGGAAAACTAATTATCAAATGCTTCCTTGGTAGTAGGGCTGTCTTTCTTGGGAGGAAACTCCAACAACAATAGTGAGTTTTGTGTTGAAATATGGAACGTAATCAAGGTAAAGAGAAAATGAAGTAAAATTCATCAGTTATACAGTTGGGGATGGGGGGGCAGGGGCGGGGGGTATACTGGGGTTTTTGGTGGTGGTGGAATATGGGCACTGGTGAATGGATGGGTGTTTGAATATTGTATAACTGAGACATAAACCTGAGAACTTTGTAACTTTCCACATGGTGATTCGATAAAAATTTTTTTAAAAGGCAATTAAATAAATAAATAAATAAGCAATCTATTTAAAAATCCTACTACACATGTTTTATATAATTTACAAATGTAATTTAAATTATAAATTTATATAAATAAAAAATTTATGGGACAAAGCGATAGCACAGTGAACAACTGGAATCAATGAACAACTGGATGACAGTGTGACAGTGCTACAGTGCAGGGGCCAGAGCAATAGGACAGTATGTAGGGCACTTGCCCAGCACGTGGCTGACATAGGTTGGTTTCTCAGCATCCCATATGGGCCCCCAAGCACCACCACAAGTAATTCCTGAGTACAGTCAGGAAGTAACTTCTGAGGACCATCAGGTCACTGTCACTGTCACTGCCATCCCATTGCTCATTGATTTGCTCGAGCGGACACCAGTAACGTCTCCATTGTGAGACTTGTTGTTACTGTTTTTGGCATATCAATACACCATGGGTAGCTTACCAGGCTCTGCCATGTGGGCGAGATACTCTCGGTAGCTTCTCGGTCACCAAGAGGGGCGGAGGAATCAAACCCGGGTTGGCTGCATGCAAGACGAATGCCCTAGCCGCTGTGCTATCTCTCCAGCCCAAGCACCACCAGGTGTGCTTCAAAACAGAACAAAACAAATGTAGAGGATCAGGAAATTGTTGTTGAGTATCTATTGTGTGCTAGGTATTATAGTACAATAGAACTGTGCTCTTCTATTGCTTTATGCATACATCGTGACTTGTCTAATCAATATCTAATTTCTTTAACCTTTGTGAAGAGTAATAATTAAGAATATTCTACTGGGATTTGCACAAGAAAAAAGAACTCCAACCCCATCAAAAAATAAAGAGAAGAAATGATCAGAAGTTTTTTTCAAAAAAGAAATACAAATGGCCAAAAGGCACATGAAAAAATGCTCCACATCGCTAGTCATGAGAGAGATGCAGATCAAAACAACAGTGTGATATCATCTCACACCACAGAGACGGGCACACATTCAAAAGAACAAAAGCATCCAGAGCTGGTGGGGATGTGGGGAAAAAGGGACGCTCCTTCACTGTTGGTAGGAATGCCGACTGGTCCAGCCTTTCTGGAAAACAATACGAACAGTCCTTCAAAAACTAGAAATTGCGCTTCCGTATGACCCCACAATACCACTTCTGGGAATATATCCTGAAGATGCATAAAAGCACAGTAGAAATGACATCTATATGTTCATTGCAGCACTGTTCACAATAGCCAAAATCTGGAAACAACCCGAGTGCCCTAAAACAGATGACTGGTTGGGGCTGGAGCAATAGCACAGCGGGTAGGGCGTTTGCCTTGCACTCGGCCAACCCGGGTTCGAATCCCAGCATCCCATATGGTCCCCTGAGCACCGCCAGGGGTAATTCCTGAGTGCAAAGCCAGGAGTAACCCCTGTGCATCACCAGGCATGACCCAAAAAGAAAAAAAAAACATAACTGGTTACAGACACTTTGGTACATCTACACAATGGAATACTATGCAGCTGTTAGGAGAGATGAAGTCATGAAATTTACTTATAAATTTCCATATAAATGATACATGGAGAGTATCATGCTAAGTGAAATGAGTAAGAAAGAGAGGGACAGACATAGAGGGACTGCACTCATTTGTGGAGTATAGAATAACATCACATGAGGCTGACACCCAAGGACAGTAGATACAAGGGCCAGGAGGATTGTCCCATAGCTGGAAGCCTGCTTCATGAGCGGAGGGGAGAAGGCAGATGGTATAGAGAAGAGATCACTAAGAAAATGATGGCTGGAGGAACCAGTTGGGATGGGAGATGCATGCCGAAAGTAGATAATGGACCAAACATGATGACCTCTCAGTGTCTGTGTTGCAAGCCATAATGCCCCAAAGTAGCGAGAGAGTATGGAGAATATTGTCTGCCATGGAGGCAAGGGGAGGGTGGGAAAGGGGGGCATACCAGGGATATTGGTGGTGGGGAATGTGCACTGGTGGAGGGATGGATGTTTGATCACTGTGATTGTAACCCAAACATGAAAGCTTGTAACTATCTCACGGTGATTCAATAAAATTAAAAAAAAAAAGAAGGGAAAAAAAAGGAATATTCTACTAGGAATGAGTAACATATATTCATACATTTGTTACACTTTCAAGTTGGAAAATCTCCTAGAAATGAAGGGGAATTGTTGCCTATGGCTTTCCTTAAGATATTGATTTATGTCCTAGGATATCTTTGAAATTTGAAAAAATATTTTTTTAAACATCTTATAGAGAAAATTCTGTAGTCAAATACACCACTGGCCTTTTGAATACCCACATTGTAAAAATATTTTCATCCTAAAAATGTCAGTTTTCAAAAATCCAAAAGAGAAATTCATATAGCATGAGTGACTTATTCAAGGTGATCGACATGAATCATTCATTGGAGTGATGGCAATCATTAGCGCAACTAACAAAGAAATAAGGCCTGACATTTGACCTGGTTGATTATTCCTGTTCCCAGATGAAAAATATTTTCTGAATCCTGTCCAGCTGCTCCTGAGGTAGACAAATGTTAACCCGAAAGAAGCGGTGGTGTGCTTTTGTTCAGTATGGACTCATGGGGAAAGTCCTATCATATTTTCAGCTAGTTGCTATGGAGGCAGCCAGCAGCAAACTCAGCTAATAAATTTGAGCTGACATTGTTGTGGGGTGGTATGACAGCAACGATTAATGGGCAACTGAGTTCTGGAACAGTCGAGCAGAGAGAAAACCAGGTAGCAGGACAGTAGAAAAGACAGAAAAAATCACAAGACAACTATGGTTTTAAAACTTGACAAGATATTTGCAAATCCTGGAGAATGAGCTAGGCCCCATGCCGAGGAGATGTCCCCGGAGAGCCATTTGCCTGTACCTTGCAACCAGCCACAAGGGAGAGAGAGCTGCTTCACTGATTTAGAGATTGGATGAAGTTTTCCAGCAGCTGAAAAATAATTCCCGAACAGATTCCGAACTTGGATTTCTAAACATGCGGAGCCCCCACTCTAAAATGTGAGAATAGTAAGCTCCCTTGGAGAGATGAAGCCGTCCCAATGGCCAGTGGCGAGAGGGCAGTGGTGGTCAGCTATCCTCTCCTAAGGCTTCTGACCACAACTCTTCTCTTTCCTGCTCAGCGCTTCCTGCTTGGTGTTTATCTAAGCGGGGAGGAAAGGCACGGTTCAAACTGTGCAACAACAGATCGCCAGCTCAGGCCTTTTTATACTTTGTTTGATTTTCCTGAAATGATTTATTGGTGACCTAGAATGCTTTTCTTTTTACTCCGCACTCCCCCCCGGGGATGTAGTTAAAACAGCACTGAGCTGTAATTCTCCTGGGTGGGGAAGTGGCTGGTGGTGACAAGGAAACCAAAACTCCGATTTGAGCAACCGTGGGCTGTTGACTTTTCGCTGGTCTTTCATAAAAGGGAGCCCTCGAAACAGCACGGGCTTTCGGCAAACAGTGTCCATTTCATCTAGAATGATCCGAACCAGCAAAGTCTTTGTGTCCGGACACAGAACCTTGGCGAGTGTGCCCGAGGATAATGCTGAAGCCGAACTTCTGGGCGGGGGAAGGGAAACAGAGCGGAGTAAGCCCCGCACAATGGCTAGTGATTCTTTGCCGTGGTGTTTGTCCCAACAGAGGTCAATCATTGTGCATTGTCTCGGTGGGAGTGAATGCAGCAGGCCATTTGGGGGTGAAAATGGAGATTTCTTTTGGTGCTAAGGAATATGGGAAATAGAAGCTCTCTGTACTTGATTTCTTCACTTTTGCTTAGATGCCTCCAGAAGGAAAACAGCATGCTAGATTTCAAGAGGTGAAAATGTTTCAATGATAAAAATATGCCATGTTGGGGCTGGAGCAATAGCACAGTGGGTAGGGCGTTTGCCTTGCACGCGGCCGACCCAGGTTTGATACCTAGCATCCCATATGGTCCCCTGAGCACTGCCGGGGGTGATTCCTGAGTACAAAGTCAGGAGTGACCCCTGTGCATCGCCGGGTGTGACCCAAAAAGCAAAAGATATATATATATATATATATATATATATATATATATATATATATATATACCATGTTGGGCCAGACAGCTTAATGGGTTGTGCACATGCAGGAGACCCCAATTTGATTCCCAATACAGCAAGGTCCCCCCCAGCACCTCCCGGAGTGATCCCTAAGCACAGGACTGAGCCTGAGCACCCCCCAAAATAAGTTCATATCCAATTCACTAGATCTATTAGGATATATGACCAACGTTTTTAAAAATATGAAAGTTGTGTGGATTGCCTACCTGGGAAAGTGTCTTCCCCTTCTCCCGGAAAGGCCCTCAACTTCTCATCTAGTCATGTTCCAGAGAAAATGGATCCTGGTTACTGAAAGATGTGCACTGAGAGACTGGAGCGAAAGCACAGCGGGTAGGGCGATTGCCTCGCACGTGGCCACCAGCATCCCATGTGGCCCCCTAAGCACCGCCAGGGTTCATTTTTGAGTGCAGAACTAGGAGTAACCCCTGAGCATCGCCTGTTGTGACCCAAACAGAAAAAAGAAAGAAAAAAAGCATTGAGCCTTGCTTCTTGCATATAAGGGATAGGGAAACACTTTCAGAAGGATGCTTGGAAGCTGTCTCTGGCCACAGGAAAATAGTCTTCCCCTTAGCTAGGAATAAAGAACCTATGTCTTTATTATAATAAAGAACATCTAATAAAGAACAGATGGTCCCAGCTCCTCTTGTAGTCACTCTTATCTCCAAAGGAGAAACACAACCGAAGCTAAAGCTAAGGTTGGCCCTTGTGACATCACTGAGTCAATGGATCAATACATTTCTTTGTAGTTGAAACGAAGTCAAGGTTCTATTGTGGGCAACAAAGTCATCCTTGTAACATACTATCTGCCACACCTCACCCTATTAGTCTATTAGCTTTTGTTCTCTTCTTTGTCTGTCATTTTGAAATGTCTGAACCCCACCTGTGCTCTTGCACTATTCCACTCCCCCCTGTTCTCCCTCTTTGCTCTGTTCTTCTCCTTTTTGTTTTTGGCCCACTTTTGTTTTGTGGTGCCCTTAGGTATACCTTGATCTTATTAGTCACAGTGAGGATCAAAGACTAAGATCTCCGCTGGGGATGATGCTGGGTCAGGTGAGGTTTTGAGCCTTTGTCCTTCTCAAATACAGGTTATCATATCCTTCACCTGCCTGCAGTTCCCTCTGCTGTTCTACTTCATGGAACTAAAGGTCACCCCACAGCGACATTTCCATGGAAATGCCTTTTGGAAGCAATGACGTAATCAAAGATTAATATGTATATATATATTAATATGTGTGTATATATATATATACACACACACACTTTAAGTGTTATCACTCAGTACACACATAATAGATACATAAAACACAAATGAGTTTCATGAACTCTACTAACCATTACTCCCTGCAAACCAGCCTGGCATTTCTCTTTTGTTCTAGTTCACTTAAAAAAATAAATCCCATCTTTCATCACTAAATTGATTTTATGGATGATCATAGCTCTCCAAAACACTGTCAGAACCCACAGTGGGAAGTGTGATGGTAGGTTTTTAACTGTGCGAGGAGGTAGTGTAAGGGTAGTGTAAGTGGAAAAGCACATGCCTAGTGAGTGAAGTGAACCCAGGACGGGATTCTCCCATACCACAGGACCCCTTCACAATCCTCAGGGTGATCCTTCTTTCAAAATATATATATTTGGGCTAGAGAGATAGTACAGTGAGTAGGGTGTTTGCCTTATGTGCGGCCAATCCTGGTTCTATCCCTGGCATTCCATATTGTCCCCCATTCATTGTCAGGACTAATTCCTAAGGACAGAGCTTGGAGTAACTCCTGAGTATCACCGGGTGTGACCCAAAAGGAAAAAAAATACATATATATGCATATATATAAACTTGAATATATAAGCAGGCTCTCCTATTTATGAGTGGTCATCATACATATATAATATAAATACATATACATATATAAACTTGAATAAAATGGAAGTCAATGCTACTGGATGGGGTTCTTCCATCAGAGTATGCACTCCATTTTTTTCTAATAAGGACTCACACTAAGTTAGTGAGCCTACTCATTTTTTTTTGGGGGGGGCCCGGGAATCTATTAGAAAGATACTTTAGGAATCACCACCATCATTTCTTTTAAAAGCTAGAGATGTTTACTTTGAGAGCTTTTTGTGTTCCGGGATCAGTTTGGCCATTGTATCTCTATGTTGATTTTGTTAGAAACTCTCAGATACATCTGCACCACATGATCGTTCATTGACACGCTTTGTTATTCCTTTAGGAGCTGGAAATTTCAGAAAGGCAGATTATCTGCAGGCACCATTTTTATGCTGTTGGGTGGGAGCCAGGACCCGCCGGCTTTCCTGTTGATGACTGGTCGTTATCAGCGCTCGCCACCCTCCCTGCCCATTCCAGAAAGGCCCAGTGCGCCGAGTCCACAGGCGGTGGATCACGTGACCGCCAGGAAAATCCCGCATAAACTGTCAATACCAGGTAAATACAGAATTGATGATGAGGAATCAGGGGAGGGTCTTCGCAGCCGTGCTCAGAAGGCCTGGGTGGAGGCAGACAGTCCCAACAACAGTGCCCAATGCAGCTCAGACCCAGCTGGGCTATCCCAGTATGCTTTGCGGGGGTGAGGGCGGGGGGTTGGCACCCAGAGCTGGAATCAACTGTGGCCTTCACCTGCCAGGAACATTCTCAAGAGCTTTGATCTATTTCCCTGCCCCAATCGTGAGATGAAGCTTTTAAAGTAAAAATCATCCAGGGGAAAAGGCAGCTCAGATGGAGAAGGGACCACCAAGGAAAGGGTGTTTGGAGAACCTGCTCAGGATGGGAGATGTGTGCCGAAAGTAGGCTATAGCCCGAACACGATGGCCACTCAATACCTCTACTGCAAACCACAACACCCAAAAGGGGAGGAAGGGCAAAAGGGGATGCCCTGTCACAAAGGCGGGGTGGAGTGAGGGGGATGGGGTGGGGGTGGTGGGAGGGATACTGGGATCATATGTAGTGGAGAATGGGCACTGGCGGAGGGATGGGTACCCGATCATTGTATGACTGAAATGCAAGCACGAAAAGTTTGTAAGTCTGTAACTGTACCTCACAGTGATTCACTAATAATTTTTTTAAAAAAGTAGAAAACATCCTTTGTAAAAAAACAAATAACTTCTGAATACCTATATTAGTGGTACTGAATCCTATTACATTTTCCCACTAGTTTAATAATACACATTTAATAATAATGCAGATCACACATAACATACATTTGATTTCTTTTGTGAGTGTGTGTGTGTGTGTGTGTGTGTTGTTTTTGGCCACTGCCAGCAGTGCTCAGGGCTTAATCCTGGTACTGTGCTCAGGAATCACTCCTGGCAGTGTTTGTGTGTCTATATAAGTGCCGGGGTTGAAGCGATGGTGTGGGCAAGTGTCTTATGCCTGTACTATCTCTCTAGCCCTACATTTGACATTTAAACCTTATTTGATAGACTAGAGGCTGTTCAATTAACCATAAGCTTTATGTTCTCCATAGCAGATATATTAAGAAATAGATTTTCTTCTCATATACTTATATGACCATAGGCATGAACTATACAGAATTGTTGGAGAGTACATTAAATAATGCAGTCAGGACTAGAGCTAAGACATGATTTTAGAACAGAAAGACTCCAAATACAGTTTGCCTTTTAATAAACTGTGAACTAGAGCAACTTACTTAACCTCCTAAATTCTGATGCTCCTTATCTATAGAAGAGAGGTAATGCAATTCCCTTCACGGGGATGCTCTGGGTTTGAGTTTATTTCTATCCATTATTTAATATCAAGATTCACTAATGAATTGTGACCACCAGCAACACAGCCTCAGCCACAGCATCAGCTCCAAGTGAAGGACCATGGCACAGGTCAAACCTGCAGTATGCAGGGGCTGGAGTGATAGTACAGCGAGTAGGGCATTTGCCTTGCACGCGGCTGACCCAGGTTTGAATCCCAGCATCCCATATGGTCCCCTGAGCACCACCAGGGGTGATTCCTGAGTGTATGAGCCAGGAGTGACCCCTGTGCATTGCCGGGTGTGACCCAAAAAGCAAAACATTCACACGTGCATGCATAAAGTACTTGGCACAGTGACTCTAGCTACTAGTTATTAGCTAGGGTGGCTAATGACAATCGTGATATTTTTCTCATCATTCCTTTACTGTGAAAAACTATAGACATGAGGATAAGGTGCATCTTGCTTTCTTTCAGGCTTTGAAGCTTTTCTTCATGGCTCCCAGCTCCCCAATCCCCTTGTGCATACGACCAAAGAAGTATGACATGCACCTGGGTGTTTAAAATGTGGCATAAAACTGTAATAGAAATGTCCAAATCTCTGGGGTACTGGACATGGGGGCAGGAGACAGTCGGTAAGTGGTGCTGGTCTCTCTCTTTTTTTGTTACAGGAACTTCCTTAAAATAAATATAATGAAAAGTAATGACAGGAAACTTCATAAAATCAAAAGAGGATGTCAGGAAGCACAGGATGTGAGGTTGTTTTCATTTCCTTCAGTGTTTTTCATATTAATCACATATATTTAGAACCTTATAAAGCACAGAAGTTTTCTTCTTAAAATCCAGATTTTAAAAACAAATAGCTACAAGTAAGAGGAGGGAAATTAAAATAAAAAATTAACACCACTGAGTCTCAGATCCTACGTTATCGGATATCTGAGCTAGATTTGTCACATTCAATCTCACACATTTATAAACTTTCATTCTTGAGACCTGCCTGATCCTTTGGAAAGGGTACTAAAACAAAGTATCTTGAAGTGGCAACTGATAATGAAAGTTTTTGTTGTGCTAGTTACAACAAATTCTGTATATTCCTTCTTTTACAGAGAATAACCTTGCAACACAGGGCTAATACTCAGAATGAAAACCTTTAAGAATCAAGGCTAGCAGACTAATAAAACTTCCAACGCCTTCACCATTATGTGAATGGCAAACATTTGGTGTTCTTGCATAGGATAAATAATCATTGTGCCTGCAGCATTTTCTTCATGAAACGGGGATCTGCATCTGTGCTACACACCAAGCCACACATTTCCTCTTCGATGTTGAAACAGTTAATCTGCAAACAGATTTCTAGAGTTCCTATTTGGCTAGAGGCCAGGATGAATTTAAAAACTATTTTGCCGTGTCCTCTGCTTTCCTGAACAGAACTGCTAGCTGTTGAGTGTGGCTTTTGCTCTTTTGCTCTCCTTCATTTATTAACACCTTTTGACTCAATGAACAGAATCTATCTTTTTAAAAATGAGGGTTTCACTCAAACAGCGCAAGTGGTTATTCATTTAGCTTCATCCTGAGTTTAGATTTGAGAAACAGGAAGTTGCTTGGTATTAAAAGCAGCCTCCTCTTCATAAAATTCCCTATGAGACTATGGAGGACAGATGTGCTTCCCATCTGCTCGGCACTCCTGCTTGGGGGAGCAGCTACTCCCACCCAATGTATGGTGGGAGAGGGGGTGTCGACCTCTGGACCTCACGCCCACTGAGGACATAGCTCCCAGACACCTAGAATTCTCTTTTCCACAAATTGGAACACTGATGTTGATGTGAAGATCCTTGATGTCCCCTGGGATGTCAAACTAGGGCAGAAATTTCAGAGCACAGTGAGGTTGTCATCCTCACGGTAGGTGGTGGAAGGGCCATGGCAGTTGGAGTATGACAGAGATCAGAGAGAGAGAAGGAGGAGAGGGGAAGTGTTGGGGGACGACGGGGGAGGAAGGAAAAGAGGAGGCAAGGAAGAAGTGGGGAAAAGATGAGAAGAAATTGATGTAATCCCAATAGAGCTATGCTGGAAGCCAGCTGGTTCCTGAACTTTCTAGATATTGTGTCAACAAGTTGCCTTCTTTGTTCAAGCTCATTTAATTACAAATGGAGCTAGAGAAATTGTAAGAGCAGGTTGGGTGCTTGCTTTGCATGCGACTGACTCAGGTTTAATCTCCAGCCTCCTGTCTGGTCTCTTGAGCCCCACCAGAAGTGATTCCTGAGTTCAGAATCAGGAGTAAGCCCTGAGCACCACCGGGTGTGACCTCCAGACAAAACAAAAATAACTCTGACTAAGAGAGAACTACCTAACATAGGGGCTTATGTTCAGTCATTCAGCGAATGAGGATTGCATGACCCATCTATGCTGGGCACTACAGTAGCTTGGGCAGGGGTGGGGGGAGGGGTAGGAAGAGGTCAGAGGATCCATAGGCCGTGCCCTCACAGAGCTGAAACTCACTAGGCAAGTAATCACATGCCAAAACACTCATTCATGTTACACTTAAAACATGAATTCAATCTTCATCTTATGGAAACAAAGAAAAGGTGCCAAGAAAGAGTAGTAGAGGATAAGAGAGTGGAGACGGGTATGGTATCATCAGAATAATACTTATGAAACTTACAGAACAGTGAGCTTGTAGATTATGGTTTGGAAGAGCACATGAGGCAGTCTGGTAGGAATAAAGGAAACATCATTCATAGAAGACAGGGACTCATCTACGCTCTAATTAAAACCTCGAGAATGGGCTGGGAGTCAGTTCACAGGGCTGGAGCCCATGTACCTCGCGTGTTCAAGGTTTCAAACTCAAGCTCGGCCACCCCGGACTAGAGCCTTGCTATCGCAGAGTACCTCGAGGGAAGCCCCAGTGGCCCCGTGGCCCCCCCCAGTCCACGCTATATCTCTGGGACTGGGCTCTGGACCTACAGCTTGAACTACTCAGTTGACGTTACTGACACTCTTAAGTCTGAGCACCACCGGGGCGGCCTCAAACCAAGAACAAAATAAAACTGAAAGTACTTTTATCCTCTCACCAGCAACGTGGTAAGAACTGATATTTTGCCTCAAGGTTTAAGTGAAAGTCAAATGGGAGGCTATGGGGGTATATATTTGAAAAGAAGTATGCATGTGAGAAAAGCAGGCCAACCTCATGCATCTTGGAAAAACCTTGAACAGGGACAGAGGAGTCATACAGGGGGTCAAGGAACTTGCCTTGAATGTGGCTAACCCCAGTTCTATCTCAAGCATCTCTTGTGGTCTCCTGAAGATAGTCAGGGGTTACTCCTGAAGACAGAGCCAGCAGGCGGCCCTGAACTCCACAGGCTGTGGTCCAAACAGACCCACACCCCTTCCAAGACAAAGAACAGAGGAACTGGAGCAATAATAGAGCAGGGAGGGTATTGCCCTGCATGTGGCCAACCGGATTCAATCCCTGGCATCCCGCATGGTCCCCTGAGCCCACTAGGAATAATTGCTGAGTGCAGAGCTAGGAGCAACCCCTGAGCATGCTGGGTGTGGGCCCAAAAGGGGAAAAAAAATTGAGGTCCAGGGGGATCGCTTAGTGGTAGAGCACTTACCTTAGATGTGTAAGGCCCTTGGTTTGATTTTCAGGCATAAATAAATAGAGAGATAAATAAATGAACTGTCCTGAATAGGACAGGGACAGCAAAGAAGAAAGCAAAGCGTGAAAAGTGATTTGTATGTTTTCATATGCTCATCTTTCCTCTCCTCCCCCCATCGCTGGTCCTTACCACTGTTGTTAGTATGTGCCAGTGACACATAACACAGTTGATCTGTGTGCTTGTTTATTGTCTCTTTTGATTGTTGATTAACACATTTCCCTTAACAATGCCCAGGGCCCGGAAAGATAGTATAGGAGAGTACAGCAGGGAGGCTACCTGACTTATAGGCAGCCAGCCCCGTTTCATCCCCAGCTTGATCCTCTGTTTGATTCCCAGAGCACCACCAGGAGTGATCCCTGAGCACAGAGCCAGGAGAAAGCCCTGAGCACTGCTGGACGTGACCCCTAATAAAACAAAATTGCAATTCCCAAAATAATACACTAACATTGCCCAAAGTTCAAGTTGTACAGAAAGACATAGGTGAAGTGTTCTTTGGCCACATCCCTGCCCTCCTTACGAGGGGTCAAGTCATCGGAGCAGCTGACTGTGAAGCCTTCCAGAACCTTCTTTATCTGCACCATCGGCTGAGTCATGAAACTTGAGTCCCAGTCTCTTGGCAGACAACACGGGAACATGATTTGTACAAGTGGGGGAGCCTCGTGAATGTAGCGCCAGGGGGTCGCGGCGTCCAGCCGCGTCACATGGTCCTCTTCTCCGTGTGCTCAGGCTGTTGTTAACCAGGCAAAAGAGCCGTTGTATTCATCTGAGTGACTGTCCAACTCCCTTTCCCTTAGGCCAACAAAAGCTTGCCAACATTCTACGAGGCAAGACAAATGGGGTGGAAGTGTTAATTTGTTTCCTTGACTCTAGAACCTTCTTTCACATTGTGAAATGGCTCTGTGCTCCCTCAGGCTCCTATGTCAGTCTCCAGGCTCCAAAGCCTGCACTAGCCCTTCTTGCTGGGAAATCCCACTAGGAAGGCCTTTTACTTGGCTTCTTTTTTCTGTCCTTTTTGAGGTGGCTGGGATGAAGTCATGCAAGGCAAATGTGCTACTGCTGAAATGCTTCTTATAAGAAAAGATGTTCATAGGCTAGTTTTTTTTAACTTGTTTAGAGTTCCCCCATTTTTACAAAAAGGTGCATTAAACAGCATGACCCAGTGGGAAAACTAGTACTTGGGTGTGTAGAAAGGTTTGCTGGAGGATGAGACGCTGAGAAGGGAATGACGACGGAAGCAAACAGAGAACTGATGAGAAGCATCATGGGAGCAAGGGAAGAAAAAGAGCATGTTGTGGTACCCTCGTGCATTTGCGTTTATCCAGGGGTGAGGGGAGAGGATCCGTGAAACATTAAACAGAACAGTGGCAGCGCTAAGGAATTTGGGGGGAGGAGCAGGAGAGAGCACAGTGGGGAGGGCATTTGCCTTGCACAAGGCCAACCTATGTTTGATCCTCAGCATCCCATATAGTCCTCTGAGCACTGCCAGGAGAAATCCCTGAATACAGAGCCAGTAGTAATTCCTGAGCACAGCTGGGTGTGGAACCCCCCACCTCGCACCACACCGGGAAAAAGAGAGAGAGAGGCTTGGGGAGGGGAAACTCTCTGATGCCAGCAGGGATCAGAGGCCAGAGGGTTGGCCAGTCTCTGGCTCTTTGCATGCAGCAGGCCAGACTCAATTCCCGGCACTGCACGGGTTCCTGAGCATTCTTGAGCACTCTCCCCAAGCACCACATCAGGAGTAGCCCCTGAGCACTCTAAGTCTGACCCCACCCCCACCTTCAAAATAGGTTAAAGGGAACAACTTTGGAAGCAGTGATACCGCTCAGAATGAAAGAAAAGGCCATGTGAAAGAAGGATGGAGTAACATCATTTTTAAAACTGAGCATTGGCTGTAATATAGAATTGGGGGCAGGGGATACAATTTCACACTGTGTCTGAGTCTGAGACAGACCTCCCAGCCACCAGAGTTCCAGCGCCATCCCATCGTTAGAAACAGTCTCTGCCACTCGGGCCCCGCCTCTTCCCCTTTCCCTCTGATAACAACAGTTATCATCACTGAGTCTGGGAGTTGGTTCTGTTGGGTTTTGCCAGTTAATTTACTTTCATTTCTCATATTCCACAGATAAGTTAAAACTATCCTGTAATTGTCTTCACTTCCTGACTTATTTTCCGAAGTGTAATCGCTTCAAGTTCTATCTTGTGCCAAAAGGCATAATTTTACCTTTTTATTAGTCAAGTCGTGTTCATGACAACCTCTGGAGTCAGTCATTTGTTAGGTTTGTTAGGGAGCGTTCAGATCAATACCATGTGTTAGTTGTTAGGAAAAGTGCTGCTATGGACATAGGGTGCAAATGTCCTTTCAAATTAGTGTCTCCATGCATTTCAGTTAAATGTCTAGAAGGGCTATTGCTGTATCCTCTGGGATTTCTAATTTTTTGAAAAGGTGTAATAGTGTAGCAAGTAAGCATTTGCCTTACACACGGCCAAGCCGAGTTCAATCCCTGGCACCCTGTATGGTCTCTTGAGCAAGAAAGAAAGAGAGAAAGAAAGAAAGAAAGAAAGAAAGAAAGAAAGAAAGAAAGAAAGAAAGAAAGAAAGAAAGAAAGAAAGAAAGAAAGAAAGAAAGAAAGAAAGAAAGAAAGAAAGAAAGAAAGAAAGAAAGAAAGAAAGAAAGAAAGAAAGAAAGAAAGGAAAGAAAGACAGTTTTCCGTTTGGGCGAAGTGCAGCTTCTTAATCACTTCTTAGAGCAGGAAGCATCCATTCTGTGATTTGGATCATACCAATCTCCTGCTGTTTCATAAAAAAAAAATTTAAATTAAAAAAATAAAAAGAAGCAAAACCCCTGACCTGTGGGTTTCTCACCTTCCTCTTAGCTAGATCTAGAGTTCTGTGAGTCAGTAGTTCACTCTGCGGAAGCAATGGCAACAGCGATCTTCTGCAAGCCTGCTGGGGCCAGCAGCGACGGGGCCGAAGGGGACGCTTCCAGAGGCCATTCACAGAAACGGTGTCACTGGCACTGGTGTTCAGGGTGATATTTGGCTGCCTGAATTCCCTTTGTTCCTGCCAATTTTCCAAGCTTGAGTCTTCAAATGTCTGAGAAATACTGTTTTTAAAATACTCCTCTATTATTAATGATAAAGTAACTGTCATTAGTCTCATTTGCCAAGGAAGTTTAATAATCTGAGAGAATAGGTAATTTGCTGAAAATCAACGGTAAGTGGGGCTGGAGAGATGGTAAGCAGGCAAGGTACTGGCTTTGCATGTAGCTAACGCTGGTTCAAGCACTGCATACTGTTCCTTAAACACAGCCAGGAGTCATCCCTGAGCACAGAGCCAGGAGTCATCCTTGAGCACTGCCCCCCCAAAATAATGATGGTGATGATGATGATGATGATGTAAGAAAAACTCAGAAAGAAAAAATGTTAAGTCTTTAGAGATATTTTAATTTGGGATCTTGAAGAGATATTTTAAGAAATACTGTGCATATCCCTAAGCAAAGATAAATATCAGCAGCATTTATAAAAATAAATGTAATTGTAATAAACTGTAATAAACTGTAATAAATTGTAATAAACTCTTATTCTATGATTTTCCTTTGTAGTTTCTAACAGTAGCCTTGATAAATAAAATTTTATTTTCCCAAAGCTTCAATTTAGCAGTTATTTTCAGCTTATGTTTCTTTTTCTTTTTTCCCTATGTTCAAGGCAAAAACCAAATTTGCTTTTTCAAAATGTTGAAATAAGGCTGGAGAACAAACGAAATTAGAATGTGATGCCATGTTCAATAGCAGATGTACAGGGTGGACACAGTATAAGCATTGGTGAATAAACTCTGCCTATAGAGACTTCACTGATGGGTTGAGTTTTTGTTTCATTGTGTGTTTTACTTGTGTTTGCTTTGGGGACACACCCAGCTGTGCTAGGCTGGAAGGAGCTAACCGGGCTCTGGGCTGGGCGTGGTCCTGGCAGAGCACACTTTGAGGAGCTGGGCAGTTCAGGGGACCTCCTGCACGGAGCTCTCTCTGCAGCCCAGAGGGTTGACTCTTATCCCCGGTGTTGGTCAGGGCATGGGGATGGGAGCAAGCTCAGGGGGAGGCCCTGAGTTCCATCCTCAGCACCCCCCGCCCCCCCACACTCCACCCACACCCTACTCACACTGCCAGGAGTGATCCCTACAACAATAAAAATGTTTTATTTTAAATACATACAACAGGAGATAAATCATAAATAACCATGCTCTACATTGGTTATATTTAGTGGAGAAGAGAAAGAGCGTGAAGAGATTCTGCCAAGATATAACATGGTAATATGCTTTACTCTTTGGGAAAATAACTCTAGAAGCTAGTATGGACTATAACCTGAAAAAGAAGGATGAAAGGCGGAGAATGCAGGTGAGAAGCTCGAAAGGCAAATGCAAATAGAAACGAAGAGGTGAAACATCTGGGTATTGGAACCCCAGAAGTTGAGAGGAAGCTGAATGTGAGGATTTAGACAAGTACTTGATTATCAAGAAAGAAAAACAAAAGAGAAAAATAAAAGAGCTAAGCATTTGGCAGAAAAAATAAAATTTTTAGCTTTAGTAAGATGTGAATTATTTGGGAAGTAGGAAGGAAACTCACAGTGTAGGGGAGGGGGTCACACAGGAGAAGTCGGCCCCAGCCACTGACAGGGCAGAGAGTAAAGGAAACTATAGAAGTGGGTTAGCTTGCCCCCGAAGAAAGATATTTTCAAGAATACTGTGCATATCCCTAAGTATCATTGATAATTATCGCAATCTCGCCAATTATTGCAGTTACAGTGTTGCTCATTGGTGCCCAGGAATGTGTGTCACCAAGAGGTAGAAGGAATGCTGGACCAGGAAGCAAGGGATTTGGCTCCCGGTCCTGGTTTTCTCAGGAAGTCGTTGTGTGATGTCAAGCAATTCATGGAACCATTCCCTTTCTTAGTGACTCTGCATACGATGAAGGCTGAATTGGATGATCCCTAGCACTCTGAATTTGGGTGGGTGGGGACAGGATGAGGATGAGAGTGTCAGGGAGACATATCCAGTGAGACTTTGAGGGTACTCTAAGCTCCGTGCTTTGGAGTCATTCCTGGTGGTGCTGAGAATCAAACCTGGGCCCCCTGACTCACAAGGTATGCTGACCTATCTCTCTGGCCCCCACTCTGTAATTCTTTTTTTTTTTTTGCCTTTTGGGTCACACCCGGCGATGCACAGGGGTTACTCCTGGCTCTGCACTTAGGAATTACTCCTGGTGGTGCTCAGGGGACCATATGGGATGCTGGGATTTGAACCCGGGTCGGCCGAGTGCAAGGCAAACGCCCTACCTGCTATGCTATCATTCCAGCCCCCCACTCTGTAATTCTTTAATGCTTCTGCACATCTCATGATTTCTCCAATGGGCTAAGATGAAGTTGCCAGTGAAATCAGGCACAACTGAAAAATAGGCATTGAGAGAGAAAGTTGGTCAAATCAGAACCACAAACTTTATAATATTTGCCCTTGAAAAATGAAAAGCCTACAAAAAAACTATTTCTGCTATAATTTGGAATCAGTGGTTGGAGATCCAAATGAAAAATGGTTTTATTAAAAGGGTTGATCACAAATACTTGGGTTTTGATTGAATGACCTTTTCAGTCAAGGTTCTTTTGGAAAATAACCATGTAAGATTGTTCCATTTAAAAGCCACCTAGTTATAGATAAATTGCAATAGAGGTTATGTAATGGATCTGTTGATATTTGTCCCTTCTGGCCAATTATGACTGCCTATTCTTGTAATACGGGAATAGAAAACACTTATTGTAATTATATTGCATTAAAATTGCATGTACTTAGGATGCAGCCAGTTCAGATGATTATGCAAAAAGAGCTTACTAATGGGTGGGCTCATAGGTATTGAGTTGCCCCTTAAATTAAATAAATGAAAAGCTTTCCTCTTGTGTCCCCCCAAAGTGCAATAGAGTGTGGGCTACATGCACCAAAGAAATGTACTAACACGCCGGACACCAGGAAGACTTTCATTAGCTGTGTGGTAGGAAATGGATGGAACAGGTTTTGTGCAATGATTTTAGCTGACTTGAGTTGCAGTCTGTCAACATGCTTCTATTAAGCTCCTGAGTTATAACTATTATCCAAAAGACAAAGGATGATTTTATTGTGAGGAGCCTGAGTGCACAGGACTTACGGCAATCATAGCACCAAAGATTGCAACATACAGCTTTACGTTGTAAGACAGACTTAAGGCCACAGACAAGGCTTGGGCAAACTTAATCAGAGTTTTTGCAAATGTTTATAAAGCGAAGCAAGGGACCAATACATTAGTGGAGAAATGAAGGCTCTTGACTTGCATGTGGCCAACCCTGGCTCTATCCCTGGTTCCCGAGTCTGTCTAGGAATGATCCCTGAGCACTGATTCAGGAGTAAGCCCTGAGCACTGATGGATGTAGCCTGCCTCCCCCTACCTAATATAAAAGTAAAATTAAAGTCAAAGGGACAGGTGTCAGTTTTTTAAAAAAGACATAGGAATAGACAGCCATTAATTAAGGAAAGGAATGGGAAAGAATTCCAAGTAACACGCAAAAAAACAGAAAACGTAGGAATAAATGTAACCAAGACAAATATTAAACACACAAATGAGGAACTTATTTCTTGGAAAGAGAACAAGATTATTATGAAAAATAGATTCTACTCATTTGTGGTATGAGGCAAAACAAGGGACTAGGTAATATTTGACAATCTCGGCTTATAAAGCTAATTCCCAAGCACTGCGGGAGAGGATGTGTGGGTGTTGGGGGGAGGGGGGTGGTGATGATCAATCTTGAGGTGACTTTGGGACAGTGGGGAGGGGATCATGGTCTCTTTGGTGGCAGTGCAGTGCAGTAACACTGTATACCGAAACCATCTAATGCAACTATTTTACCTAAAGTACAATAAAATTTTAAAATTTTAAAAGGGAAAAATTAAAATGAGAAGGGAATATAGTTGTATGTAAACATTCCATTCTATGGTGTACTGGAATTTGTCCTATTCCAACTCTTGTGATGTTTAAGGTGTCCAGTCATTTACAATTACAATTAATCATGTGAAATGATCAGCTTTTTAAACAGCACCACAGAAACTTGAAGCTTCAAGTAAAGCCGTCAGCTTAAAAAAAAAAAAAGAAGCCAGAAATGTGAGGCAGGCATTTTCAAATGGAAGCTCTGTCTTCTTCCATATAAAGAAAAATGATCTCAGAGCCTTAGAAGTGGGATGAATATTTGGACTCTCTCAAGCCCTTTGCTTCTTCCCCTCTCTCCCGTGCACCACACAGCCAGTCTCACCAACTCTCCTGCTTGTGTGTGAAAAAAGCACAAGCTTCCTATCATGCGAGTATGAGAAAACCCAGGATGCTGAAGAGATACAAGCCACATGATTTATCTCGCAAATGGGCACGGGGCTCAAAAGTCATTCTAAGTAATAAGCTGTAACTATTTTTATTACAGCATGTTTTTGCCACGGCGGCTGCACTGCTAGGCCAGTAGATGTGGCAAGGTCATTTATTAACTCGTGAGCTGGGGATGGAGTTCGGCAGTAGAGCACTTTGTCAGCAGCTGTGAGGCCCTGGGTTCGACCCCTGTAGATAACCGGGTGTTGGTTCTTCATTTCCTCTCCTTCCATTGGAGCCGCCAACTCAGTTTTCCCTCCTTTGCTTTGTAGCAGAGTAGAGGGCAGGAGGTTCTTGAGGAAAGACGCCCCATTTATTTGTAAAGATGCCCCATTTATTTGTAAAGAACCTAACTCCAGGGAGACGGACATAAGAGATAAGAGATAAGAGATAAGAGATAAGAGATGACAATCGGATGAAAGGGACAGAAGGGTTTCTTTGAAGGTGACAAGAGGGGAAAGGAAGAATGACTCTGTCCCATACAGCAACTGCAGTCAGGTAGATGGGACTTGCTCCTGGCTCCTAGGCTGAATCGGAAAGAAGAGGATCCTAACCCTGGCCACTGCCTTATCCAATGAGAGGCCCCAAAAGCGTTTGTCACTAGCTTTCAAGAAACCATTGGGCGATCAGTTCACCAGCAGCCACGTAACAGACTAGAGAAAAGAATTGTTTACTCTGTGAACTAGTTAGAAATGCTTTAAGTGGGCTAAAGACATAATATAATGGATAAGACGCTTGCCTTATATGCGACTGACCAGGGTTCAAGCCCTAGCACCTCCACATGGTCCCTCAAACCTGCATGAGTGATCAGTGAGCACAGAACCAGGAATAAGCTCTGAGCACAGCCAGATTGTGGCCCCCAAACAAAAAAAATGCTTCAAGCAACAGAAACGAAAACCTCAATGTGTAATAATTTCAACAAAGAGGATTTTCTTGGCCTGCACACAATAAGAAGCTACTTCAGATGATCCGGAGCTGCGGCTCGAGAAACAGACCCTCTGCTCCTAAAGACTTTGATCCTGAGGACTCCTAACCCATTTTGGCACCCAGAGTAGCTTCTTGCAGCTATGCATTTTGACTGTGAACTGAGCTAAAATCTTAGAAACCCAAAACCGCGCGGCCGCGGGAAGACTCAGAGTCTTCACTCTCAGCTATGAAGAGAAATTATTAAATGATGCCTTTTCAGCAGGCCTGATTGTTGGGGAAAATTTCCAAACAATAATAGTGAGTTCTGTATGGAAATATGGAATGTAGTCAAAGTATAGAGAGAATAAAGGGAAGATCATTAGCTACTTAGGTGGGGGGTGGGGTGGGAGGGGGGTGTATTGGGGTTCTTGGTGGTGGAACGTGTGCACTGGTGAAGGGATGGGGGTTTAATCAGTATTTGACTGTGACTTAAACCTGAAAGCTTTGTAATTTTTTTTTCACGGTGATTCAATAAAATAAAAACTTAAAAAAAAAGAAGGAGAAGCTACTTCAAAGAAGTAGCTGCTGGGAGTGGTTCAGTGGCTGGGTGAGGCTCGAGTCTCCAAACCTGCAGTTGTAGCCTGCTTTGTGTGCAGATACCAGGTCTATATTCAGCCAGGAGGAAGAGGGGGCGGGGAGCACGGTGCTCTGCATCCAACTGGTCAAGGAAAACAGCATTTCCTCTATGTTCAGAAGTCCTCTTTGTGTGTATGAGTTACTACCGTCCTTTGGTCATTCGCCCACTGCCCCCTGCCTCCCCCGGGAGCAGGGTGGCAGCAGCACGGAAGGTATTTGGGAATGTCTGTTGGGTTGGCCAGAACCAGTGCCTGCAGCCTCGGTTTTCTGAGCACTGCATGAGCATCTTTAAGTGCTTTTGTCATCAACAGGAGTTGAACGTTTGGACACTGGTGAAGGCATCGGTGCTCCAATATTCTACCCCTGAAACTCAGCCATGCATAACTCTGTAGCTTTGTAATTCGTGGCGTTTCAATAAACTAATTTTCAAAAGTGGGAGGGAGGGAGTTGAATCCTCAGTAGTGCTGGAGGTCCCATGGTTCCATCGCCCAGTGAGAGTCCCTGAAAGTCAGGCACCCACTGAAGATCGCAACTGGCCCAGGGGCAGAGCACAGGGGCTGAGAGCGCCTGTGCTGTGGACAGGACACAAGTTCCAGTGCATGCACCTGCTGCAGTCCAGGCAGCCTGACGGTGGGAACTGACAGCTCGGTTTTTTGTGGCCCCTGGTGCTGTAAGAGATTTCCGGCAGCACTGCATCGAGGGCATAAAAGCACCACACAAAGACGTGTGGCCTGCAGTAAGTGTCACAAGGGGGGAAAAGACGTCATGGGCACCTTGGCCAGGAAATCCGACCCCCGGTGAGAATGACTTGAGAAGCACAGTGATCCTAGCAAGTGCCACAACCAGGACTTACACACTTCAACTAAGACCCTGGGCCCTGGTGGGCTTGTCCAAGATCACAACGTAAGGAAGACAACCCTGGGTGAGCACCCCAGCCAGAAGTGCCAGCATCTTGGTGGTGGGGGATGTGCACTGGTGGAGGGATGGGTGTTTGATCATTGTGAAACCCAAACATGAAAGCTTGTAACTATCTCTCGGTGATTCAATAAAATTTTAAAAAATTTTTTTAAAAGTGCCAGCATCACAACCGGATGAGTCACCTCCCACAAGCGCCACGCTGACTGATGTACAAGCATCTCTCCGGCCCTGTGTGCAAGTCCTGGTCAGTTCCTGGTCCTCATACAATAACAACTACGAAAAGGGAGGGGGGAGGAATAAAAAAATTGATTAAAAATAATAAACAGGGGTCAGAAAAACAGGTCAACCTGTAGCTGACCTGTTTCAGTGCCTGGCACCATATACGGTCCCAGCTATAGCCCAAACACCCATAACAATAGCAACAGTAATAAATTAGGTAATCAAGGAAACTAGTTTTAAAATAATGGATAAAAGAAACATTCGAGAGTGTTGCACAGCCAGAAAGCTGGTGAAGGGATGCAAAAGCTTAACCTATATGCAGTTGACGCTGGTTTGACTCCCAGCACCACAGAGGGCCCTGAGCACCACCAGAAGTGACCACTGACCACAGAGCTAGGAGTAGTGCCTGAGCACTGATAGGTGTGACCCCCCTAAACACACACATAATGATAATAATAATGTCACTGTCACTGTCATCCTGTTGCTCATCGATTTGTTCGAGTGAGCACCAGTAACATCTCTCATTGTGAGCCTTATTGTTACTGGTTTTTGGCATATCGAATACACCACGGGTAGCTTGCCAGGCTCTGCCGCGATGATAATAATAATAATAGTAATTGTAAATACTAAATGCTAATGTTTCTTATGCATTTGAACTGCTAGGCATTGATGACCTTCACTTTTGATGAGTCACTTTTTTTTTTTGCTTTTTTGGGGGGTCGGGGGTGATACCTAGCAATGCTTAGGGGCTAATCCTGGCTCTGCACTCAGGAATTATTCCTGGTGGTGCTCAGCAGAACATATGGGATGCTGGAGGTTGAACCCGGGTTGACTGCATGCAAGGCAAACGCCCTCCCTATTGTACTGTCATTTCGGCCCCAATGAGTCATTCTTAAATGAGGCAAAATTCAAATGATACAGCAGTAGCAATATTTTCTAGCAGCAGTTATCAGATTTGCTCACCTGAGAACCCACTGTGAATGTTTAAACAGTGACAGTGAACATAAAGCAATTTAAGAGGCACCTTTGACTAAAGGTCAGCATTCCTTAACCTTAGTCAAAGAAACTGAGAAATTTGTGATGCTGAAAGTTGGGTATGCACTATCGCCAAAGCTTATTTCACTTCTTTCTCAGCTAAATGTAGCCAATTTAGCCAAAATCTTCATTTTTGTTTTGCATATTCTCCTTATTTCTAATTTTTTTTATGCACTGTGCTCTATTTTTTTCTCTTTTGTTTTTTGTGCCTTTACCCAGTGGTGCTTGAGGCTACTGAATGGGAGAGAATATTTGTATACTACAAATCCAATAAAGAGTTAATAACCAAGATATATAGCACTCACAACACTCCACAACCTGGAAACAAAACAATTCCCCAGCAAAAAACAGGGAGAGGAGATGAACAGAGATCACCCCAAAGAAGACAAATGGATGACCAATCGGCATATGAAAAAGTGTTCCTTGTGATTTATTATCAGCAAAATGCAAGTCAAAATGGCCATAAGATATCGTCTTACTCTAGTAAGATCACAAAGACTGGAAACAACCCGTGTAGGGTGAGATGTGCTGAAAAAGGAACCTTCTTCTCTTGCTGGTGGGATTGTCATCTGGTTCAGCCTCTATAAAAAAGCAGAGACTTCTTAAAAAAGTAAAAATAGGACTCCTGTACAACCAAGCAATTCCATTTCTTGGCATCTATCCCGAAAACACACAACATAAATTCAAAAAGATATATGCACACCTATGGTCATTGCAAGACTTGGTACAATAGCCAGTACAAGGAAACAACCCAAATGTCCGTCCACAGATAAATGAATTTCAAAGATGATACATAGGATAGGTGCATATCTACAATGAAATACTATGCAGCTATAAGTAAAGGTAAAATTTTGCAGTTTTCTATAACTTGGATGGACCTGGTAGGTGTCATATTAAATGAAACAAGTCAGAGTGAGAAGGACAAATAGCAATGCTCTCATTCATCCCTGTATATAGAGAAACAGAAGGGAATAGACAGTGTGAAATGATGACAACCCCTTGGACTTGAATTACAAAATAAGATTACCAAGTAATTGGGGGTGGAGGGAGAGGGGATGGAGACATGAATTAGAAGTGACACGGGACATAAGGACAGTGGTGAAGTGTCTTGGGCACTTTGGAGGGTATGAAGGTACAGTCACTTAATAATATATAAAGATTAACACTGTAGTATGTTAACTAAACTACAATAAAAGAAATTAAAGCTTCACATAATGGCTGCGCTGCACTTTCTTTTAAAAAAGTGTCATAAAATCTGTGGAATGTGCAGTGAAATGCAGTAAAGTATAATGCAAATTAGATGCAGTTTGCCCACTTAATCTCTTACAAATGTCATATAAGGAAGTCGTTTCCTCGAGGTAATCACTTGCCAACTGGAGCTTCTCTGCACTTGATCAGTATAGAGGAAATTGATGGAGCCCTTTGAACTCTCCCCAGGACGTTATCTCAACAGTGTGACAGTTTTCTTCGAATGATAGGGATAATGTTAATATTAAACAGAAGTTTCTACATGATGTTTGGCATTTCTAAGATGAAAGGTATCACGTAAAGTGAATAAATTCATTTGGGGAGACAGACTGCAAATATTATACGTATCATCAGGAGTAGTATAGGTATCATAGAACTGAAATGTCTAAGGACCATGATTTCTTTATTCCCTGATTTGAAGTTGAGGAAAATGGTTGATATTTTTGGAACATCATTTCTTCTAGTAGAATGTACTTTGTGTGTGTGTACCACACAGAGTATTATACCTGCCATAAAATCAATGAAGGTCACACCTTTTGTGGGGGGCCACACCCAGATCTGCAGTGCTCAAAGGACCATATGCAATCCTGGGAATCAACCCAGGATCCCGCCAAAGTGGCCGCACAAGGCAAACTCCTTTTACCCTTCTACTATCCTGTCCTGCTATTCTGCTTTGGAATAAGGGAATCTCTCTCACAATCTCCTTTCAAAAGTCAGTAGTGAAACTTTTGCATTTGGTAATTTTATAATTTTTTTTAAAGATTTAGTCATTAGGTGACTGTAGGATTATATAGCCTCAGGTAGTTTAGGTTTATTGGGTTACTCCCATCACAGTGCTCCCATTCCTCTGTGTTTATTTGTAACTTCTTTCTTAGTGTTCTGTTGACTTGTAAATATTGTTTTTCTCTTCTCCTTGAGTCCTTTGCATAGTTTATTCAGAGCTATGTCCTTTTTGTGTGGACACAGGAAGACTTAGCAAATGCTATGCTTTTGTAACCTGGGAGTCATTTGACTCTACATGATATTTTCCTCCTGGGCATCTGTTCTCTCGACCTAAGCCTCAGCTGCTCTTACTTCCTAGCACCCCCAAAAACAGGGTCCCAACGAGGGACAAGACGGACCCAGGACAAGCGGTGAGTTGTGTGCTACCCTGGCATCGAGATGGGCCTGGCCAAAGTGCCTAATGCTTAACTATAAGTTAAGAGCTTGATCATGGACAAATGTTGTCATGATCCAAACAGTGATAACTAGATTTGGACCCTGCTAGGTTGAGGAATGATTAATCTGGCCTGAGTGCTGTGGTCTGAGTCTGTGGCAAGATGTTGCCAGGAGAGCTGCCTTGCAAGCCTCAATGTATCTCTTGCCATGTCCATACAAAAATAACTAATATTAAGATGTTAATGAGTGTTTGGAATAAGGAGAGGAAAAAAACACCCATAAGAAGTATCTTGCCTACTGGCAGTCAGGAAGGACTTTGGAATACCCCTAGGTTGTGTTCCCTTTGAACCTGACAGCCCTCAGGAAGGGCTTTCTTATGTTGATTTTGCTACCTGGCAGTGTGTAACCTAGGGGCCAGGGCGAGAGAGGAAAAAGGGAGGAGAGAGATGGGAGAGAGATCCAGAGATCCAGGGAGAGATCCAGAACTGGGAGAGAAGCAGAGAGAGAGAGAATGAAATAAACTGATCAAGCAACCAGTTTGGCCTTCTTCCTTCCATCACCTGCCCTTGACTGACAGTACACACAGCGGTTCCAGCGCACCGAACGCGGGCGGTGAGACAGAGCCGCCCGGAGAGCCTGCGAGTGCACACACCCGTCGGCGTGCTATAGTTTTTTACAGGTGATATTGTCATTATGTGCATGCAACTTTAGCTGTGGAGAAAAGCCATGATGAACAAAATGCAAGATCAGATCAAGTGGGAGAAGAAATGATGTTATTGAGACAGTTAACGTAAGATGAGTGAGATTTCAGGCCCCTGTAAAAGCTATGATGACACGAGGCAACAGGAATTTGGGAATGGCTGTCATGAATGCAGACTATTGTTGACCAAAACAACACATGGCTACAAACAGAAACACATTCCTTACTGACATGAACTGACATTATTGCCTAGCTCCCAGAAGCAGAAGATTATTGGAAATTACCACAACACTTTAAATTTGGAAATTCTCTAGAAAAGCACTGTGCTAGAGAAGTAAAATATAAGCCATATATGTGATGTTAAAATGTGCTAAAAGGGGAACCGGCCCTTCTCCCTGCCCCAACGAGACCCCAAGTTGCCGCCCACAAATGGTTCATCCGGCTCCTGAACGACCATGATCCCAGAGGCACACAAACCAGTCTTAGAACCCAGCGACTTTGGGCAGAAATGCATCTGGACTGTGCATTAAACTACGGCACCGTGCCACCTGGGTCGGGAAAGGTGTTGTCCTTTCCACCATTTCCCCCTAGAGGTACGATGGCTGCCATCTTTCAGAGCCTATTGGACAGCCAGGTACCAGACTGCAGTAATGGGATGGAAGGTGGAACCAGCCCATCTCCCCACCCTGACAAGAACCCCATGAACGGCTCCTCTGGCTCCT